>NW_020954562.1:11887006-12017533 GCF_900497805.2 Vombatus ursinus | reverse complement strand
ATAGATAGATAGATAGATAGATAGATAGATAGATAGATAGATAGATAGATAGATAGATAGAGGGCACAGGGTGAGTTGAAGACAAAGGAGTGATATCTGGAAAATATAATTAAGGGGTGAGAGAGGATTATACTGGAAGAAGGAGAAAGAGAGAGGTAGAATGAGGTAAATTAACTCACATGAAACAGACAAGAAAAGGCTTTTACAGTGGAGAGGAAATGGGGGAAGGTGAGAGGGAATGAGTGAATCTTATTCTCATAGGATTTGGCTTAAGGAGGGAATAACATACACAATGGGGTATGGAAATCTATCTTACCCTACAGGAAAATAAGGGAGGAAGGGGACAAGAGAGCAGGGGGTTGATAGAGGGGAGGGCAGATTGGGGGAGGGGATAATCAAAAGCAGACACTTCTGATGAGGGACAGGGTCAAAGAGAGAATAGAATAAATGGGGAGTAGGATAGGATGAAGGGAAATATAGTTAGTTTTTCACAACAGGACTACTATGGAAGTGTTTTGCATGACTACACATGTATAACCTGTACAGAGATGCTTGCCTTTTCAATGAGGGTGGATGGGGAGGGAGGAAGGGAGAAAATTTCTAACCCAAAGTTTTAAAAACACATGTTTAAAAAAATCCCGTCTACATGGAGTTGGGGCCCCTCTGACATGGTGGATGTCTGAAGACATTCAAATCACCACACCCTTCCCTGCTGACCAGGTGCAGTTCTATATGGAGACAAGGGGAACCAATTCCATGGAAGCCAACTCCTATTGTATCATAGTTGTATATCCTTGCTATAAAGCTAAGTAAACTTCCTTTTGTTAACTTTTCAATGATTTATGAGTGCCTCATTTTGTCTCAAAATTAAACCTGAGCTGGCAAGGTGTCATTATCAGGCCTACCCCTAACACCAATTTTTTCAATAAATACTCATTTATAAAAGCTAATTGATACTAATTGGTTACCTATGGAGATAGCAATAAATTAAATGATATTGGAGTAATAATTACTGGTAATGATGTTAAGCAGAACATAGTGGATGAAGGTTTAAACCAATAGCATTAAAAGAACTTCACTGACCATCAAGGGAACCCTGAGAACTCTAAGGGAGAGATGGACACACACACACACACACATGCGCGCGCGCGTGCTCGTGCGCGCACATACATTTATATATATGTTTGTGTGGAAATGTATGTGTGTATAAAATCTTCATAGGGATAATTGAACCCCTAAGATTGATGAGGTCACCAAGGAAGAAAATATTGAAGGAGAAGAAAAGTGGGCCACTCCAGAACTGTGGAGGATATACCTACAGTTAATGGATAAGACATGGATAAAGATCTATCCAAAAAGCAGTTAAGAGAACCAGGAGAACAGAGTGTTATGAAAACCTAGAGAGACAAAAGGATCTAGGAGCAAATGGTGATCAACAAGGTCAGATGCTGCAGAGCTTAAGATTATGAAGATTTAGAAGAAGATGTTAGATATGACATTTAGGAGCAATTTGCTAAGAGCAGTTTCAGTTGAATGATGATGTAGGAAACCTTAGAAGAGGGTGAGATGAAAGGAAATGGATGCACGCATCGAAGATAGCTTTCTCAAGGAGATATATAGAACAACAACTGATGAGCACAGCAAGATCTAGTTAGAGTTATTTAAAGTTGGTAGGAGACTTGGATAAATTCATAAGCAGCAGAGAAAGGTCCAGTAGTAGGAAGAGACTGAAGATTAGAGAAAGAGTGTGAATGATACTGCAAGCAACCTACCTTGGTACCTTTTCTCTGTCCACTCATTTGAATGACTTAATGGGAAAGACTGAGAGTTTAAAAATTGATAACCAACCCTGGAGAGCCAGTAAAGAAGAGATTCAGCCATCTAGTTCAATCCACACCTGAAAAAAAGTCTTTGCTTGAAGAACTCCACCAACAGAGAATCCACTGCTTACTGACTCAGCTCAATCTATTTTTTGGGTAGCTGTAACTGGTGGAAAGTGATTTTTCCCCCTTTTTTTTACACCTTAAATATATTGCTCCTTCAAAATTTTCACCCATCCTCTAAGGCCAAAATGACAACTAAAATCCTTCTTTCACAGAAGTCTGGGAAAAGTACTTGAAGAGTGTGTTTGTGTCCCAATCCCCATAACAGCCTTTCTCAACCTCTCCTCTCTCCTCCAACCTCCCACACCTTCCTTGCTTCTGACTGACCTCTCTGCTGTGGACGCTGACTCATAATTTATGGAAGAAATTGAGTCCATTCACTAAGAGCGCCCTCTTCCTCCTGCCCTTCCTTGTCACATTCTCTCTAACATTATCCCCTACTATCTTCTTTTTCAGTCTGATGAAGTGGCCCTTCTGCTTCTCAAGGCAAATCCCTATATAAGTACCCTTCACTCAATCAATCAACAAGTATTTACCGAGTATCTACTAAAGCCTGGTCAAAACAATGAGCAACCATGATTCCACAGCACCAATGATGGAGCATGCTGACAGAGAAGTGATAGACTAATGTGCAGAATGAAACATACAATTTTGCACATGGCCAATATCAGAATCTATTTTGCTTAACAATGTATATTGGTTACAAGGGTTTTCTTTCTTTCTAATTTTTTTTTTTTTAGAAAGGGAGTGGGAAGAAGAAGAAATAAATGTTTGATCATTTAAAAAATAGATTTAATTTTTAAAAACTAAAAGCTCACTATATGCAAGGCACTGTGCTAAGTGCCAGGGATATAGATGAGGAAACTGAGGCAAACAGGTTCGAGTGACTTGCCCAGGGTCACCCAGCTGGTAAGCACCCTGATGCTAGATCTGAACACAGGTAGATGAGTCTTCCTGACTCCCGGCCCAATGCTCTATGCGCTGTTCAGCACCTTGCCCTCCTAGACACTCTCTCCTTTTTTGTGTTTTTGTGACTCTGCTCTCTCCCGGTTCTCTTCCTCTTTCAGGTGCTCCCAATATCTTTTGCTAAATCTTCATCCTCGTCTCCTCTACTAAATGGGTGTCCCCCAAGAGTCTGTCCTGGGTCCTTTTCTTTTCTCCTTCTAAACTGTCTCCCTTCATGATCTCATTAACTCCCATGGGTTCAATTATCTTCTCTATGCAGATGATTCAATGATCTACATAGCCAATCCTAGTCTTTCTTGTATTTTATCTTGCATGTTCTGATTTATGCATGCTGTCTCCCCCATTGGAATGTAGCTTCTTGAGAGCAGGGACTGGGTTATTCATTTGTTTTTAATACCAGCATTTAGTGTAGTTCTTGGCTCATAACAAGTGCTTAACAAATGTTTTTTCGATTGATTGATTCATGTCTTCCCTTGCCTCCAGGCTAAGGATCCCCTGTGTTAAAAATTCTCATGTGGCATGAACTTCACCACCCTGGTTATATTTTATATTCCTCTGGATTCTCTCTAGCTTATCAATACTCTTTCTAAAATGTGGTGACCAAACTGAAGATAATTTTCCAGGTGTGAATTGTGGATCAGAGTCCCTGGGAAAGATAGGGTTAATTTTGGCTAGTTGACCATCATCCCCCAGCAGACTGTGTGCTCCTTGAGAGCAGGAACTGTTATTCCCTTTAGTTATTTCCCCAGAGCTCAATATAGTGCCTGGCACATAGTAAGCACTTAATAAATGATTATTGACTAACTGATCTGGGGGGCGGGGCCCGAGGGTGGGTCGGGGCAGAAGGTCAAGTTACATTCAGAGCAGCTAGGTGGCACAGTAGATAAAATGCTGGGCGTGGAGTCAGGAAGACCTGAGCTCAAATGTGGTCTCAGGCACCTAGTAGCTGTGTGACCCTGGGCAAGTCACTTAGCCCTGTTTGCTTCAGTTTCCTCATCTGTAAAATGGACTGGAGAAGGAAATGGCAAACCACTCCATCATCTTTGCCAAGAAAACACCAAATGGGGTCGTGAAGAGCCAGACACAACTGAAAAATGTCTCAACAACAAAAACAAAAAGTTTCACAACTCAAGATGTTATTTGGTAATAGTGCCTTTTCACCCTGGCCATCTTCCTTACCTGGTGAAATCCTACTGTATTTAGCTAACCCCTAATCTAACCATGTTTCTTCATCCTATTCATCTTCCATCCAACCACCAGGCACGCCAGACCCTCCTCCCACTTTCCACTTCTTGTTTTGGGAGCTGTAATCGAATCCATCCTTTGCTTCTGGAAAGGACATGTCAATCAGTTGCATATTACATTCACCGATGCTGTGACTTCCCTGGCCACCATTCACCTTATCTCCCCTTAATAGAATGGAAACTGGAGGAGGGCAGGGATTATCTGATTTTTGCATTTGTACTCCATCATTAAACCACAGTGCATAGCACATACAAAGTGCTTAATAGATGTTTTTTCATTCATTGGATGTGACTATATTAAATATAATATCCGAGGACAAGATACTACCATTAAACTTTGTAAGGCTGGCTGATGTGAAGAAAGAACCACATATATTTATTTTATATATGGCCTATATAAAGTATACATAAATATGTGAAGCCATACTATGCCTAATTCTATTTACCAGTTCTTTCTCTGGAACTCTTCCTTCATGGGTTCTTTGTAGCTGATTTGAGTATTTATAATACTCAGAATTGTTTAGTCATTCATAGTTGTTCTTCTAACAATATTGTTGTTACTATACAAAATGTTCTCTTGGTTCTATTCATTTCACTCATCATTATTTCATGTAATTCTTTCCATGTTTTTCTAAAAACAACCTGCTCATCATTTCTTATAGCGCAGTAGTATTCCATCACAATCATATACCACATCTTCTTTAGCTATTCCCCAATTGATGGACATCCCCTCAATTTTCAGTTCTTTGCCGCTAGAGAGAGTCACTATAAATATTTTAGAACATACAGGTTCTTTTCCTTTTTCATCTTGTGAAATAGACCTAGTAGTGGTATTGCTGGGTCAAAGGGTATACACAGTTTTATAACTCTTTGGATATAATTCCAGATTGCTCTTGAAAATGGTTGGATCAGTTCATAGTTCCACCAACAGTGTATTAATGTCCCAATTTTCCCACATCACCTCCAACATTTGTCA
The DNA here is from genome assembly GCF_900497805.2 of Vombatus ursinus. Taxonomy (NCBI): domain Eukaryota; kingdom Metazoa; phylum Chordata; class Mammalia; order Diprotodontia; family Vombatidae; genus Vombatus; species Vombatus ursinus. The sequence continues at coordinate 12,012,464 of NW_020954562.1, read as the reverse complement.
TTTTCACCTTCCATCATTTTAGCCAATCTGATCAATATGAGATGACATCTCAAAGTTAATAATTTGCCTTTCTCTAATCAACAATGATTTATAGCATTTATATGATTATATAGTTTTGATTTCTTTGAAAAACTGCCTGTTTGTATCCTTTGACCATTTATCAATTGAGGAATGACTCATAATCTTATAAATTTGACAACATCTCTGTATATTTGAAATATGAGACTTTTATCTGAGAAACTGTTTATAAATCCCCCCCAATTTTTTCTTTTCCTTCTAATCTTGGCTACTTTGATTTTACATGTACAAAATCTTTTTTAATTTAATGTAATCAGAATTATCCATTTTATATCTCACAATGCTCTCTATCTCTTGTTTATTCATCAATTCTTCACCTATCCATAAGTCTGATAGGTAATATGTTCCATGTTGTTCTAATTTTCTCATATCTCCCCTTATATCTAGGTTATATATCCATATTTACCTTATTTTAGAAAGTGGTGTGAGCTATTGGTCTATACCCAATTTCTGCCAGAATACTTTCCAGTTTTCCCAATAATTTATTTTTACCAGGTAATAAATTATTATCCCAAAAGTTTAAATCTTTACATTTGTCAAGCACAAGGTTACTATAATCATTTACTACTATGTATATTGTATGTCTACTCTGCTTCATTGATCCACCTTTCTGTTTCTTAGCCAGTACCAGATAGTTGTGATAATTACCACCTTATGGATTTTGTTAGTGATATATAGAAATGCTGATGATTTATATGGGTTTATTTTATATCTTGCTACTTTGCTAAAATAAGTAATTGTTTCCACTAACTTTTTAGTTGACTCGCTAGGATTTTCCAAGCATATCTTCATGTTGTCTGCAAAAAGAGACAGTTTTGTACCAGCCCTGAAGTCAAGAGGACCTGAGTTCAAATCTGGCCTCAGATCAAACACTTGACATTTATTAGCTGTGTGACTGTTAGAAAGTCACTTAACCCCAAATGCCTAAAAAAAATAAAAATAAAAAAAGAGAGAGAGTTTTATTACCTCATTGTCCATTCTGATTCCTTCAATTTATTTTTCTTCTCCTATTGCTATTGTTAGCATTTCTAATACAATATTGAATAGTATTGGTGAAAATGGGCATCCTTGTTTCACTCCTGATCTTATTAGAAAAGCTTCTAGCTCATCTCCATTAAAAATTATGCTTGCTGAATGTTTTAGATAGATACTTCTTATTACTTTAAGGAAAAATCCATTTCTACCTATGATTTCAAGTGTTTTTAATAGGAATGAGTGTTGTACTTTGTCAAAAGTTTTTTCATCAACTATTGATACAATCATATGATTTTTATTACTTTTTATTGATATAATTAATCACATTAGTAGTTTTCTCTATGTTAAACTATACCTGCATTCCTGGTATGAATCCCATTTGGTCACAATATATAATCTTTGTGATATATTGTTGTACTCTTCTAGCTAGTATTTCATTGAGGATTTTTGCATCCATATTCATTAATGATATACATTTAGTATTGATATTACTTCATTATCTATGGTACCTTTTATCATACTGTAGTTTCCCTGTTTATCTATTTTAATTAAATTTATTTTAGCTTTAACTTTGTCCAAGATCATGATTGCTACCCCTATTTTTTTTTGCAACTGAAACATAATAAATTCTAGTTCAACCCTTTATTTTTACTCTATGTGTATCTCTCATTTTAAAATGTGTTTCTTGTAAACAAATATTGTCTGATTTTGGCTTTTAATCCATTCTGCTATGGAGCAATTATCTCATACAAAATGAGGCTAATGGAACAACTGTTACTATGGAGGGAAGGTGAAGGTAGAGGGCTGGTAATGCTAGAACCTTATTCTCCTCAGAACTGCATTAAAGATGAAATAACATGTACATTTAGAAAGGTATAAAAGTTTACTTAACTCACAAAGAAATAGGAGGGCAAGGGGATAAGGAAGGGACTCTTAGATGGGGGAGAGGATAAGGGAAAGATTCTTAGAAGGGATATGGATTAGGGAAACAGTGGTTAGAAGTAAATTAGATGTTTGAGGAGGGATAGGGTAAAAAGAGAGGGAGAGAAGGATAAACAGTGAGAAAAATAGGATGAAAGAAAATGCACAACTAGTAATTATAACTTTGAATGTGAATGGGATGAACTCACCCATAAAATGGAAATGGATAGCAGAAATGTGCATCTTATTTCTTGGCTATTAACTTTGTATTAGAGTGTTAGAGTTGGGCTCTAGAGATGCGGAGGATAATATCTGAGGTTTTAGGTTTTTCATGCCATTGTTTTCTGAGCTTTATCTGGGGGTGTGACCTCAGGTACCCCTCTCCATCCTTGAGCCACAATGCCCCCAGCAATGCTATCACCACAATGCTCTCAATCTCTGCAGTCCTTCCTACCAAGTCTACAAGTTTCAGCTCACCCCTCTGTCCCAGAACCAAAACCAGGTTCTCCACTCACCTTCCTGTGCTCACAACCAGCAGGGTCTCATCCTCTGGGACTACAGTCACCCATGTGTGCTCCCTCCTCCTTGCCCGCAGTGACAGCCCAGACTGAGTCCAGTCATCATACTGGGCTCAACATCCAGCATTAGCCAGTGGCCAGTGGAGGGCCCTGAAGTCTTCTCTTCATCAGCCATCTGACCCCCCCACACTGTTTGTGAGGTGAAAGTTCCTGAAGCTGTGGCTGCCCCTGACCCAGCTGCCCCCAGGGTGTATTGTTAGTTGATTCAGAAGTATCTGCCCGAGGTATATGTACTTCAGTCAGGCCAAATAACCATCTGGGGAGGTCAGGTCTTTCCTAACATCCTCTCAAGTTGTCTTAGGCTGGAGAAGTGCTTTACCCCAACTTTTAATTACTTCTGCCACTCAAAGTTCACTTTGAGGTTTTATTTTAAATTTGAGAGAGCCAGGTAATTTCATGCCTTAATCTTCCATCTTCCCAGAACATATACATATATATGCACACACACACACACACACACACACACACACACACACACATTTTTTTTTTGTAAGGAGTTGCCATGACCAAAAATTCTCTCACCACAAAGCCAACTTTAAGCTTAGCTAGGCTGGTCTTCAGATAAACATGTAGTCCCATGACTTGGTCTGTACTCAAAGCTCCTCCAGCTTGGTCAGAGCAGCCAGACTATGTGTTGCCTCAAGATAGCCCCTGAGTACCAGGGTGACCTCCACACCCTGACAAGTCATGCAGAGAGAATCTTAGGGGAGAGTATTGGCAATGCGGTGCCTTCACAGTACTCTGTTCTAAACTTAAAGTGAGCACAGTTCTGGATATTCCCAGGGACCTCTTTCAGCCTAGTGACAGCTTTGCAGCCATTTGCTTAAATTGGGAAACCAGGGTTAAACTACCTTCAGGAAGCAGATTAGGCACACTTCCATGGTTCTCAGAATGGCAGGCGCTGCTGTTCCCCCTCCAGCCAACCTTTTCTAAAAGTACCTGGCAAACAGTTTTCATCTCCAGGAGGGGTCTTGTGACCCTTCTGAGAACTGGCAAAACTATTTGCCATCTGGGTTCACTGAAAAGCCTCAGTGACTTTTTTTTTTACTCATTTAGGTTTTGGGAGACCCTCAGACATTTTTCGATAGCTGTAGTGTATGTGTTTCTGCCCAGGCCCTGTTCTTCCTTCCTTTCTTTTTTTAATAACTTTTTATTTTTTCCTCAATCATATGTAAAGGCAATTTTTAGCATTCGTTTTTACAAAATTTTGAGCTCCAAATTTTTCTCCCTCCTCTCTCCTCCTTTCTTCCCTCCCCTCTTCCTAAAATGGTAAGCAACTTGATACAGGTTATATATATACATATATATATATATATATATCTCCAATCATGTAAAACATATTTCCATATTAGTCATAATTGTGGAAGAAAAAACAGACCAAAAGGAAAAAAATACAAAAAAAAATTTAAAAAGTGAAAATAGTATGCTTCAATCTGCATTCAGAATCCATCAGTTCTTTCTCTGGAGGCGGATAGCATTTTCCATTATGAGTCCTTTGTAATTGTCTTGGATCATTGCATTGCTGAGAAGACCCAAGTCATTCATAGTTGATCATCCCACAATGCTGCTGTGGCTGGGTACAACATTTTCCTGGTTCTACTCGTTTCATTTTGCATCAGTTCATACAAGTCTTTCCAGGTTTTTCAGAAATCTGCCAGGCTCCACTCTTTCTTGCAAGTTCTGTGTAGCAACTGCCACCACCATGATTGGCTATTAAAAATTAAGAATGTCAGTGAAATGTAGTGGAATGAATACTGCATTTAGAATCAAAGAACTTGGATTCAAATCCTGATCCATAAAAATCTATCCACCATGGAGCTATCAAAATAATCTTTCCAAGGGGCAGGTGTGAATATGTCACTTTCCTGCTCAAGAAGTTTCAATGGCTCCCTATTGCATCTAGGATGCAATTCCAGACTCCTCTATTTGTCATTTAAGGCTTTTTGACATCTGGCTCCAGCCTACTTTTCCAGACTTATTTCACATTATTCCCCTCGTGTACTCTATATTCCAGCTCAGCACCTATTATTACTGTTCTCCAGACTCAACATTCTATCTTCTACTTCTATGCTTTTGCTTGCCTGAAACACACTTCTTCCTCACCCTACCCCACCCCTTAGCTTTTTGCCAGGTTTAGCTCAGGTGCCATGCCTACAGGAAGCCTTTCTTGATCTCTTATGAGTTGTCAATGCTCCCCTCTTTTTTCAAATTTTCTTTTTTATCTGTTTACATGTTAAGTTCATTCTGTCTTTGTATCCCCCAGCTCCTAGCATGGTGGTTTATCTGAAGTAGATATTTATTAAAAGTTTGTTGAATTTAATTAAATTGAAATGATTTCAGGGTTTGGACTAGATCAGGGGTTCTCAACCTTTTTGGTCTCAGGATCCCTTTGCACTCTTAAAAATTTGTGAGGATCCTTCAAGATCTTTTCCTATATATAGGTTATATCTATGGATATTTATCATGTTAGAAGTAAAAATGTCTTAGAATTATTGCGAAAATAGTTCTGACCTCATGGAGCCCCCAGGGATTCCCAGACTACACTTTGAGAACCACTGAACTAGATGATATCTGCAATCCTTTTTTTTTTTCCAGTTCTAAATCTTGTGATCCCGGAGGACTGGATTAGAAAGTACCAATGTTCCTCCTGGCTCTGGTCTTTATAATCCCATTCAGATCTGCTCTGTGGTTTTTGATATCTATTGAAAAACACCAAGGTATCCACTTATACACATTTCCAAGTTAAAAGAAAAAAAAAGACTGAAGTTCTTTAGGAGGGTCAACTCCTTTCTCTTCTTGGCTGAAATTGAATGGGGAATGGGATTATTATCACCAGATGTTTCAAGTCATATATATGATCTTCAATGCTTCTCCCTAGTGTGAATCTGTAATATCAAAATCCTAAGAGCCTGGAGTGATGGTGTAAATTCAAATAAAAGCAGGCCACTAAACCATACATAAGGCTCCCTAAGGGCTGCGTATTGACTTCGAAAACCATATACTAGTATTATTGCTGTTGTTGTTCAGTTGCTTTCAGTTGTATCTGACTCTTTGTAACCCCATTTTAGGTTTTTCTTGGCAAAGATACTGGAGTGGGTTGCCATTTCCTTCTCCAGCTCATTTGACAGATGAGGAAACTGAGGCAAATAGGATTAAGTGACTGGCTCAGGGTCACACAGCTAGTAAGTATCTGAGCCCATATTTGAACCTAGGAAGCTGAGTCTTCCTGATGCCAGGCGCAGGACTCTATCCACTGAGTCACCTAGCTATTCTATATTAGCACATATATATACATATACATATATACACATACATACATACATACATATACACACATATATAGCATATATCTATTTACATACATACATATAGCATATGTCTATATTAGTATATATGTTCTATTGTATTTTTATTTATTTTGTTAAGTATATCTCAATTACATCTTAATCTGGTTGAAGCTCTAGGGAGTGTTAGAGCCCATGTGTTTTACCCTCCTGGATCCCTTTAGGCTCTGTGTCTAGGACTTAGAGCTGATTTAGTAAAGTGACTTCAGAGATAAGGGGACTAAGGGGGCGTTTTAACCCTGGTGTTCTGACTCTATCCAGCACACTTTCCACTCTGCCCCAAGACTGGCTTTCCAAGAAACAAGTGATGCTGACAGTCCAGTGGAAAATAGCATGAACTCTTGAATCTGACACCTTGGGTTCAAAATCCAAGTTCTCCTGCTTACTACCTACATGGCTTCTGAACAAGTCACCTCATTTCTGTGGGCCTCTGTTTCCTCATGTGTAAAATGGGAACATTGGACCAGGACTAGATAATCTCCTATACCTCTTCCAGGACTTACTTCCGTGATGGTACGATGACAGATCGTATGTTTACATGGGTGGTTGAGACAAACTCAGCAAGAACTGATGTAATAAATTTCCCAGGGGTGGAAATACACTATACTTGTTTTTGCTGTTCACTACGTTCTCTCAGTCATCTGTGAGATGAGGGAGTTGGGCTAGATGGCCTCTGAGGACCCTTCCAGCTTTCAATCTGTGATCCTGTGATCATTTATTCTAATATGAAACATTAGCATCATTGTTCTACTGAAACTGAGGAGAAATGTTCTGATCATTACTTTCTTTTTTAAAAAAAGTATTGATATCTTTTGTTTTTACATCACTTTCATTTCTAAATATATCTCTCTCCCTCCTGTACCTAGAGAGACATGCCTTATTAAAAAAAAAAGAATATAAAGAAGGGTGGAATCAATTTAGCAAAACTAACTAGCATGCCAATAGTTTAACCGTATTTTCAATGGTTTTTTTTAATTAAAATTTTTATCAACAAAAATCCACCTTCAAGAAAGAAAAACAAAACCTCCATTGCAAACATGTATATTCAAGCAAACTAAATTCCCCCATTTACCATCCAACCCTCACCCCATTATATTCAGTGTTGAGTACCCATAGTTCTCCACTCTGCCAAGAAGAGCTTAACCATTATTTTTGATGGTGAAAACTGGGAAAAAATGACTTCATCGAGAACCTGGCAAGTATTCATTTTATCCTTCCTGCATCTGATAGCCGGTACTTACTGACTGCACCAAAGATCTGCCAGGGGTCTGATATAAAAGATCACCTTCTAACACTTCAGTTCTTCTCCCTTAATTTGATCGGTCCTCCCTATGACAGCCTGCAACCTGGCCCTTTTTAACCAGTGTGCCTTCATTTTCACCTGACAAGGTAGGACTTTAAAATTTTCCTTTTCATCATTAAAAAGAACAGAGGGTTTCTCACATGAAATATTCCTCATTTTCAGCTTTAGGTCTTGGCAAACCACTACTAGGGTCAAACTAATTAATACTGCAGCTGGACTGCAGCAGGTGGACGACCTTTTCTGTTGGTTTGCATTTGGCAGTGACTGGGCCCTGAAGTGGCCAGATTTGGAAATGCACCTGTCAGAAAGATCCCCAGCAGACTGCTATTCAAGACCTTTTCAAAACAACTTTCAGAGACCATTTCTTAACATCATATTACATACAAAGCACTCCCTGCAGAAGGTGCTGAGAGTGGAGACAAGGGCAGTGAGGACTCAATACCCATCCTTCATCTCCATCTTCATTCTTCAGTTTGTAGCATCCCCATCATTTCCCCTGCCCTGTGTCAAATGTATGACGCTCAACATTTGTAGGAAGTACGAATTCAGTAAGGTAGAACAAAACTACTCCAGAAATGAGCGATAAGAGCACAGCCCTCTGAGAACACATGCCATGATGTCCACCATCATCAAAAAAAACCCCACCCAACACCCTACAATTACTTTGTCAGTTATTGAAGAATTGGGCTTGATATGTTTCAGTGCACATTAGAACACATTCAATCCAAGTCCCAATGAGAGTGGCAGTTTTCACATCTATGGTGCTGAGTGGGAGGCTTAGCTTTTGTCCTTACTGTTCATTAATTACTGTAATTTTATGCTGCTTTCCTTTTATTTAAAAAAAAATCATAAACTTCTAGAACTTGGGAGTACAGGATAGGAAAATAAAGCTTCCCCAACATTTAACATACACATATAAAGGGAGGCAGCTTAGCATAATGATAACTTACATTTATTTAGCTCTTTGAGACTGGTCATGTGTTTTACATTCATTATCTCACTTAACCCTCACAACAACCCTGTGAGGCAAATATTACAGGTATTATCACCATCTTACAGATGAGGAACCAAGGATTCTCTAGGAGTATAAGTGCCTTGCCCAGGCTCCCAAAGCTAAGGAGTGGCAGAGGCAGCATTTGAACCTGGGTCTTCTTAATTGCAAGTCAATCAACTATTCAGTCAACAAGTATTTATTAAGGTATCTACCATGTGCTAGGCATTGTGCTAGAAATACAAATGCAATAAATGAAATAATCTCTACTAGAAAGGAGCTTGTGTCCTTGTGTGTATGTGTGTGTGTGTATGTATGTACATATATATACAGACACACATATATATATATCTATCTATATATATATATATTCTTTATCCTTCCCTAGATGATTTCCTAGGCCCCTTTCAGGACTTGTTTCCATGATTTCCCCTTGTTTCACCTCTAGGGAGGGAGAAAAGATAGATTTTTGTTGATAAAAAATAAAATTTAATGAAAAAAAATTGAATGTACTGTCGCACTCTTGGTATGTTGGTAAGTTTTGCTAAACTGATATTTCCTCTTTTCTTTTTTTATTCTTTTTTTTTTGTAGGGGATGCCTGTCTAGGTAGGGGAGGGAGAGGGATACATACCTAAAGGATATAAGGGAGATGATGTCCCTAAAGTCTTAGTGAAGTTTAATGCATTGCTATTAAAACTTAACACTTCATTGAGACTTTTGGGACGCTATGTATAAGTATGTGCAGAATAAATATAAAGTCCATTATGCTAACCTCTGTGCTGCAATCTGACATGGAGAGAGGGCCAGTTTTGAAGTCAGGAAGACCTGGGTTCAAATCTTGAGAATGATGCATGTTAGCTGTGTGTCCTTAAGGAAGCCACTTAACACCTCACCACCCTGACTATAGGTTACAGAGCTTCCATGAACTGAAGATCTGCATCATGAGAGGGAGTTTCTATACCAGAAGTCACCTATAGTGATGAAATCACGGGTCTGGAACAAAACCAGAACCAAATCTAATAATGCACCCAGCATTATATTTATATGGCAGTAATAACAGGACTCACATTTATATATTAATTTCTTCTACTAAGTCCTATTATGATGCCCCATTAAAGTAAGGAAAACTTTACTCAGAGGGTCTGACCCTCTGAGTCTGGGAATCAGGGTTCAAATTCCACTTTTATTATTCCCTATGTGACCTTGGGTAAGTCACATAATAGTCATTAGTCTCATTTTCCTTATCTAGGGAATTAGAATAGGTAGAATTTAAGGTCATTTCCAATTCTCAATCCATGATCCTGTGATTCTTGAAGGCTATGAAAGCAAGTCAAAAAGTTCTGCTAGAAATTTTGCCCCCAAAGTTACTAAAATCTGCTTAATCTTTGATCCGTTAATACCAACACTAGGCCTATGACCCAAAGAGCTCAAAGAAAGAGGAAAAGGGCTCATAGGCACAAAATATTTGTAGCAGCTCTTTTTGTAATGACAAAGAACTGGAAACTCAAGGGGTGTCTATCAATTGGGGAGTGCCTGAAAAGATTAGAGTAAATAAACTGAACCAAATATTATGCCTTGAGAAATGTTGAAAGGGACTGTTTCAGAGAAACCTGGGAATTTCTGTGTGAACTAATTCAGAGTGAACAAAAGAACAAGAGAACCAGAAGAAAAATTTGTATGATAACCACAACATTATAAAGACAACTCTGACCAATGGCAATTCAAAAGCACCAATAATGGCAGCTGAGTGGCGCCATGGATAGAGTGCTAGGCCTGGAGTCAGGAAGGCTCTTCTTCCTGAGTTCAAATCCAGCCTCAGACACTTACTCGTTGTGTGACCCTGGACAAGTCACTTAACCCTGTTTGCTTCAGTTTCTCATCTATAAAATGAGCTGGAGAAAGAAATAACAAACCTCTCCGGTATCTTTGCCAAGAGATCACCAAATGATACCACAAAGAGTCAGACATGTCTGAATATGATTGAACAACAGCAACAATGACACATACTATCTACCTCCTGACAGAGACATTTTTTTGGACATAGCCAATGTGAGCGTTTGTTTTGCCTGACTATGAATATTGGTTATTTGGGTTTTCTTTTTTGTTTTTCTTTTTTTTTTTTAATAGGTAGAGAGAAGTGGGAGGTAGAGAAAATAGATTTTGTTTATTGAAAAAAATAATAAAAAAAAAATAAAGTCATACTAGATTCCACCAAGCTGGAAAATTATCAGGTGAAGCCCAGTGTTGAACTCTCCTCAGACCAGCTCCATGGGGTGGGACAGAAGGGTTTAAAGAAGCTCATCACTACAAGTCTAGCCACCTAATAATGACATTTTTTTTAATTGATCATAACCCTTGAAGACTGCCTACTAAACCACAGAGGAATTGTGTTGATGGAGAGGTGAACCTGCACTATTGAAATCACTGGTCTACTAAAAGTGTCATATTTATGTTTTTTAAAAAATTTTAAATAGAGGAAACAGAGACAGGGAGAGACAAAAAGACAGAGAGACAGAGAAAAAAGTCTGAGCAAGCAGAACTTCAAGACCTGGAAGAGGACACAGAAAAAAAGCATTTTTTCTTGTGCTGTATTTATTTGTTTTTTATCTTGTCAAATGCTAAGGTTTTTGTGTAGTATATGCTTTTTATTTTGTATATTTACTTAATTACTTGTTTCATGGATGATTTTTAGTTAGCTTTTTAATTTTTAAGAATTTTTTTATTCTAATGTAAAAAACCTTTCCACCTACAACAACACTATGAGGTATGAATTTCATTATCCCCATTTTATGGATAAGGTAAATGAGTCTCAGAGAGAATGAGGGACTTAGCTGCAGTCACATAGCTAGGAAATGTTAGAGTTGGGACCCAGAAGTCAGGTCTTCTGATTTTGATTTTGAGTTCAAAATTGAGCTCAAAATTTTCAATTCACCAGAAGGCTACCTCTCTACTCTGATCCACAAACTGGAAAGTTTATTTTAGTGTGGGTAAATGTCAGCCTAGACAAAATTAAAACCTTTAGTATTATTGCTACCTTGAAAAGTATTGCTCGTTGTCTCTTAATGCTTTTATTATGGCGTCTATTCAATTTAGAGGATCAGTCTAAATTGTAGCCACTATGTGTCACTACTGTAGAGCATAAGGTTAAAGGACACAGAACGTCTATGCAGAGTAATTAGTCTTGACAATAGTGCCAGAAAACTTGTCTTAATGCATTGAGGATCACTCCTTCCCACTCTCCAGCTTCAGCTGGCTACAAAATGATGGGGTCAGGTTAGAGAGGTTTCAAGGGTCTTTCCAGCTCTGACATTCTGTATGTGATACAACCTTTGCCATGAACTTACTAAAATTTGAGACTGCAGCATTAGAATAAGAACTATCTTCTTCTTACACTTAGAAAAATGGATAATTTATCTAAGTGAAGTATACTGAAAAGTAATTTTTCCAACAAGATTTTATTTTGTGGACATTTTTGCTTTTTTAATTTTAAATAAGTTTTTATTGTTATTTTCTGTCTTGTATATCACCAAAGTTGTCCCCCCACCCCATCCCTCCTCATTCCTCTCCCAGAGAGCCCTACCACAGACAAATAGTATTTTTTAGAGGGGAAAAAATATCAGCACTGCTAATCAATACATTTAAAAAGTCCAAATACATATGCAAAGTATAACAACTGTGTACCTCTCACCTCCATAAAAGGGTAGGTTGGAGGTATCCTCTCATATTTTTTTATTCAAGTCCCACTTGATCTTCATAATTTTGGTACATTTACTTTAGATTGTTTGTGTATGGTTGTTCTTTCCTTTTACATTGTTGTAGCTACTGTATATATTGTTTTCTTGGCCTTGGTCACTTCACTCTGCATCAGTTCACATAGAGCTTCTCCATACTTCTCTGTATTCATCACACATATCATTTTTTTCCCCAATTGGAGGGCATCAACTTTGTTTCTAATTCTTAGTTATCATAAAAAGTGTTGCTATAAATATTTTGGAGTATATGGGGACTATCTTCTTATTGATGGCTTCCTCAAGCTATACAGTGGGACTCAGTAATGGAGTCTCTGGTTTGATGGGTATGGAAATTTTAGTCACTGTATTTGCATGATTCAAATTGCTTTCCAAAATGATTGTACCATTTCATAGCTCTACCAACAATGGATTACTATGCCTACACTTCCACAACCCCTCCAACACTGACTGTTGCCCCTTTTTGTCAGTTTTTGCCAATTTGCAAGATATAAGGTAAAACTTCAGGGTTGTTTTTATTTGCATTTCTCTTATTACTCATGATTTGGAGCATCTTTTCATGTGGTTGTAAATATTTTGCAATTCTTTTGAGGACTATTTGTTCATATCCTTTGACCATTTATCTGTTGGGGAATGGCTATTCTATATGATGTGTGTGTGTGTGTGTGTGTGTGTGTGTACATTATATCTTGGATAGCAAACCTTTATCAGAGAACTTTGATACAAAGATTTCCCACTTCCCTCCTTATCCTAGATGCATTAATACTGTCTGTGCAGAAGCTTTTTCAGTTTCAAGTAATCAAGGTTATCTATTTTATCTTCTGTAATTGCCTCTATCATTTGTTTGGTTAAGAATACATCTCCTAGGCATAAATATGAAAGGTATACAATCCATTTTTCTTCTAATTTTTTTATAGTATGATCTTTAATGTCAAGGTCGCATATTTATTTAGAATGCATTGTAGAATATGGTGTAAGGTGTTGGTCTAAGCTTAATTTCTGCCAGACTGTTTTCCAGTTTTCCCAGCAGTTTTTAATCAAATAAGGAGGTGTTTTTTTTTCCCTAGATAATTTATATTTTCCATATTATCAAACACTGGGTTGTTGAGTTCTATTATTTCTGAATCTCCCTTAGCTACTCAGTTCCATTGATCTGTTTCTCTATTGTTTTAAACAATAACACATGTTTTTGATGACTGCTATTGTATAATTCAGTTTGAGGTCTGGAAGTGCTTTGGAGATGTTTCTGGTGGGTGTTTCCTGATCATTAGTGTGACTGAAAGTCACTTGTACCTTAGTCAGAGGAATGCTGGAGCCAGCTCCTACCAGCTCTTGAGAGTCGATTGTTAAACTTTCACTCCAAGTATTTAGATCTCAGAGACTGGAAAATGCTACAAATCAGGGTTTGATTTATTGTTTGGTTGGTTGTATAGATTTAACAAAGTAATGGAGAAAATGTTAGTAATGCAAATAAAGCTTAAAAGTGTGATTGGGACTTTTTTTCTTTTTTCAGAGAGCCAGTTGTGGCTTTTTTATCAGCAATACCTCTGGCCTCAGTGATCTCATTTGTAAAATGAGGGGGGTGGAATTTGAATCTCAGAACACAAATGATGAACATATTTCCCTCCTCTTAGTAGAAGTAGCCTGCACTGTCATTACTTTGTGGGTCCTATATGCTTAATTGTTTTTGTTTGTTATCAGGCAGGGTTCAATGGAACCCTGGTTCAGTGGAACAGAGGAAGGAGACTGTATATTGCAAATGACTGTAGTGGAAAAAAACAAAAGACATCAATAAACCTTTAAAATGTTGTTGTTTTTTTCCAAAATAACTAAAATACATGGCTAATGTGGAAAAAATTTGTTTTGTATGACTATACATATTTGTCATAGATTTTGTTTTTCTTGCCTTCTCACTGGGTTGGAGAGAGGATAGGAGGAGGAAGAGAATTTTGAATTTAAAAAAGAATTTAAAAGTCTCTGTACTTAAATACATAAATAAATGTTTTAAAAGAAAAAAAAATAACTGAAGTGAGTAGGTTGGACCAGAGGATCTCTAAGGTATTTTCCAGTTTTGATTCTATGCTCCTATGGCACCATTTCCCTCCCATAAATTATGTATTTTTTAAAAGATTGAATTGAATTCAGAAATTGTTAATTCAGAAATTATAACATGAAATTCCACCATATGAGAAAAATCCTTGTAACTTAGGTAAGAATTGCCCATTAGTTTAGTTTTACTTGGCTTTAAATATATATATGTATATATATATATATATGTATGTATGTATGTATGTATGTATGTATACTTTATTGATATTTAAAATTTTTACATCCTCTAAATTTCCCCCATGCTCTTCCCTTCTTCCCTACCCCCAAACATGCCATATTAAAAAAAAAAAGAAAAAGATAAAAAACCTAGATAAGTAGGTCTATCAAAAAACTGGAAGGGGAGGGGGAATCTGAAAATAAGAGAACAGGCATAATGCAAGGACTTCAGAGCAGGCCATACAAAAATCACTTGAATTAACTGGAGATGTTGAACCTGGGGAAGACAAGGCTGGGTAGGGACATACTACAGTTTATCAATTTTAATCCTAAAACATTGTGCCCAGACCTAAATACAATATGCTAGATGAGGTTGGATAAAGTCAGAGGATAGCAGGATTCCCATCTTCTCCAATACAGCATGAGATCATGACTAGGTTTTTTGGCTGCCATGTCTCCTTATTGGTTCATAATTGAACTTGCAGTCCACTAAAACCCATCTTTTACACATAAACATTTATCAACTCATACCATCCCTATTCTATACTTAAAGTCTAAACAGTGCTCTTTCTTGCTGCTCGTCAAATATCCAATACAATCAAATAATAGCCATCCTAGGAAATCAACATTAAATTAATTGGTTAGTTTACTCATTCTTGCAATGTGCAAACTGTAGCCTTGTCAAAATCTTGCAGATTAGAATAAAGCAGAGACAGAGAGAGACAGAGAGGGAGACAGAGACAGACAGAGAGAGATAGAGAAAGAAAGACAGAGAGATAGAGAGAGAAAGACAGAAAGACAGAGAGAGAAAGAGACAGAGATTCAGATTGAGATTCCTGGAGGAGATAGAACAACCTTGACATTTTTTTTCACTAGATTGCTAGAAATTTAGTATTGATCACCATCAATGAATCCAAATTAGACTCAGAATGTTCAAGCTGGAAGGTGCCTTGGAAATCATCTTGTCTAATCTTTTTATTTTACAGATGAGGAAAGTGAGGGCCAATCTCATTTCTCAAGTCATTAGAAGTGACTTGCTCACAATCATATAGATAGACAGTTTAGTGGCTAGTACCCAGATCTAATGGTGGCCAGTCCAGTGTACATTTCACAACATTGTGCTATTGTGTGTTGTGCATTGTCCCTAATTTGCTGCCCCTACCCATATCACTACTCTGTCCATAATATATTCAATAATTACATAACCAGTGATTTGACACTGGTTCTCTGATCATATAATCATGAATCAAAGATTTCAGATCTAGTGACAGGCCAGAAATGGTGAGCAGAAGATTTTTTTGTATTTTTTCCAAGTTTCATTTGATGTCTGTCTCAATATTCCTCCCTCTCACCTTACAGAGCTTCTCTCTCTCTCTCTCTCTCTCTCTCTCTCTCTCTCTCTCTCTGTTTCTCTCCATTTTTCTTATGGAATGAGGGAACAGTGGGCTGATAATGTGCACACCTATGCCTGGCCAGATGCATAGTGCAAGACAGCAGAGGCATTAGGTGTTCTGATTGTAGAAAGTCATCCTTGGCTCACCTCTACTCTCTTACTATTATTATGCCTCTTCATTTGACATCACCATGGTAGCAGTCTTTCTTGAGGTTACTTCTTCCATATTCTTCCATGTGGTGTCTAGGTCTGGTGTACGCTCTGTCTTGCCTTCTCCCTGCCTTCTTACTCTTTGTCCATTAGATGAAATAAACACTTCAAAACTTACTTTGATAGATTTTTAATCTCATCCATCCATTCCATCTCAAAATGCAGATAGCAACTTACCCAGGCCTTCTCATACTATGCAATGTGTTCCAGTAAATCCTTCATGAGGGTCCACCCAACATGCCAGAGGCCTTCCTTTAGCTCTCTTGACATTGTATGGATGCCAGAGTGTCGTCAGTCTATTATTTCTTGCTCTCCTTACATGACTAGCATATTTTTTACAATCTGACTAGCCATCATGTAACAAAATATGAAGACAGGATACAAAAGCAATCTAAAACATGGTCTCTGCCCACCAGGAAATCGCTGAAGTCTAGATGGACAACATGCACATGTAAAAAGTTAGCCAACAACAACTGAATACTGAGTAAATGGTACCAACCTGAAGTGCCTTTGTAAGAGTTAAGGAAAGAGAGAGGTCACAGGGAGCTGGGGGTGCTTCAAAGAGGAGGTGGGGCTTAAACCAGATATTCAAAGATGGATAGGGCAAAGTAGGGAGGAAGGTCAGGATATTTCCTGCTAGGGGATTGCTATGAACCAGTGGAAGTAAGGATGTGATAATGAAAGACAATTCCCAGATTCTCCCTTTCCAACATACAACCCAGAACTAGATTTCCTGAACATATACACTTTGAATATTTCCTATGAAATATGGAAAGCATGCTAGATTGGTGTCAGAAAAATTAGATTTTAATCTCAGCTCTGCCACTTATTATTTATAAGACTTTAGGCAAAGAACTTAACCTCTGCAGGCCTTAATTTCCTCATCTGCATAATGATAAGACTGGATTAGATAACATGTACTATCCCTACTAGTTTAATCTATGAGCCTTTATGTCTATTAATTGTCTCTCCCAATTGTCATACTGGATTTTGGCATCCATAAATACTGTTTATTATGACAAAGACGGGGGGGGGGGGGGGGGGGGAGAAGGACAGACATTTGGTTTCATTCTAGTTGTTTTATTGTTATAGAAAGACAGAATAAAGTTATTTTATATGTATACTGGAATTAAACCCACAGATTGCAGTGGAATCTGGTAATATGTAGGTCTGAACAGTCCATGTCAAATCATAAAGAAGGACTGACTGGAGTAAGGCATGGTAAAAAAAAAAATTCAAAAGTACAACACTAGAGTCTTGGGTTAGAGCTCACATTTACTGATACTTTCAGAAGACTGAGATGTAGTTTATCTAGGTCTGATGACTCGAATCCTTTGTCTTCACCACAAAAATCAATTTAGATTTAGGAAAAACTTTCTAACCAGTAGAACAATCTAAAAATGGAATTTGAAATAGGGGTTCCCTATCATTGCCTGAAACAAAATTCTGTACTCTGTGTTTTAGACACAAGCCTGCTAGAAACAACTGATATTCATTTAAATTAAGCTAATTCTATACATCGACTTAAAAAGAGAGATTCAAAAGTAGGCAGTTTCCCTCATAGCTCTGAAAACCTTCCTAACATGGGCATTTTGAAATTACAATTTATAATATTCTCAAATAATAGACAGAATTCCACAGTTAGGATTTAGTTAAGGTTAGAGTTTAGGTAACAGTTCAGTCAACAGTTTTCTTCAGCAAACAGAACAATAATCTCTTAACTTTCAGCACATTTTAGAGAATTGCTTTCCTAAAACAAACTAATTCCGCTTTGACCACTCTTTTTAAGCATTCTCCTTTCTACTGGTCAAAGGTAAATTCAAGAGATAGTTCCATTAAGTGAATTAATTGAGGATTTCTTCCTTCTTATAGTCTGTTCATTACCCTAATCACTTCAGGGAAGAGGCCTTTGTGGGCTCATCAGGGAGGAAGGCTTTGTTGTTCAGTTGTTTTCAGTTCTCAGTCGTTCCTGACTCTTCATGACCCCATTTGAGGTTTCTTGGCAAAGATACTGGAGTGGTTTACCATTTCCTTCTCCAGCTCATGTTACAGATGAGGAAACAGAGGCCAACAAGGTTAAGTGATTTGCCCAAGGTCACACATCTAGTGAGTGTCTGAGGCCAGATTTGAACTCAGGAAGATGAGTCTTCCTGACTCCAGACTCTGTATTCTATCCACTGTGCCACCTAGCTGCTCTTGAGGAAGGGGCCAAGGGTGGGTGAGAAACTGGATAGGCCTTCGATAAGAATAATGTAAAAAAATTTCAGATAGAACATTTTTCCTGAATTGATAGTTAGGAAAGAACCAATAAGGTTTTTTCTTTCAGATTAATTTAGAGGCCTCAGATGAGGATTCTGAGAAACATGCTTTTTTAATATTTCTAAAAGAGAGATCAGGGATCCTTAGCCCGCTTCTACAACTGGAGGGCTTCAGGTAAAGTCTGCATGACCCTGTATGGTCCTGTAATCCCATGTGTGGCATGTCAGATGTGTTGTAGGAAAGGGTCTTGGTCAGCTATGGGTTGGATTAGAGGGCCTCAGATATCCCTTCCAACTTTGAGGTCCTATGATTCTCCACATGGTCAGACAGTTGAGTAGACCATCTTGATTAGCTGAAATGGTTTATTTTTGGGAGAAACAGTAAATAACTCTATGAAGGTAGACCAGATTAGACAGGGCCTTGAGTACCAAGCTAAGAAAGTTATATTCTATTCCAGACAATAGGGACCATCTGAAGTTTTTTGATTAAGGGAAAGACCACTTAGCTATTGGCAGAAATGGGAAAGTCGTATTTTAGGGAACTCAATTTGGTAGCCTTGTGAAGGGTATGTGACAAAAGAGACAGACTGCAAACAGAGGGACCAGTTAGAAGATCATCATATTGGCTCAGATTCTTATAATCTAGCCAATAGCTCTCTAATGTTCAGACTCCTTAAGAGTCTAGCCAATATGGCTTATCTTTAATAAACCTTGTTTTTGACTGGAAAAAAAAAAGACCATCACATTAATCTACACATAATTTTATAAAGGTTTGAAATAATGTAATGACAATGGGGATGGAAAAAATAGGACCGACTGGAGAACCATTACCAAAGAAGAATAAACCAAACTGATTCAATATTTGAGACGAAGAAAATCAGTGGAATCAAAAGATGAAACTGGACTACGATCTCCCACATGTGCCATATGGTCTCTCACCTCTGTTTCTTTGAACTCCAACCCATACTTTAGAGCCAATTTCAAACACTACCTCCTCCATGAAGCCTCCCCTGATCCCCTCTGTCGGTAATAACGTTCCTCTAGGGCCTCACAGAGTACTAAGTTTGGTACCTCTCCATTGCACTTATCCTGAATTGTTGGGCATTATAGTTACCTGAATTTTTGTCCTAACCCCCTTCTAAACTGTATATTCCATGAGGACTGGGAATGTATCTTAGCTTCACTTTATAGCCCACATGGATCTCTCAGCAGAGGGAACTCTCACAGGTCTATGACTTAATAAAGAAGTCCTTTGTTGTCTGAGGTACAGAGAGCTTAAGTGATTCGTCCAAGGACAAGTTAAGTGACATAGCTAGTATCTGTCAAAGGCAGAATTTGGACCCAGGTCTTCAAAAACCCAAGTACAGAACATGGTTTCTGGTTCCTAGTAGATCAGGCTTCCTCAACTGTGTATAGGCCAGTTGAAACTTACTGAATATTTAGTCAATAAATAAGTAGAATCCCTATCTTATATCCTCTATCTAATTTTAGTGTAGGATAGATAAAAAATGGAGAAGCTGAATGGATTAGGAAAAGAAAAGGGAGCCACTCCATTCTTGTTAGCAGTATCTGTGATTTGCAAATTCTTGCACTGTGACCTTTTCTTCTGAGCCAATGCATTTATTTGGATTTAAATAAGCCTTTGCTTCAGAGAGTGCAATTTAGAGAGTGCCAGACTGCATTCCATCCTAATTGCATGCATCCATTTCCCCATTCTGAGGTGTCAGGCTTGTGGGCTGCATTAGCTACTTGTTTTCTACTAACAACTTCAAGCCATTATACCTCATTTGTAAAATGCTCACAGGATGCTGGGAAAGTCCCTCTGTCCCATATTCTGGTCAACCTTCATAGCAGTGCTATACTCCACAACAGTTTGCTGGCTTGACACTTTTTTTGGGGAGAACAAGGTCTTCCTCTTCTAAAGAAATTCTGTTAAGACAGTTCCTGTAATCAAAACAGGTAACATTTATCTAGGGCTTTTATCTTTAATTTCAGTATTACCTGAGAAAGGTAATATTCAAATTATTATCCCCATCATATAGATATGGGAACTGAGGGTCAGGGAAGCTAAGTGACATCCCATGGTTACACTAGGTAAGTAAAAGACAAAGACAAGATGGTGGCTTAATGTGTTGCCCCTATACGGATATTAATGGAGCTGGGGATGTTTAGCTTGTAGGAAAGACTTAGGGGAGAGATGATATCCACCTTTAAGTATTTGAATGACTATCACGTGAAGGAGTCTTGTGTTGTATTGTGCTTGACCTCCCAGAACAGATCTAGGTAAAAGTTGCAAAGAAAGTGTAAGCTTGATGCAAGGAAAAACTTTCTAACAATTAGAGCTCTTCAAAGGTGAACCGAGCAGCCTTGCAAGGGAGGTCTCAAATAAAGCCTGGATGACCACTTGCTGGATATGCCGTAAAGGTATGAATTGGACCAGATCATTGTCGATATCCTTTTTACCTCTTAAATTTTGTAATTTTTGTGATTTGTGGTGTCTGATTCTATGTCTTCTTGTGAACAGCTGGATTAGAAAGGGACAGGGCAGACTTAGCCCAGGACCAAGTCAGTAAGGCTGGTTATGGAGCATCTCTCTGTATATTTTTCTAAATATCTATAATGGCATGCAAATTAACTGGGACAAAGTACTAGAGTGTTTGAATATGGATTAGACTTGCCTAGGGAGACCCATATTTGAGAGGAAGCGTACTCCAGGAGGCTACATATGTGAACATTTATGAGGCTAGGGAATAGACCTAGGATTTTATTAGTATTCAAAACTCACAGGTGAGAAAACTCCCTCTACCAATGCAGCAACATATAGTCTTAGAGAGCTGCCCAGAGCACTAAAAAGTTCCAAAGTCAGTATGTGTCATCCATGTGACTTGAACCCAAGTCTTTTCTGACCTGAAGGTTGGTTTTCTATCCACCACATCAGAGGTCTTGAACACAAAGCCTGAAACACTCTCAAACCAGATTAAAATGTAATTGGAAAATATTTAGCAAAATATATAAAAATACAGATAACATATTTTAAAACTAAGTTAATATGCAGCCCACAAGGATCCTTATATATGGATTAGTGGTCCTCACTCCTGTTTCAGTTTGACACCAAACAGTCTCACATACATGCATACATGCATACATACATATATACATACATATACACATATATACATACATATGTTTATCCATCAATGGAATAATGACTCCCATTTGTACCCTCTTCCTCCAGTCTCTTCAAGGTGATAGCAATTAAGAATGTATATAAAAACTTTTAGTTAATGATGGCCAATTAATAATCACTAATAATTAATAATTTATTTAACATGGGACACTAAAGTCCTATATTAATGTTGATTTGCAACCTATCCCTCCTTTTCAATATTTCTGGGAAAATGTTATTTTAAATTCTTATTGTTTTCTTCTTCATAGTTTTTAGAAAGCCCAATAATTTTTCAAACTTTACTCTTTGTTCTGCCTTTCATATATTCTTCACATTGGGGTATGTGTGTGTGTGTGTGTGTGTGTGTGTGTGTGTGTGTGTGTACACATATCCCTTTAAGACTATACCACCTTCTCTAGAAGTCATAAGAAGGATGTGGACCTGCATAGACTTTGGGGCTTTGAAGGGTTTTACTCATCTCCTAAGACAAGGAAATATGGTGTGATTGTCACTAGCATGAGACTAAGAGGGGAGCCTGTGAAAAGGGGAAAGAATACAGAGAGCTGTTAGAGATGGTGGCCTTCCCAGCTCACACACAGAGCCCCATAATGGCGGCAGAGACCCTGTCTCCTCTAGCCTCCCCATGCTTTCTCTTGACTTTTTTTTTTTTTTAGCTAGGCAATGGGGTTAAGTGACTTGCCCAGGGTCACACAGCTAGTAAGTGTCATGTGTCTGAGGCCAAATTTGAACTCTATCCACTGAGCCACCTAGCTGCCCCTCTCTTGCCTTTTTTTTATAGCCCCACCCCAGTCCCAAACTATGTGATATAGTCAGTTCTGCTAGAGCTAGTTTTGAAAACTCCAATTTGTTTCCACCCAATTGATATATTAGGGAATGATTTGAGCATAATGGGAATTTTGTGTTTACGTATTCAAAAAGGAGAGGGAGCAAACTAGATTAAAATATAATTGGGAAATAGTTAACAAAATAAATAAAAATACAGTTAAACAGATAACACTACATTTTAAAACTAAGTCAATATGCAGCCCACAGGGATCCTTATGTATGGATTAGAGGTCCCTATTTCTATGTTTGATGCCAAATAGCTTCTCATAGAAAACTGCTCTACTTCACAATAACTCACAAGATGCAAGTCTTCCAATGCCTGCTTCCACAAGCAAACTTCAAGTCTTCCAGATAAAGTGTCATATTTATGGGATATATTCTGGTGCAGTGGGAGCTGTGGGCTGAGGAGGGCTGGTTCCTGCCCCCCCTTTTTCTTTCCCTCTTCCCTTTTCTCTCTTCTCCTATCTCCCTTTCCTCTCTTTCCTCCTTTCCCTCTCTCTCTCTTCTCCCCCTCTGAAGAGGGTTTCATTCAGTTTCAGAAGAGACCTTTCCCATTTTTCCTCTTTCCCTCTCTCTGTCCTTCCCTCTCTCTTCCCTCTTCCACCACAGTGAGGCCCCAGAGTTGCCTCCCAGTGAGGCCAGACTCTAGCCCATGTCAGCTTTACTTTGCCTGCCCCTGTGCCCTGTGGGAACTATGGCACAAGGTGACCAGTAAGTAACCTGAGGCTACAGACAGCCATTATCTATTGTAGTATTTATGAAAAGAACTTCTTAATATTTAAAATGTGTAAAACTGCACTGCTGTTTTTATTAGGTTCTTATCTTTTTTAAATGTCTGTACCCCATCCTCATTTTCCCCTATTTTCCCCTGATTTGTTTTCTTTCATTGTGAGATTTTACATAGTGTAGTGAATTTTAGGGACACAGATATTGAGTTATAGCAGAACTGACTGAAGTTTCCTTCTTTGAGGAGATGAGAAAAAAGCCTCTGAACCCTAGAAACTACACAGATCTGGGCCATTTTTCCCCTTCCCCAGGCCCCTACAGGGGAGGTTGTGGGAAAGATTTAGAAGTTAGGCTTCTACAGCAGAACACAGGAATTCTGAGGAGGACTTCCAACATCTTGTGGATAGTCCCTCAACTAATCAGAAAGTGCCCCAAACATTCTGCAAAACAACCACTTCCTTAAGACAGAGCCCTAGAGGCTAAACTAGTTGCAACAAGTCAGGGTCAAGGACTGAGCAAAGGCTTTTCTCCACTGCACTTGTTTAAAGAGTTTATTGAATATTGACTGACACACCCTAAGGGCAGAGATAGTTGCCATTTTTGAACATGGGACATATGACCGGGAGGAATGAACATGACAAGGAGTAACATGGGATGGGCAGTTCAGGAAGAGTATAATCCAACTGAGCTGGTCCAATCCCAACTCAAATGGGAGGAGTATGGATTTTACTAACCATTTAAAAGCCAGTTCGGCTTCCGTATCAGCGCACACATGCCATACTAGAGTGCAGTGTGCCCACTTCTAGTAAGAAGCATAACAAAGGCTTTCCTTCCCACACTCCTGTAGTAGACTTTTGTTTCACATTTTCTAACAGAGGTGTTATACAATGATCAACTTAAATCTCTCTCTTGCTTCATACCACTCCACCTCTGGTGACGTCTTTCCTCTCTGACCTGCTACTTTTCTTATAGACCATACACAATTTAGTACTTGATCTTTCCCTCCCTGTTTCATGTCTGTCTTCTATTCCTAACTAAATTGTAAACTCCTAGAAATATTGTACTTATTTTGGTGTATCATACAGGCAGCTAGGTAGTGTAGTGGATTGGGCACCAGGCCTGGAGTCAGGAAGACTCATCTTCCTGAGTTCAAATATGACCTCAGACACTTACTAGCTGTGTGACCCTAGGCAAGTCACTTAATCTTGTTTGCCTCAGTTTCCTCATCTGTAAAATGAGCTGAAGAAGGAAACAGCAAATCATTCCAGTATATCTGCCAAGAAAACCCCAAATGGGATCATGAAAAATCAAATACAACTGAAACAACTCAACGACAACAGGAACATATCATAAGCACTCAGGGAATACTAGTTGATTGATTCATACACTAATACATACAATATTATATATTCATTATTTTCCCCTTAGACTCATGGTCTTTTCACATCATAAGAGCATAGATCTGTTGAATATCAAAATTGATACTCTCATGCTCAGTTGAACAATTCATCATTATTTCTTACATTGTTTAAGCTACTGATATTTTGTGGCAAATCATACCGGTTCCTGGCCCTCAGTAATTCTTGCAGTAATGGAGACCAGTAAACCCTTTCTCCAGTGCTCATTTAGCCTAGCTCAGCTTAGCCACCTAGGTGGTGTAAGAGATAGACCACTCTGGAATCAGGGAGATCCACATTTGAATCTGACCTCATATATTTACTAGCTGGGTGAACTTGGTCAAATTGAGTAACCTCTATTTTCTCAACTGTAAAATGGCGGTAAGATGTCATTGGTCCTCTCTGACAACAAGGGACGAGCAGCAAGGACATCAATAAAATAGTGCTAATAACAGCACCACCTTTCAAGATTGTTGTGATGATCAAATGAGATTACACACCTAGAACACAGAAAGCATTTCACAAATGCTGGTTTCCTTTCTTCCATAGCCAGTGGCCATTCTATCCTTCACCCCCAGCCCAGAGCTCCAATGCAGCACAGCCTTAACTTGTGAAACTGTGCCTGGGGCATAGGGTCTCAGGACCACAGATGAAAGGAACCTTAATGTTCACTTTGTCCAACATTCTCAATTTGCACATGTAGAAACAAAGGGCCAAAGAGGTACCAGAGAGCCCTGATTTTGGACCTATGTCCTCTGACACCAAGTCATACACTTTGTCCATTGCCCCACACTGCTTTTTTGAATAGCGGCTCTAAGGACACTCTCACTTTTCACACAGGGCGCAATCATGTTGGGGGGCAACACCCGCCTGCTAAAAGTCCTGGCCCTCACTGCTTTGAGGGTTGAAGAAAAGGTAATCCCTGGGACAGAGGCCTAATAGTACCTGGAACCCAGGATGGTGACCTGAGGAAGTTGCACTCCCTCACTTCCAGAGGACGACTGCAGGGAGCAAGAATCCAGCCTCACATATCATTAAGTACCCTAGGATAAAACCCCATCTGCCCCATGCCACGTATGGCTATGCCCAGCAGGGGGAGTGCCAGGCTAACAATTTCCCACTGACTGACCACTATGGTCCAAGACATCAGGAGAACACTTGGCTGCATCTATATGCTAAGAAGTGGTTTTCTTACAGGGGCATAAGCCATTCCTTACACAGTCACAGTGCTATACCAAAAGACATGTTAGTACACTGACAAAGTTAATGGACCTATTTTTTTTAACCACAAAGTAACTAGAATATGGAAGAGAATCAAGCCTAAAATATGTTTTCAAGCTAAAAAAATGTAATAAAAGGCATTAATAATATAAACCAATCACCACAGCAGATTCTGGTAAAGTCCACAAAATATTTCAAGAATTGATTGTAGGACTAGGATTTAAAGGAGTCACATTTCCCCTTTTCTCCTCTTGTCTATTAAATGAGGGTAGGTTGGGCTATATAACTTCTGAAGTCCCTTCCAGCTCTAGTATTTAGGGGTCCTGTAATTTGTAGCTTTTTTTCTTTTCTCTTCTCTTTTTTTCTTTTTCCTTACATCAACAGTGGACCAAAAGATCATTTAGCATGAAAGAGTTAAGTTCTGTCCTCAGCACCTCACTTAATACCGGGGACCACACAGGCTAGGGAGAATCCAGCTCATTGTACTGTCTCAGGAAGGGAGTCTTATAAATAGGGTCTTTGGGGCTGTATAATCCCGCATGTGTGTGAATAATTAAAACTTATAGCCCCTTCCCCCAAGGAGTCCTTTCTTCCTGACACACTGCACACTTTTGATGATGTGAAGCTAAAGTCCATTCACATACTTCGAGAAACAACCACTCTGACTGTGAACCTGCCAGCTCCTAACAAGAATGCCAGTGTGAAAAGCTCATCACTCTCGGCCTGGTTCCATAAAGTAATAGGGACACTTTTGTCCCAGGAGACAAGGCTCACAGATGGGTCACTCTGAGGATGCAGAATTGGGCTATGCTCTTGGCAGATGAATTGGAAAGTTGGCTTCCTCATTATGAAACCTGACAGCATTCTGGTCATCTCCAGGCATTTCAGATCATACTCTTTCTGGGACTTTGCACACTCCAAATACACCCACATACAGGTAATATTTGTTTAAAACAAACAAACCGTTGGGATCTCTAAAACATTTTTTCACTCTCCTGCTTTCCAAAGTCCTTTTTTAAAATGCAAGCCTATATTCACATTACATGTGAACATACAATCTCAACTTGAGAATGTGGTGTTGATTTTAGTTCCTGATTGATTGGTTCTAGGTACCAACCCATTAAAACAAGTACTGTCACTTTCTAGCTGGGTGACCCTAGGCAAGTCACTTAACCCTGTATATCTCTATTGCCTCATCTGTTAAAAAAAAAAAAAAGAGCTGGGGAAGGAAATGGAAAACCATTCCATCATCTTTGCCAACAAACCCCAAATAGGGTCACAAAGAGTCAGACACAGCTGAAACAACTGAACAACAACACCCATCACTTTAAAGAGTCAATTGAGCAAAGATTTATCTAATATCTGATGTATTTGAGAAGCAAGGTGATCTCTGGTCTCGAGAAGCCTATATCCTACTGCTGGGAAATAGCATTACATGAATAAAGAAATATGAAAAAGGTAACTGGAGGGGCAGCTAGGTGGCACAGTGGAAAGAGCTCCAGCCTTGGAGTCAGAAGGACCTGAGTTCAAATGTGACCTCAGATGCTTGACACTCACTAGCTTTGTGACCCTGGGCAGGTCACTTAACCTGATTGCCTTACCAAAAAAAAAAAAAGTTAATTGGAGGAAAGAGCAAGAACCAAGAGTTAGGGATTTAAAGAAATGCTTCCCAGAGGCAGCTCCTTAGTTGATCAGGCCTTAAGGAAGCTGAGGATTTTCAGAGGCAAAGTTGATGAGGAATCGCATTCTCTGCATGGGAGATAGTGCGTGCAGAGACGTAGACGTGAAAGTTACAATACCAAGTTTAGA
The DNA here is from genome assembly GCF_900497805.2 of Vombatus ursinus. Lineage (NCBI taxonomy): Eukaryota > Metazoa > Chordata > Mammalia > Diprotodontia > Vombatidae > Vombatus > Vombatus ursinus. The sequence goes on along the minus strand of NW_020954562.1, from coordinate 11,985,233 downwards.
GTATGCTAATATGTTAGATTGGGTGGAATGTAGAGTGACTGAGAGAAGCAATATGAATGTTTAAAAGATAGTTTGTACTATGCCCAAAGGACTGTAAAATTGTGCATATACCACTTCTAGGTCTGTATCCCAAAGAGATCATACAAATGGGAAGAGGACCCACATGTACAAAAATATTTATAGCAGCTCTTTTTATGGTGGCAAAGAATTGGAAATTGAGGGGATGCCCATCAATTGGGGAATGGCCAAACAAGTTGTGGTATATGAATGTAATGGAATACTATTGTGCTATAAGAAATGATGAACAGGCTGACTTCGGAAAAACCTGGAAAGACTTATATGAATTGATGCTGAGTGAAATGAGCAGAACCAGGAGAACATTGTATGCAATAACAGCCTCATTGTACAATGACTGACTTTGATAGACTTAGCTCTTCTTAGCAATGCAAGGATCTAAGACAATTCCAAAAGACTCACAATGAAAAATGTTATCCACATCCAGAGAAAGAACTATGGAGTCTGAATGCAGATGGAAGCATACTATTTGCTTTCCTTTTTTTTCTTTTGAAGAGGCAATTGGGGTTAAGTGACTTGCCCAGGGTCATATAGCTAGTAAATGTTGAATGTCTGAGACTGGATTTGAACTCAGATCCTCCTGACTCCAAGGCTGGAACTCTATCCACTGAGCCACCTAGCTGCCCCTCTTCTGTTTTTTTTGTTTGGTTTCTTCTTTCTCATGTTTCCTTCCATTAGTTCTAATTCTTCTTTACATTATGACTAATTTGAAAATATGCTTAATATGAATATATAAGTAGAGCCTATATCAGATTGTACACCGTCTTGGGGAGAGGGGAGAAGAGGCAAGGAGAGGAAATGTAAAACTCAAAATCTTATGGAAGTGAATGTTGAAAACTAAAAATAAACAAATAAATTGTTTAAAAAAATAAAAGATAAGTTGTAGCCATATTTTAAAGCTAGATTGTGGCCAGTCCAAGCAATAGTTTGTTCTTTATCCTCAAAGCAATTGGGAGCCATTGAAGCTTTCTGAGAAGGGGTGACATGATCAGACCTGTTTCTTAAGTTAATTGGCAGCTATATAGAAGTAGATTGGTAAGGGGAGAGACTAGAAGCAGACAGCAATTAGGAGGCTATTATAATAGTCCAAATGGTGGTGATGAAGGTCGAAACTGCACTAGTGTTGATGTGAATGGAAAGAAAGGGATGGATGTGAGAGATGTCGTAGAAGTAGCATCAATAAGACTCAACAACTGACTGGAGATATGGATAAGAGAAGGGGAAGAGTCAAAGATGACTCCAAAATTTTGAACCTATGCGACTGGAACAATGATGGCGTCCTCAATAGAAATAAAATTTTGGAGAGCAGTAGGTATGGAGGGAGAAATAATGGTTTCTACTTTGGATATTTTGATTTGGAGATATATAATCTATATATAACCATATAACTTATAGCTGCTCATGGTCTACTTATTTCAAAATAAAATGACAGAATTACCATAAAAAAGTAATTTCTAAACAAATCCTGGAAATTAATTGTAATGAGGTTTGGTCTTTATGCTTTAAGATTTCAAGACTTTCAAGCCAAGCTGATAGAGCAGGAAGTTAGAAGGGAAGTCTCCCATACCCCAAAGAAAAACACTCCCTTGTAATAAATACATAGAATCAAGCAAAACAAATTCTTATATTAGCTGTGTCTGAAAATGTATGGCTCATTCCACACCTCTGGTCCATCATCTCTCTGCCAGGAAGCATGTCCCATCTGGAGTCTTGATCTTCTGGAGTCATAATTTGTCATTCAATTCCCTTATCTTTTAACCCATAAAGAATATATAATTTTTTATTCAATAACAATTGGGCTTTTGCACTAAGGAGGTTAAAGAACAAAAGTCTCGGGGGGGGGGGAACCTAACCAATAATGGTTATTAATAGTGAAAAGGTACACTTTTTAAACCCAACAATTTAATGGTTTTAGACCAGGAATAATTATACCATAATTACAGGCTCATTTAAAGCGGAAGCAAGAGACAATTCACGCTTGGTAGAGTAGAGCCCAATAACAAACCATAAATCAGAAAATGTTCACAATTATGGGCAAGTCAAAATCAGCTGTGCATTTGCATGAAAATTTTTATCTTGTTTTCTGTTCCAGAATTTTGCAAAAATCAGTTTTTCTTTTCCACACTTGAGCACGAAAGATCTCCATAGAATATTTTTATAGCTTTTTTGGATATGGGCCCTAATTGTTGAGGGAGTAGGAATAATTATCCAACTCTATAGAGATACTATAGAACCCAGCTACCTGGTACAGCTGGAGTTTTGTTGGTCAAGGCTGCCATGGAAAGTTTGACACCTTCAGTATAGAAACAAAGACACTCTCAAAGCCTTAAGAAGGTCTGCCAAAGAGGTTGGCAGGTCTTTTTTTTTTCCTTCTAAAATTATTCTGCTAATGTTTTGTTGTAATTATCCCTTCTCCAACATGGATCTTGTCAGTCCAGCTCAAACTCTTTCAATGGCTCCCCATTGCCTGTTAACTAATGTTCAAACTTAAGTCCACTCCCCCCCAAAAAAACCAGGTACTTCCTTGCTTCTCCCTTACAGAGTTCCCATTCTGTGAATCCTTCATTTCAATCAGATAGGATTATTAGCTAGTTTCCATACAGAACTTTCTCCCATTTAAAGTACAATATAAAGAAAAATTTAGAACTCTGTCAATTCTGGTCTGCTGTAAGCTACTAGTGAGGGTACTGTTCTATTTCCTACAGACTGGGATTATATATTGTCCTCCATGGCGACTAGTTCCCCAATTGTGAAAGTTGGGACTTGGAAACCCCAAAAGTCAGCTAAGAACAGCTCTCACACAAAGAGATATGAAGAGAATGAGCAACTATGTTCTTAGTTTTATTATCCACGGAAGGGTCATTTATGACTTCAGGTCTACAACAATAAGTTTTGTTACAATAAGTAAATTTTGTGTGCAGGCTGTCTTTAATTTCTCTGTTACGGCTGCTGGAATATGGTCCCTCCTCGGCTCTGACTACTGACCTCCCTGGCTTCCTTTAAGTCCCAACTAAAATTCCACCTTTTACAGGAAGCCTTCTCCAACCCTTCTTAATTCTAGTGCCTTCCCTCTGTTAATAATTTCTTATTTAACCTGAATATAGCTTGTTTGCATATATTTGTTTGCATGTTGCCTCAATATTAGATTGCAAACTCCTTGAGGTCAGGGGCTATCTTCTGTCTCTTTTTGTATCCTCAGTGCTTTGCCCAAAGTCTGACCTATTGTAGGCACTTAATAAATGTTTTATTGATTGATTATTATCAAACAGTTGATATTTAGTAAACATTTATTGAACATTTAAAATTTATTGAATTGAATTAGTGGAATGGAGGAAGTCAGCTAGATCTCTCAGTGGATAGAGTGGCCAGATCTACATTCAAAGCTGGCTTCACATACTAACTAGCTCTGTGACCCTGGGCAAGTCACTTGATCACTGTCAACTTCGGTTTCCTTATCTGTAAAATGGGGGAGTTGCTATGAGGATAAAACAAGATAATATCTGTAAACCAATTTTCAAACCTTAAAATGCTATAAAAACACTAGCCATTGATACTATAGAATCAACCACTTAGAAAGTTTTAGTGATAAATGGAAGGGAAGATGGACAGATGTCTGACTACCTTTCCTACCTCTATTAGGCCTCTGTGAAGTTTCAAATTGAATCAATATTCATACTGTTTCCTATTTCATCATAGACTCTGATAAGAAATTTAAAACTTCTTATTCTGTTTAAGCAAAATCTTGTATCTTTTCAGGGATAAGATAAAGTTTCAGCATCAAAAAAAGTAAACTTATTGAAATAGGAATTTCAAGCCCCAAAATGTAACTCCATATGGTGTCCCCATTGGCCTGTGTGACTCTTTCTTGTTGTACAAGATGGCGCAAGAGTTCCAACTTGCCATCAAATCTGCCCAGTTATGTCTGCTTCATATGTACAGTTCACCTTCCTGAAAACAGAGCAGTGGATTGAGTTTTCAATTTATTCTTAATAACACACTCTCATTTGCATAAGCAAAACTGACTTTTGTACTCTGTAAAATTGCTTTGTGTTGTTCCTCTCCTAGGTGGTTGAATGCCCCTAAAGGAATGTTCTCATTCTTGGCAAGCTGCTTTTGCTTGATTGATCCTACCTCTCCTTAATTGCCAAAACTTTTATTCTATTACCCTCACTTGCCACTGTGCACATCCAAAACTCCAGCCGTTTTCAGGAAGAAAAACAACATACGAGGTAACAGTAGTCAAAAGCAACAGTATTATTTGAGAAGACAAACAAATATTCATGGGAGGCAGCAAGCACTCACAGACCCCTACAACTTTGAGTTACCCTCCAGGTTATTAAGGAAGTGTAAAGATCTACTAAGAAACTGAGGCCCAGCGTGTTCATAAATTTGGAAAGAGAAGTTTCAGTTAAGTGATGAGATTGAAAGTCAGATTGCAAAGTGTTGAGTGAGAGCAGAGGAAGGAGAGGAAACAAGACAGCATTTTTTTTTCTGGCACGTTAGATGAGAAAGGAAAGAGATACATAGTATGGTAGCCTGAGGGAATGGTCAGGTCTAGTGAAGTCTCTTTTTAAAAATGGTGGAGGCTTGGTTATATTTGTAGGCAGTAGGGAAGGAATCAGCAGGTAGGGAGAGGTTGAAGATGGGGATGGTAGTTGAGGGGATGATCTGCCTAAAATAAGAAGGGATAGAACAAGGGCAGGTGTCAAGGAATGGCCTTGGCAAGAAGAAAGGTCTCCTCTTTACCAGAGACTGAGGTAAAGAAGAAGAAAGTGGGGGGATGTTGTCAAGTAGTTTTGAGATAAAGAGAATGGTAGACAAGGGAGTTCATACTGAATAGGCAAACTATTAAGCATCAGAAGAAGAATTTGAATTCAGGTCTTCCTGACTTTTAGTCCCTCACTATATAATATGTTATATTGGTCCCTCTCATCTAAGGATTCTGAAGAACTAGGGTACGCCAGCCTCTACACTTGCTCATACTTCAATATCTTTTCCATGCCCCAGGTTACCTATGGGGCTCCAAACTCTGGGTGACTCCCTCATTTACTGACATTTACATGTCAGTGGAAATGACATCAAAGAAGAGACTTTGCAGATGCACCTGCAGGACCATGGGACTTTTCCATATGATTTTCAGCTGAAATCTTCCACATGCATTGTCTCTCCCATTAGAATGTGAGCTCCTTGAGAGCACGTACTATTTGCTCTTCTAGTTGTATCTCTAGTTCTTTGCACATAGTGAGAGCTTCATAAACACTGTTCATTCATTTCTGTATGATCTCCCCCCTTTGGGTTTTTGTGATACTTCTCTCCCCTGATTCTCTTCCCAACTCTCTGACAGCTCCTCAGTTTCTTTTGTTGGATCTCACATCTGATAACTGCACATGTTCCCCGAGGCTCTGTCCTGGGCTCTCTTCTCCTTGGTGACTTCATCAGCTCTCATGGGTTTAATGATCTTCTCTGTGCAGATAATTGCCATATTTAAGTATTTAGCCCCAGTCTCTACTGCTGAACTTCAGTCTCCCATCAGCAAATACCTACTGGACATTATAAACTGACTGTCCCCAAGTCATCTAAAACTCAACACATCCAAAACAGAACTCATCATCTTTTCCCTAAAATCCACCCCTTTCTAAACTTTTCTATTTCTATCAAAGGTATCCCCATTCGGTTTCCCAGTTTCCTAACTTCAGCATTATCCTCAAATCCTCTTTCTCCTTTATCCCGCATGTCTAATCTGTTGCCAAATCTTGCTGTTTCTACCTCTGCCCTATCTTTCTCAACTACCCCCTTCTCTCTGCTCAGTTCAGACCTTCATCACCTCTCACATGTGATATTGCAACTGATCTGCTGACTCAAGTCTTTCCCCATTCTAATCCCTCCTATGTATAGCTGCTAAAGTTAGTTTCTATTAACCCAGTTCTGACCACGTCATTTCCCTACTCAGTAAATTCGTCGCCCCCTAATATCTCCACGATAAAACATAAACTCCTCTATTTGACTTTTAAAACCCTTCACAAACCTGCCCCCAACTTATCTTTCTAGCTTCATTATATATTTATTACTCCCCTTCGCACAGTCTCTGGCCAGCCAAACTGCTCTTCTCTTTGTTCTTTACATAAAACATTCCGTCTCTGATCTCTGTACCTTGGCACTGGCTTTTCACCATGCCTAAAATCCACCCCTTTCTCACATTGAATAGAATATCTTTCTTCCTTTCAATTCAAGCACCATCTTTTATATGAAGCCTTTCTTGATCTCCCTCTCCACAGCTAGTGCTCTCCCTTCCTAACTACCTTGTAATTATTTTGTGCTTATTCTATATTTATTTACATATGTGCATATAATTTCCCACAGTAGGATGTAAGCCCCTTGAGAAAAGGGATCAGTTCCTTCATTATTTCATTATATCAGTGGAAATGTCATTAAAGAAGAGGCATTACCATCTGCTTTCCAAATTACTTGTTGCTAAAACCTTCCATATGTGTTGTTTCCCCATTAGAACGTGAGCTTCTTAAGAGCTTGCTTTGCTCTTCTATGTGCATCCCTAGTGCTTTGCACATAGTATGCACTTACTGCTTCATTCATTCTTTCATTCATTCATTCTTTGTTTTTGTCCCCTGAGAGCCTAAAAATATGCCTGGCACATAGTAGTTGCTTAATAAGTGCTTGTGGATTGATTGTTTAAAACTGTGCAAATTTGGGAAAATTACTAAACCTCTCTGACCCTCAGTTTCCTCATCTGTAAAATGGAGACAATAAAATCTACATGATAATAATATCTTCCACGCAGAGTTGTTGGGAGGCTAACATATAAAAATGTACTTAAAGTGCTTTGTAAGCCTCAAGGAATTATGTCAATGTCAACTAATATTATTATTACAATACCTGGAGCTCTGGGTCCTAGTGCTCTCCTATGCAGTAACACAAATTTGGGAATGACAAGGATAAGGATACCCCAATCAAGTATGTATGTCTGGTAAATTAATGAGATCGCTGTATGAGTAAAATAATAATAGAGAGTATTTAAGGTTTGCAAAATACTTTCATATGTTATCTGATCTTCACAAAACTCTTGTGAGGTAAGTACTATTATTATCATTGTTTTACAGACGAGGAAACTGAGGCCCGGGAAGACTAAGTAATATGTCCATACAACTCAGTAAGACTCTGAGGCAGGCTTTGAGTCTAGGTCTTCTTGATTCCAATCCAACACTCTATCTATTGCACCTCCTACCTGCCTAAACAAAAGAGAATGCTTTAGGGGGCAGCTAGCTGGTACAGTGGATAGAACACCAGCCCTGAAGTCGGAAGGACCTGATTTCAAATCCGGCTTCAGACCAAACACTTGACACTTACTAGCTGTGTGACCCTGGGCAAGTCACTTAACCCCAATTGCCTAAAAAAGAGAGCGAGAGAGAGATTGAGAGAGAGAGAGAGATCAAGAAAGGAAAGAAGGAAGGGAGGAAAAGCAATTTAACAAAACTAGACAACACACAAAATGAGTCTGACAGTATATGAATGTCCCATACCCATAATGCCCCTACTTCTCCAACGAAGGTTTTCTCATCTCTTCTGGCATAAAATTGGTCCTTATAATTAAATTTTTCCATTCCATTTACAATTTTACTTTTAAATAAGTGTTTTATTCATGTCAGAATTAAATATATATACATATATGTATACATATTTATATATGTGTGTATATATATATATATGTAAACTTCCATTTTCTAATGACTTCTTTCCCCAATCCCATCCCCTATCCTTATCAAAACCCTACCTCAGAAAAAGGAAGTGTAGCCAAGGAAATCTAATCAACATATCCACCACATCTGACAACGTGTGCCTCATTCTGCATCCATAGTCTGCCTCACCCAACATGAGAGTAGGGAGGCATGCTTCAATAGCAGGTCACTGAAGTCAGCTGCTACAGTGACTAGTAGTGAGGTCCAATGTCTTTCAGAGTTGTCTTCCTCAGCATTATTGTGAGCATCCACAGCAGCCTTTGAAGACTAGCTACTAAGTTAAAGAGGACTTTGGGCATGCATCTGTGGAGAGAGAATCCACACTAATGAAATTACAGATTCTTGAAGGTCTGGTATATTCAAGAAGTTATGGGTTGCTAGGAGAGCCAATGGGCTGCTAGGGAGCCATGAAAAACTAATTTTCCCCCAAATGTTGGCTTTTTTAAACTCACCTCTCCCCCTCCAGCCCCACCCGCAACCAGACAAACTCCAGAATGTGCTGCTCCTGCAAGAGCACGTCAATGCTTCTTTAGGATTCAGAACATCCCTCAGTCTGAGAATTAAATGATCTTTGCCACAATATAGAACAAAGGTGAGGGAAGGAGGGAAGAGATAATTAAATTTCTAACCTTGAGGAACAGTTGCTGGTCCCACAGAGGCTGGGGCACTATATAACTCCTGGCTCAATGAAGGGGTCCCTCTGCTCTGAACCCAGGGATGTGTTTAAGAAAAACTGCTAAAAGAACAAAAAAAAACTGCTAAACAACTCAATTCAGATTTTTTTTATAAAAGTTAAAGCTGTAAGTGTTGAATATGGGTTCAATCCTCTAATGAGAGACATTGGGTTCCCTTTTCTAGTTCTTTTTGGCTCATTAAACTCCCACCCCAGGGCCCAGAGAAAAATTTCCTTGTAGCTTAGGTTTGGTCATATCTAGGGTTCCTGCAAAAGGGGAGTTAGAGAGATACTCAATATGAATCAGGTAGGTTTGGAAAAAATGTTTATTTCTTCCATACAATAACAAAAATGATAATAGCTGGCATTTGTGCATATAGCACTTCAAGGTTTATGAAGTTACCTCATTTGATCTTTACAATAACCCTGTAAGGCAGGTACTAGTATTATTCCCCATTTAACAGATGAGGAAACTGAGGCCCACAGAGGTTAAGCGGCTTGCCCAGGGTCACATAAGTAGTAAGTGTCTGAGGTCATGGCTTCTGACTCCAAGTCCAACATTCTTTCCGTTGAATCACCTGACTCATTAGATCACTTACATTTCACTTGGTTTATGGACTGTCCAAACAACTACTGGTGCTGGGGGATGGTTAGAAGAGACATTATAAAGGCACATTTGAAACATTGTGGTATAGCTGAGGATTATGGCGAAACAATAAAACAAACACTGATTTTGTATGTAATCGTAACAGAGAGGGAGAGGTGCACCTGTGATTTCATTGGTACAAGCAGCTCCCAGGTGAGGAAACTCCCTCTACAAATGCAGGTGGGTACCTCCTCTGCAACTTAGAGGCTTAGAGAGTTTCCTAGAGCGGTAACAAGTTAAGTGATTTGCCCAGGGTCACACAGCCAGTATCTGGTAAAGGCAGGACTGGAATCCAAGGTCTTCAAGGACTCAAAGCAAGCACTCAATACATCATGCCACTTTTCCTCTCAAGAGAGAGGCTAGTTCAAAGTCGTCATTCAGTCCAGACAGCAGACGCAGAGTTTCAGTAGAAGGGTTGATCCAGGTCAGCACCCTCTTAGTTCAGGTTCAGTATGGGTACAAAATGAGGCACTCATAACTCATTGAACAGTTAATAAAAGGAGGTTTACTTAGCCCCAGCATAGAAAAGATGTTCAATAGGAATACAGTAGCACCTTGTTCAGGTATACCACATAAGGAATCACAGCTGGTCAGTAGAGCTAGATGTGGTGACTTGCATCTTAGGACATCTATCAAGTCTAAAGACCCTATGTGGGTGGGTCTTTTCATGCCCCTAGGTGACCAGGAAGCCTTGTCTCTATAGCCAGAGGCTACCAGGAAGTTGTTTCAGTCAAAGGAGGCTTGGTTTTACTCAGAGACAATTCTATCCAGGCTTTGTTGCCTCTTAGGGAAATTAGCCTGCCCCAGATAGGGGAAGGGAGGGAAGCCTGCTAGAGTTTGGTCCTATCACAAGAGTCACAGACAGCCAGAGGCTCTTGCAAACAACCTCTGGCCACCAACCAAAAGAAAGTCACATGTATAGAATATGGAATGGGTTCTTAGTCATGCAATGACATTTTCAGCAATCATTTTCACCCACAAATGGCAAAAATTTTAAATGCCATTTCTGAATACAGAGACCCATAAATATGCCATAGATTAGAGCTGAGAGGGACTTTTGAGGTCATCTAGTTCAGCCCACTGATTTTATAGATGTTTCAAAGCTAGTAACTTCCATTCTATGCTCACCCTAATGCCTTCTCTGCCTATGCTATCAGAAGTTGGAAACCAATTAGATTCACATGCGTAAAATCCCTAGCTTTTGTTCATTGCTATGTGCCCTATTGGATGGGATTAGAACCCACATACATTTGAACCAAGCAAGGAATGATGAAGTAAGAGCCTGGTTTAACCTGGGTGTTAAGGCCTCTGGTACAGTGGGTCTCAAAGGGTGTCTTGGAGCATCTTGCTAAGTGTCCTGTGAATTGTATGGAACTCGCCTTTGCAGTCTCATGTGCAAGTGTGAGGTTTCTGACTCCGAGAGTACGCAGATTCCTTATGCTGGTAAAAGGCAACATTATGCCAAACAAAAACAGCTTGAGAATTGCCACTCCAGCAAGTCACTGATCCCCTTCCATTTGTCCGTGATAGTTAAGCTTGGCTTCCACTAAAATCCTACTTTGATGCCTGGTTGTCATGCAGAGATGGCCCTAAAAATTTATACACCATGGCAAAGAATTGGAAACTGAGGGGGTGCCCATCCTTTGGGGAATGGGTGAACAAGTTTATGACATATGAATGTGATGAAATACTATCATACTGTAAGAAATGATGAAGAGGATGATTTCAGAGAAACCTGGGAACACTTGTATGAACTGAGGCAGAGTGAAGTCAGTAGAACCAGGAGAACAATTTATCTGCTAACAACAATATTGTAAAGATAGTTAACTTTGAAAGACTCTGATTAACGCAATGGCCAACCAGAATTCCAAAGGAATCAATGAAACAAGTTGTCTATCTCCTGATAGAGAGGTGATGGACTAGTGCAGATCAAAACATATGTGTGTGTATATACATATATACATACATATATACATATACACACACACACACACACACATATATATATACATATTTGGACATCATCAATGCAGGAATTTCTTTTGCTTAACTATACATGTTTATAAAATGGGTTTTACTTTTCTTGCTTTTTCAATGGAGCAGAAGTGAAGAGAAGTCAGCTCTTTGTTTGAAAAATAATTTTTAATCTATACCAACAAAACGTATGCTCTGGAAGGTCCTCTTAAGTGAGGAATGTTTTATGGCTGGGCCCAGTGAGAACCAGGCTTTATATCTGTTTAGCATGGTCCAGCCAAGCTAAATTTGGAGAGGCCTATCAGCACTGACTTCACTGATGATTGATGAATTTTTTTCTGCCAAAGGAATCCATGAAGACTTTGTATTAAAATTTGGGGTAGTGGCACTTGGTAAGGCAAAGGGAGTATCCCTGCCTCTGAAATCACAGCTGAAAGTATTAAAGTTTTTAGGAAGTTTTTAAGAGCTGTAAGAACCGTGACAGTGGAACATTTCCTGTGGAATGCACAAATGAGACATGCCCTGTATGAGTTATTTCATTGTCTCACAAAGGTCAATGTGGGGGATTTTTCGCTGAGAAAGAGTTTCTGATAATTGCTATGAATGTCACACTTAAGGAAAGAAGGATTTTAAAATTCATATATTTAGTTTGGATGCATCAATCACTTCCCAATAAATATTGTGCCCCACCCCTTCCCCACATAGTACGTTCCCATAGAAAAAGAATTAAACAAAACTTATTGGCAACACATGTAAATTTTCATTTTTGTCAAAAAGGAATTTTTATCAGCCATTATGTCTTCTCTGATGGTAAAATCAGAAGAAAAGCATTAATTCAAAATGTTGCAGTCACTTAGCACCTTAATATTCCAAGAGCACGCTTCAGGAAATACAACTTATTTATTTTTTTCTATCTATTTATTTACTTATTTATTTTTTAAATGTTCTATTAACATCTCTTTTTTTTTTTTTGAAACATTAGGATCATTTCTGGATCTAATACCTCTACTTGTATTCCTAGCCCCAGAACCAAACCTATTCTTGAAACAAAAACAGAAACAAAACAATAGCAAAGCAAAAATAACTGATACAGTAGCAACATATGATGTGTGTGACAAACAATCTTCCGTCCATAGTCCCTCACTTTTCTGACCAACCAACAGTGAGGTGTGCCTCATTATTTGTTCTCCCAGACCAAGATTAGTTACTTTTTAATTATTAATTAGTTATCAATTACTTAATTAGTTATTAATAAATAACTAATTAGTTACTAATTACTCAGAGTCTGACTTCCTTTTAGTGATCTCTTCATTTATATTATTATAGTCACGGTGCACTTTGTTCTTCTGGTTTTATATACAAGATGAACAGCCTGTTACATCATTTCCCCTTTGCTATCACTCAGAGAACAATGCAACTCAGTTTTCTTACAGCCATGGGTTCATTGCTGAGTCTGCTTGTCTTCTTTCTCACATCCTTGGGTGTAAGAGTGTCTCTTAGGAGGGTTCATTTCCCTTTATCATCTCCATGATTTTTTCTTTAATTTTTAGAGATAGGGAATTAAAATGAAAGAGATTTCTTTTTATCTCTGTCTCATTCCCCCAGAGCATCATATGCTTTTGAACAGGCCAAGTTAGAGACTGCTTGGAACTTGTCTCTGTTGAGAAAGAGAAAAGAAGTGTCAACTCTCTCCACAATTGATTTTAAAACAACTTATACATTACTATCCATTTACTAGAACTCTGAGTACAATAAGACCCAGTTGCTTTGAATACAGTTCAGGAAGATCACCAATTACTATTTAATCTTAATCACTTAGAAACATATTACTATGACTTAAAAAAAAAACTAACAAAAAAGCCTTACTCCAAAACCCATCTTTATTTTTTTTTCTTTTGGTTCATAGAAGTAAAAAAAGAAATGTCCAAGTATGGAAGAAATCCAAAATCCTAGGCACTAACGCCAACAACTGAAAGCTACAAATGAGGAGGTCAGTCCTAGAAAAGAAAGACATCCTCTATTACTACCAATTTCTCAAAGGAAAAAAAAGACATTCCAGAAGAACACTGTCAAATCTTTCTTACGACTCAATCAGCAGAGTAGCTTGATTCATTGGTATTCATCATTTATGAAACTGGTTTTGCTTCTTTAGAAGTTTCCAGAAAGTAGAAAGTCTTCAGAACTCTAGGTTTAAAAAAAAAGGGGGGGATAAAAGCCTGCTCTGGAAATTGGAAGACATTCCCTTTCTTCTCAGTTCTACCTATGAGGGAAAGAATTAAAATAGAGAAAAGAAAGTATTTTCTTTTATAAAGTCGTTGCTACTAACTAGCCAACAGAACAAATTGTTTTTCTAGTGTAAAGATCCACTGGTCCAGGTTGCTAAGGTGCCCTCCCCCGCTGAAGGATTCAGCTATGGACTCAATGTGCAAAGTAGATAGGGTATGGGACAGCTATTCATTTTTGCCAATACAAAAGAAATCCTTAAAACATAATGTGACATTTATAAGCACAATGACATAAGACTTATAACATTCAATAGTAACCTATTACTTCTAGTATGCTCTTCCAGGAGTTTGATGCCTAAAACATTAAAACAAGAAAGTTTTGGGGACTGTTGAACAGCTATTTCACTTTTCACTTGGTTTTGCATTGTCTAAGCAACCCCTTTAAGATCCATTTCTTCTGTCAACATAGGGCATGACTTGAACTCATTCTCCCATAAAAACTCATCTTTTTCTCTGAGAAGAGTTATTAGAAGAACTGCAGGGATATCTTGCTGATAGTCATCCAAACTTCTCAATGACTCCAGGCCTTAACTGCCTTCTCACTAGACCCCAGAAGCCCAATTCTCCCATTGGTGAGTTCCTCCTGTGACATAAAAAGTTTGAGAGATAATTTCTGGGTAATTAATACTTTTATTAATCATGTTAGCAATAATTAATAAAAGGGGTCAGTGGCACTCTCAAATACCAAAGACCCTTGGAAGAGTGGATGTTCCTGAAGGTGGCAATAGACTCTGATTGGTTAACTAGTAATGAGAGAATGAATATTATAATGAGAGGTGGCCCTATTCTAATGAGGGGCTGGAGGAAAGTGACTTTGATTATGTCATTTACTTCCAAATCACCCCCAGCCTTGGGTAATCTAGACAATCTATCCCCACCCAAATCTGAGTAGAACACAACGGGCTTCCTCACCTGGGTGGGGTCTGAACAAGATTGAGGGGAAAATTAATCCAATCTCATTATCAGCAATATCCTTTAGATGCTGGCTTGGCATAGTAGAGAATGAGGATCTAGGAAGAGAAAAAAACCTATATTTAATAATCTTTTCTCTCACTCCCAGAACCTCCATTTTGAGGAAGAGCTAGACCAGTCATCCTTCATTCTCTTGACTTTACCACCATGTCTCCTTTGTGTCCCAATCCCCACACTTTAAAACTCCTTTTAATGTGTTATTTCCCCGCTATGGGGATTAACTAGAAGGTTCTGGGGGCACATATCTTGCATCAGGAGACCCACCTGAAAGGGTCAGGACAAATGTATCACTAGAAGGGACCTAGCTCCAAGTATGCTTCACAGAATGGGGATGTACTCTAGCTAAATCAGATCTGGGGTACTCCTTTATACCAATTGTGGTGAAAAATAATGTTTTGTTCTATCCATACTCATTTCCAATTCTCCAGGCAACCAATTGTGCACGTTTGAAACTTATTCTACTAGAATCTATTAATTTCCTACTTCATGGTAGTTACGGGGTGTACAAAGTCAAAAGCTAAAACAGTCTCTCCCCTCAAAGAGTTCACATTCTACAGGAGATGACACAACAGGACCATATTGTTGTTCAGTTTTGTCTGACTTTTTGTGACCCCATTTGAGGTATTCTTGGCAATGACACTAGAGGTTTGCTATTTCTTTCTCCAGGTCATTTTACAGATGAAGAAACGGCGGCAAACAAGGTTAAGTGACTTGTCCAGGGTCACACAGCTAGGAAGTGTCTGAGGCCAGATTTGAACATAGGAAGATGAGTCTTCCTGACTTCGGGCCCAGCACTCTAGCCACTGAGCCACCTAGCTGCTTGTAGACAAGTTCAAAACATGTACAAAGGAAATGCAAAGTAATTTGCAAGGAGTCAAAGAGCACAAATAAATAATTGCAGAGGGGATGAGGACAGTCCTCTTATAGTGAGTGATATCTGCCCTTGAAAGCTATGGATTCCAAAAGATGGGGATGAGGAGAGAGTACATTTCAGGCCTGAAGTATAGCTAATGCAAAGACATGTCAGGAAATGGATTGCTGTGTATACGGAACAAGAAATATGACAGTTTGGCTAAAGCACAGAGTTCGTGAGGGAGAATAATGGAAAAATAGTCTGGAAAGAAAGGTTGGAGCCAGACTGTAGAGGGTTTTAAAAGCCAAAACTCTGGGGTCACAGATGCATTTAAGGAAGTTGCCTCTGACTTTGGCAATAAGAGACACAAATGGTTCTATACAAGGAGGGAGCTAATGACGTTGACCCCTTTAATACTTTGCTCTGACATCGAAACTGAACAGCCCCAAACTCTGAACAAGCCTAGTCTCTAACCTTCATTTTTTAAAAATGTATAAAATGGGGATAATAATTCTTATCCTTTCTCTGCTCCATAGAGAGGGGAGTAAGAAGAAATGTGATAACATGAAGAAAAATGGCCATATTAAGAAATGTTTTTCTTAAAAGGGAAGGAAAACAAATTATGTACTTAATAAAGGGGGAAAAAAGATGGATTATGTTCATGACTCACATTTATAGGGTGTTTTAAGCTTTACAGCTAAATCTTGTGTTATCCTGATTGTGTTTCCACAATACTTGAATTGTTTCTTTCTGGCTGCTTGTAATATTTTCTCCTTGACCTGGGAACTCTGGAATTTGGCTACAATATTCCTAGGAGTTTTCCGTTAGGGGTCTCTTTCAGGAGGAAATTGGTGGATTCTTTCAATTTCTATTTTGCTGTCTGGTTCTAAAATATTAGGGCAGTTTTCCTTGATAATTTCTTGAAAGATGATGTCTAGGCTCTTTTTTTAATCATGGCTTTCAGATAGTCCAATAATTTTTAAATTCTCTCTCCTGGATCTATTTTCCAGGTCAGTTGTTTTTCCAATGAGATATTTCACATTGTTTTCTAATTTTTCATTCTTTTGGATTTGTTTTACAGTGTCTTGATTTCTCATAAGGTCACTAGCTTCCAATTGCTCTATTCTAATTTTTAAGGAGGTATTTTCTTCAGTAATCTTTTGGGCTTCCTTTTCCATTTGTCCAATTTTTCTCTTTAGGGCATTCTTTTCTTCATTGGCTTTTTGGACCTCTTTTGCCATTTGGGTTAGGCTATTTTTTAAGGTGTTATTTTCTTCAGTATTTTTTTGGGTCTCCTTTAGCAAGCTGTTAACTTGCTTTTCATGATTTTCTTACATCACTCTCATTTCTCTTCCCAGTTTTTCCTCTACTTCTCTTACTTGCTTCTCAAAATCCCTTTTGAGCTCTTCCAAGGCCTGGGACTGATTCATATTTTTCTTGGAAGTTTTGGATGTAGGAGCTTTGACTTTGTTTTCTTCTTCTGGTTGTATGTTTTGATCTTCTTTGTCACCAAAGTGAGATAATATAGTCTGACTCTTTTTGCGCTGCTTGCTCATGATTCCAACCAATTACTTGAGTTTTAAACTCTTTGTTAAGGTAAGAGTCTGTTTCCAATGTGGAGAATGTACTGTCCCAAGCTTTGGGGGTTTGTACAGCTGTTTTCAGAGATACTTCTAGGGACCTGAAAAGTGTCAGTTCTTCCAAGGTGCTATGATAAGGGGCGAGGTGTTTCCTCTCCACAGCCACAACAAGCATCACTGCACCAGCGCTCCTCCTCACCCCAGGACCGCCCCTCAGAACTGTGACCCAGATCCAAGCCCCGGTAAAGCAAGAGATTCCTGCCTCAGCACTGGCAAAGAGATCCTCACAATCCCCCTCTGATCCGCCACTTGATTCCCCCTCAGTCTGTGGGCCGGAAGCTCAGGAGCCAGCCATTGCCCTCAGTGGGGCTGAGATCTAGTTTCTTCTCTCACCGCAGTAACAGACTTCTCCCACCGCAGTAACAGACTTCTCCCACTGACCTTCTAAGTTGTCTTCGGCTTCATGGGTTGAGAAGTCTGGAAACCGCCACAGATGCCCATGATTCAGTCCTCTGGAGCCTGCTCCAGGGTCGCTGCAGCCTGCACGCCCAAGCCGAACTGTGCTCCTCATCCAACCCGGCGCGATATACCTTTCTGATCAACCATCCAGATTGTCTTGGGCTGGAAATTTGTTTTACTCTGTTTTTTTGTGGGTTCTGCTGCTTTAGAATTTGTTTAGAGCCATTTTTTGTAGGTATTTGGAGGGGTTTGGGGGAGAGCTCTAGCAAGTCACTGCTTTCCTTCCACCATCTTGGCTCCACCTGCTTTAAGCTTTACAAAGAGCACATACGTTTAGTAGAAAAAAGGATTCTAGGAAATGAGAAGATATTTATGAACCCAAAATATGGAGGAAGAGAGGGAAGAGGAAGAGTGATGAAGGCACACGTGACTGGGTTGGTTTTTTAAATACATACATAGATACATACATGAATACATATAAATATGTATGTATATATATATGAAGATATATGTGTATATATTATATATGTATGTATTAGCTTTTAGAAAGGGCTATGTACATCAAATACACAAAAAAGAAATAGCCTTCCACAGAAGGAGAGAATCACCTGCCAGGGAAGGAGAGATCATCCTGGCCCCCAACGTTCTTGGAACAATCATTCCATTGTACTCTCTTAACTGCCTTGCCTGAGCCTGCCTCCAAAAAAGGGTCCCTCTTCCCCATACACCCCCTCACTGCCTTCTTTCCAGCTTTCCAGCTGAGGCCAAACCCTCTTAGGGATGATTATGACTACCTTTAATGATTAATAAACTCCCACTCTATTATACCCTCCCCATCCCAGTGGTTCTGAATCCCCAGCTTGTCACTATTCAAATCTATTCTCTGTCCCCTATTGACCATCCCCTTAATCCCAGTCATCCCCTTCAACCCAGTCCCCTCCAAGGTCCCACTCTAAAGCTTCCCATGCTTTCCACTGTTTTCTTTGGAATGCCTTCTCTATAGGTAACAGACTTGCTTTCATCTTAAAACCTTTTCCTTTCTCACTCTATCTTCTTGCATTTACTGAGACCTGGCCCTGCCCTGAGGGCCAGCCTTTCCGAGCCTTTCCAGCACTGGTTGTACTTTCACTCAAAAACACTGTCTCACCCACCCCCTGCCACCCTTACCAACTCACTGGTTGAGTTGTGACAGATGGATACTCCTTGCTCCCCATTGCCACTTTCAGTCTCTCCCTCTACCACCATCATGCAGTCTCTACCTCTACCACCATTTCCCCCTTTGAGGTTCTCTCAATCCATATTTGCCACCCAAACGAGATTCTGATAACTGTTTTCTACCAAGTTCTAGGACACTTTGCTTTCCTCAATGAGTTCAGTGTCCGGCTCACAGTCTTTCTCTCCTTCCCAACTCTTGCTCTTGTACTTGGGGACTTCAATACATATATTGATATTCCCCTAATTACCCAGTTCCTCAACTTTATTTATTTCCCATGATGTACTCCTGCAGCACACCTCAGCTACCGACATAGTTATACCCTTGATTTTGCCATAGCCAAGTCATCTACTTCCATGTTCATGAATTGTAAAATTCCCTCAATTGATCACAATAGGTCATCATTTCAGCTCTTCTTCTGCCTTGGAACCTTTAATTCTGTTCCTCATCCTCACTGCATCCCCAATCCCTCCAATTCTTGCAATGGCTATCCTCTCTTCCTTTCCTCATCTTGACCTTTTTATGAACTAGTTCAACTTCACATCATCCTCTTCTCTCAAGTCCCTTGCCCCTTTATATTTTCACTAATCTTGTCTTGCTAAGCCTTAGCCTTCAATTATTCCCCCCATCTCTTGTTTTCACTCCTTCTCACATGCTCACATTAATGAAGCCAGAGAAAATCATGAAACCATGCAAATTTATCTCTCATCATCTCAATTGATTGCTCATCTTGGCCAGATCTTTTTACATCCTCCTACTCAATTCACTATTGCACTCACCCCAGTTTTTCCAAACCTCTTTTTCCCTCCTCAAATCTCTCTCGATTAAATTGTGAGCTCCAAAGTGGCAGGGACTGACTTTTACTTTTCTTTGTATCCCCAAACACTTAGCATAGTGCCTGGCACACTGTAAGGGCTTAATACATGCTAGTTGACTTGACTTTATTAGCAAGCTCAGAAGTTGCAAACATTTCTCCCTTAGATTTGGAGATATACTCACTGCTATATTATCTTTATCCCTGGGGAGGGAGTGGACTCAGATTTAAAGTAATTTCTACATAGAACTCACCACATGAGACACAACTAGTGGATTGCCGTTGGCTTCTGACAAATTCAGGGGTGGGCTCTAGCCCTCAAACTTCTTGCTCTTCTGACCTTTAAGAGCTCACAAGGTAGTAGCCATTGCTAATCTCATTTACCTAAAATAGGAAAATAAATGCAAGGAGGCAAAGAACAGAGGACTGTATCCATGGGCCATATGCTAAGGCCTCCCTTCATTTAGACGCTTACAGCATAGCTCTCTCTCTCTCTCTCTCTTCAAGTGCCACTGGGGAAGAAAAGAACCAAAACCATTTTGCAAAAATGGATAATCTTACAAAAAATATGACTTAAAAGGACCAAAGGAAAAGTAATTTTCACCATGTTCTCTTTCATATTAAAGTCTCACCTTGCGGAGGAATATCTTGTTGAAGATTTATAACTTAACAGAAGAGGACAACTCCAGAACACAAGAAGAAGAATGACTTAAAAAAATGATGAAATTGTTGGAGAGCAAGTCTTAGATATGCTGGTTAAAAGAACCAAGGTAGTTTCTTTCAGAGACTGTGGCGGGGAGCCTGGCTGGAGCTGTGGCTAGGTGCTGATCTAATAGGACCTGGTCTTACATTACATTCTCAATCCTTTGGAACTTCTCAGAGGAAAGGCATCCCACAAGTTGAAGAACAGGTCAGAAATGGGCAGGACAGAGCTTAATAGCTACGTTGACTAGATGTAAGAAGTGAAGAAAACACATGACTCAAAGGTAGCTCCAAGGTTTTGAGCAAGGGTGGTGCCCTACAAATTGTTTTTAACATTATTATTATTATTGTTTTAACAATACATGTTAATAAATTCAATAATAAAGTATGGAAGTTTTCATCTTGGTAAAAAAAATAAGGCCCAAGGATTTTCAGACATTGGATTGGCATTTTTCCCCTGAAGATGGTTAGATAGTATACACTTTGGTGAATCTCGTCAATGTGCCTACTCTCTCTACTGATGCAGATTTGAACCTTTCTGTGACTTTTCAGTGTATCTGATTCTTTCCATCTTTTCTCATAGATCTTCAGTAGACTATCTACCCAATGATAGAGTCTTTCTACTTTTTTTTTTTAAGATGAGTAGAGGGAAGGGAACAGGCATTTATTAAACTTACTCTGTGCTAGACCCTGCATTAAGGGCTTTACAAATTTTATCTCATCAGATTGTCTGGGATGAGGAAACTGAGGCAAACAGGGGTTAAATGACTTGTCTAAGGTCACATAGCTAGCAAGTGTCTGATGCTGGATTTGAACTCAAGTCTTCCTGACTCCAGGCTTAGTGCTCTGTGCACTATGGTGCCACATAGCTGCCTAATAATCTCATGGGTACTCATGAAGCACTTAAGCAGTTCATCAATTCTCACATTCTTATTAAAGGACAGGTCCATCTCCTCTAGTCACACTTGTGCTTGGTGAGGTCAAAGCCACAGTTGATAACATAATTCTGTGTCTACCATGCCACTTTTCACAATACTTTGGGTTATTTAAATTTTAATTCTTCTAAGACTGTGGTATATGCATGACTGGGATAATACTGCAGTTAAAGAGATGGGCCTTTGGGGAATTAAACTGTGTGTTCTTAAATATGAGGCAATAGTATAATATAGTAGAAAGAGAGAACAAGCATTTGTTAAGCACCTGCTATGTGGCAGGCATCGTGCTAAATGCTTTATAAACAGTATCTCATTTGGTCCTTACAACAACCCTGGGAGGTAGGTGCTATTATGATCTCCATTTTACAGTTGAGGAAACTGAGGCAGAAAGAAGTTAAATACCTTGCCAACAATCACACTGCTAGGAAGTATTCGAGGCTGGATTTGAACTCTGGTCTTCTTGACTACAGGCTCAGCACTCTAATCACTATGCAACCAAGCTGTCCTGGATTCAGAGTCAGAGGCCCTGGGTTCATATTCTGTATCTGCTATTTGCTATCTGTGTGATTTTTTTTTTTTTGGCGAGAGAATTGGGGTTAAGTGACTTATCCAGGGTCACACAGCTAGTAAGCGTCCAGTGTCTGGTCTGAGACTGGATTTGAACTCAGGTCCTCCTGACTCCAGGGCCAGTGCTCTATTCACTGCACCACCTAGCTGCTCCTATCTGTGTGACTTTTGACAAGTCACTAGATCTCTAATCTAGGCCATATTGTAAAATAACAAGGTAGGACTAGATGTCTTCAAAGTTCCATCTAGCTTTAAAACTGTGAACCTATGATCTCTACTCTAGATAAACAGATAATATACAAACATGTTTATATATTACCTACACATGTATTTGTAAATATGTGTTATACATACACATATAAAATTTTATACAAATATCTTAGTATATATCTATATATGTATTTATAAGTATATATAATTTATGCAAATATATACTTATATGTATGTGTTAAATATAAATTTATATAAATATACAAATACATTTCTATATCATCTATGTATTTGAAATATATGTTATATATACACAAATACACTTGTATAGTATTTATATGTGGTATAAATGTTATATGTACACACAAATATAAATTTATATAAATATATAAGTACATTTATATTATCTATATATATGTTTATAAATATGTTTTATATATACTTATAACACAACACATATAAAAATTTGTATAAATACACAAATATATTTGTATATTATCCATATATATATTTGTACCTATATGTGTATTTGTAAATATGTTATTTATACATGCATGCTATATATACACAAATATAAATTTGTATAAATGTACAAATACATTTATATGTCATCTAAATATGTATTTGTGAATATGTTTATGTATACACAAATATAAATTTGTATAAATACACAAATATATTTGTATATCTTCTTGTGTATCTGTAAATTTATAAATACATATTGTACATATACAAATATAAATTTATATAAACACACAAATACATTTGTATATGTATCTACATATTTGTAAATATGTATATATATAGAATATAAATTTGTAAATCTATTTGTCTATTATATACAAATAAAATATTTGTAAATATGTGCTATGTATACACAAATATAAATTTGTACAAGTATACAAATACAGCTATATATTATTTGTGTGTGTATTTGTAAATATGTATTATATATACACAAATATAAATTTGAATAAATATACAAACACATTTATTATCTAAACATGTATTTGTAAATACGTATCATATATGCACAAATATAAATTTGAATAAATATACAAATACATGTGCATATTATCTAAATGTGTTTGTAAATATGTTGTATATACAAATATAAATCTTTATAAACATACAAATGTATTTGTATATTATTTAAAAGTATATTTATAAATATATGTCATGTACATATATTATATGTATATAATATGTCTGTGTAAAACATAAACATGTACAATACACTCAAATGGATTGGCGACCTCATCAATTCTGAAGTTCTCTTCAACAATGTACATGCGACTTATGCATTCCTGCCCAACCTTTCTGACTCTTATCCATGGCCTCCCAAATGTCCTCTACAAAATGTCAGGCAATATGTGGGAAGCCTTCCTCACCTTCTCCTGATATGGGGGTACCAGTGGAGCCCTCTGGTCACCCAACTGTCATCCCTTGCCCTCACAGTGGGACCAGCCTAAACCTTCTTTCTGCTATACAAGTCTTGGGTGATATAGAATATAAGTAGGTGTTTATATTAGTGTTAAATATGACCAGCAGCACGGTATAGCAGATTAAATGCTGGGCTTAGACGCAGGACCGCCAGGATTCAAGTCCTGCTTCTAACACATATTAACTATAGCCATGAATAAGTCACTTTATGACTAAAGGCAGTTATGTGTCACAGTGCATATAGCTCAGGGCCTGGAGTCAGGAAGGCCTGAGTTCAAATCTGGCCTCAGACACTTACTGGCTATATGACCCTGGATGAGTCATTTAACCACTGTCTGCCTTAGTTTCTTCAACTGTAAAATGGGGATAATAATAGCACCTACCTCCCAGTGTTGTCATAAGGATCAAATGAGATTATATTTATAAAGCACTTAGCTCAGTGCCTGGAACACAGTAAACATTTAATAAACGCTTATTTTCTTCCTTCCTTCCTCATCCTATCAATGCCCTAGGCAACTCTCGAAAACTCCAAGTGACAGATGAGTTGTTCATCTGCATCTATGGAGGGACTTTTCCCACTGGGAGTTCCCTTAGTTCCTTGTGATTAAAATCACAGATCTGGACCACCTCCCCCACAAAAAAAACTGTATATAAAATATAATATATGTTCATACAGAGGTAGCATAGTAGAACAGAAGGTTAGGATTAGGGTCAGAAAGACCTCTCGTGCCTCAGACAGCTAGTCAGGATTGATCTGCTAAGCCCTCGACCAGGAGTTCTCTACATCACCAAAATGACTATACTCTGTATATGTCCATATAATCTACTACAGAAACGTTTGCATCAAAATACAACCACTTGGCCAGAACAAGTTTTTCTTCACTGGATTGTGGCTGCCGGCCCCTCCAGATTTATGGTTTGGCAGCGATAGTCCTCAGATTCCACAATATATTATAGGTTCTCTCAGGGTTTCTAACTGCCAGGGCCTGGAAACTAATATGAATCCTATTTTGTTCAATGTTCCAGGTCAACAGAAGCAATTTGTTTTCCACTCTCAGACACACAAACTTCTCAGAATATGTATATTAAGTTATTCTTACTACAAAGGTATAACCAAATTTAGATTTTACTTTTATTGTTTTATTTTATTCTTATTTACATTCTATAAATGTATTTTATTTACATTTTTATAAAACTGACATTTTATTCTTATTAAGTTAGTCTTCATCCAAAGATATGGGCAGCTAGGTGGCATGGTAGATAAAATGCCAGGCCTAAAGTCAGGAAAATTCATCTTCCTGAGTTCAAATCCAGCTTCATATACTTACTAGCTGTGTGACCTTGGGTAAGTCACCTAACCCAGTTTGCCTCATCTGTAAAATGAGCTGGAGAAGGAAATGGTGAGCCACTCTAGTACCTTTGTCAAGAAAACCCCCAATGGAGTAATAGAGAGTCAGACATGACTGAACAACAACCCTAATCCAAAGATATACAAGAGAGGAGAAAAGGGAGTATGAAGAACCTTTGACCAACTTGAAGAGAAATAATGCAGCCATTGTGTTATACCAATTTCAGTCTCCTTAAAAAAAGAAATTAATAGCTATTCGATCTTAGAATCAGAGCTAAAAATTAACAGAAAAGCTGGCATCATCTGGAAAGTCTAAGACCCTACGTAGAGAGGGCTTCCTTCCACCTGTCTGAAAATTATCCCACATTTGCCTGATCTCCAATAATAACAATAATCATACCTGCTACTTGGGTAACATATTACAAAACACTTCCATAGATATTCTCTCATTTAATCCTCATCTTAACCCTGTTAGATAAACAGCTAAGTATTATTGTTTTCCTCATTTTTACAAATGAGCAAACTGAAAGGATCCACGATATGTGGTAGGTGGCAATGACCAGACTAGATCTCTGTTTTTCTGATTGCAAGTCCAACATTATTCTCCACTTACAGTGATCTACCCTCTCATTAATTCAATTGATTCATTCATCCTACAAATTTTTTTTTTTGCAATTACTGAAACACAGTTGTAACAAACTATAAATAGCTACAACTATGGAAATGACAACAACCCTAAAAGGCATATGATACAGATTAATTGTGAAGACTTGTCTTGTACCTGAAGAAGAGATGATGAAACATACTTCCCTCCTTTCCACAGAACAGGGGTTCTTAACAATTTTTATGCTTTCGCAGGCTGGCAAAGCCTAGGCATGCCTCCACAAAAGAATATATTTACATGCATAAAACAAAAGACATAGAATTATGAAAGAAACCAATTATACTGAAATAAAGATATACATTTTTCCACATCTAAATTCACAGACCTCCTGAAATTTATTCACAAACTCCCAAAGGTCCATATGTGGATCTCTGGTTAAGAACCCCTGCTATCAAGGCAAGAGACAACCAGGCAGAATGCACGTGTCTCAGTCACAGTCATTCTTTTGGTTGGCTTGGCTTAACTGTTCTTTGTAACAAAGGAAGGCAGGAGGTTGTATATCAAGAAGTAACTGGCATAAAAAGCAAAAGGCATCAATTTTAAAAAATGTACATAGAGCACTTTGCTGGATGTTGGGCAAGATATAACTTGAAGCTATGGCAAAAGGAATTGCAAGTTTATCCAATTCCTCAGCCACCAGACTACTGATGTGGGAATGTTTTCCCAAGCTTTGTATATGAATAAATTTAGATAGCCATTTTATAGGATATATGGAAACACTGACTTCTGACAATTTAAGCTCTATCATGATTTATGACAGCTTCAAATATCAAAGCCTATTTAGTGCTACTGTGCTAAACAGAGAGACAGAGAAAAAGGAGGAGGAAGAGGAATAGCAGAGTCCCAAGTCCACACAAGTAGTAAGTTAATTGCAGGGCTAAGATGTGAACTCAGATCCTTTCTCCATTTCAAAAGCTAAAGCCCTATACATTAAGGGAAGAAATCATTTTGCTTTCTAATTTGAAATGAGCCTTCATAGCAATCCCTTCACTTAATTCTTAGACCAAACCCCTGGTGTAACTGGAAAAGAGCAGTTTGAGTCCTATTTCTACTACTTACTATCTGTTTGACCTAGGGCAGGTCACTTAAACTTCTGGTATCAGCCTTCTTATCTGTAATGATGACTATGATGGCTGACATTTACATAGCAGTCAATCCCTTCTCTCTTTGCAAGACTTCACTTCCTTTACAGGGATGACTGAAGCCATCTGATATTAGTTCCTTCATTTTCCTTTTTCCTTACTTCTATATTACTGACCTCTAATGTCTGTGAGAACGCTGGCTCTGACCATTTTTACTTTTTCCCAGGTTCATTGTGGCTATTTTAAGTAATCACATCTACTAATCATATCCAAAGGTTCCACTTAGTACAAGGCTCTCTATTGTAGGACCATGCATGAATCATCAATCCAACCTTAAAAGCATTTAAGACATAAAAGCAGTATAAATAATAAGAAATCAAATATTATAATGTTTTGTCCCTAACCTCCATACACAAATGAATGCAGCCCCTTCCATATTCTAAGTAGAGGAAGTAGATACAAGTGTCCCAAGGGAAAACTTATTTTGGGTTGAGGAATCTGTCCATGATCACATAGGGCAGGAGGGGGAAGGTGTTGGGGGTAACAGTAAGGAACTGTCGTTCATTCTCCCATCTCCCCTTTATGCTCTCAGGGTAGATAGGAATCTGTTGGAGTCTCTTCACTTGGCTCTGGGGTCACTGGAATTCTTCTAGAACCCTAGGTTCAAGGACATCATGGTAGTATGGTTCTAACTACACCCTGAAGTTTGCCTATATGTTAACTGCAGCTCACAAACACTTCCAGGATGCCCTGGACATTGAAGAGTCTTCTCTCTATGCTGTTCCCCAGCTCTCGATTATTTTTCTTCCTGGGAATGGCTGAACAAGTTGTGGTATACAAATGTAACGGAATACTATTGTGCTGTAAGAAATGATGAACAGGATGACTTCAGAAAAACCTGGAAAGACTTACATGATCTGATGCTGAGTGAAATGAGCAGAACCAGGAGAACGTTGTACACAATAACAGCCATGTTGTGCGATGACTAATATTGATAAACTTAACCCTTCCCAGCCATACAAGGATCTAAGACATTTCCAAAGGCCTCATGATGGAAAATGCTATCCACATCCAAAGAAACAAGCATAGAGTTTAAATGTAGATCAAAGCATACTATTTGCTATTTTTTTTCTTCTGTTGAGTTTTGTTTCCTCTTTCTGGTGTTTCCTCCTATTGGTTCTAATTCTTACTTACAACATCACTAATGTGAAAATACATTTAATAGGAATGTATATGTATAGCCTATATCAGATTGTGCGCTGTCTTGGGGAGGGTGGTGGGGAGGGAGGGGGAGAAAAATTTTAAACTCAAAAGCATATGGAAGTGATTGTTGATAAATCAAAATAAATTAATTTTTTAAAAAATTATTTTTCTTCCTACAATGAATAATAATTTCTCTGTCTTACCACCAGAGAAGACCTTTATCAAGAACAGCTACCCCTATTATATATATATTTTTAATATTTTATTTTTCCCCAATTACATGTAAAAACCATTTTGAACACTTTTTTTTAAATTTTGAATTCCAAATTCTCTCCCTCCCCCTCTTCCCCCCTTCCTGATATGGTTAGCAAATTGATATAGGTTATACATATGCAATCATGCAAAACTTTTATGCAAAATGTTCATATTAGTCATGTTGTGAAAGAAGACACAGACAAAAAAACACAAGAAAATAAAGAAAATGAAAAATAGTATGCTTTGATCTGCATTCAGATTCCATCAGTTCTTTCTCTGAAGGTGGATAGTATTTTTCATCATGATTCCATTGTAATCATCTTGGAACATCACATTGCTGAGAACAGATAAGTCATTCATAATTGATCATTGAACAATTGCTGTCACTGTGTACAATGTTCCCGATTTTGTTCATTACACTTTGCATCAGTTCATGTAAGTCTTTCCAGGTTTTTCTGAGAGTATCCTGCTCATCATTTCTTATAACAAAATAGTATTCCGTAACTATCACAGACCACAACTTCTTTAGTCATTCCCCAATTGATAGAACATCCCCTCAATTTCCAATTCTTTGCCACCACAAAAAGAGTTGCTTATATATATATATATATATAGACATGTATATATTTTATACAAGTAAGTCCTTTCCCCCTTCTAAAAAAAATCTCTTTGGGAAATAGACCTTGTAATGGTCTTCCTGGATCAAAGGAGATACACAGTTTTATAGCCCTTTGGGCATCCCTATTACATTTTAAAACTCTCTTTGTCTTCACTCTTCCTCTTCCTGAGTATGAGGTGGACATCTTCCTTTCCAATGTTAACTACTTTACCTTTATGTCCTTCGTCTCATCCACTCTCCCTCATTGATCTTTAATCTCTTCCTCTCTATTGGCTTTTTTAACTCTGACTATAAATGTGTACAGATCTCCCCTCCCTCCTTTGCCTGACCCTGCTTAGTTTGAGGCGCTGCATTCTACAACTTCAATATGTAGCTTATTCTTGTTTCTTTCTCTTTTAACAAACCACTGCTAGTCCATGTTTAAAGTTTTTCCCATCTTAAAGATATCCTTATTAAGTTTTATTTCCCTGTCTGCAAAAGAAACTTTATTAAAACAACAACAAAAACCACAAAAATAAACAAACACTTAACTATACACGATACGACCAAATCATCTTTAAAGTGTTCTTCTTAGTAGAAACTCTTTGTTTTTAACTCTTGGTATGGTCAGAATTTAGTATGACCACAGCTCCTTAAAAGTTCTTTTGAGTTCTTGTGGCTGTGATGGCTTTTTTGTTTTTGCTTTTGGCTAGGCAATGGGGGTAAGTGACTTGCCCAGGGTCACACAGCTCCTAAGTGTCAAGTGTCAAGGATTTGAACTCAGGTCCTCCTGACTCCAGGGCCAGTGCTCTATCCACTGCACCACCTAGCTGCCCCCAATTATTTTTTTTCATTTTTTTTGAGGGGGGTTAGGCAATGGAGTTAAGTGATTTGCTCAGTGTCACACTGTTAGTAAATGTCAAGTGTTCAAGGTCGGATTTGAACTCCTGACTCCAGGGCCAGTGCTCTATCCACTGTGCCACCTAGCTGCCCCATGTGATGGCTTTTTTGAATGGGAGTTTGTTTCCATCCTATTCCCAAGGATCACAATAATTTCTAAAAGGACATGATAGTGAAGATTTCTGCCGTATAATTGTAGCTTTTTTTTTTCAAGCTTTTGGTTTGCTATAGGATCTATCATCCTATATCCTGTATCTCTCCTCTCCTTCATTACCATACCTTAAGAAAAGGAGTCTACAACTCTTCATTCTCCTTCACCATTCACTCCTCAACATCCTAGCTACTTGTCTTCTCTTTCCATTACTACACTGAAGTTATTTTTTTCTAGTTACCAATGACCCCCAATGCACAAAAATTTTTCTTCTTACTGACTTCTGTAACATTTGACACTGTTGATCCCATGTTCCTGATACTCTTTCCTAGCTCAGATTCCAAGAAACTGATTACTCATTCTTGGTCCCCTTTCCAGATTCTTCTTCCTTCTGCTTCTTGAATGTAGACATTCCCCAAGGATGTCTTTCCTCCATTTTCTTCTTTTCTATCCCTAGAATCTCACTTGACCGTCATATCTGCTCTCTCCCATGGCTTCAGTTATTACTCCTATACAGATAACTCTTAAATTAATATTGTAAGATGTTACCTCCCCCCAGATCTCCAGATTCACATTTCCAGCTGTTTATTGAAGATCTCCTCTTAGATGTCCCATTGCCAGCTCAAATATAAGTCCAAAGCAACTCTTTATTTTACCCAACAAAGCTGGACTCCCTAAATCCATGTTATGTTCTAGGTACTGTGCTAGGTACTTCAGTCACAGACAAAACAAAAATCAGTCCCTGCTCTCAAGGAGTTTGTGTTCTACTACAGAGATGTACAAACATGTAAACAGATAAATGTATTTATGATAATTTGAGGAGATAGTGAGCCCTAAGAACTAGGTAGATCAGGAAGGGCTTGCCATAGGAAATGGCCCATGAAGCAAGCTAGGGACTTGTATTCATAAATTGCTTAACAAAGTTGGAGGAAATACCACAATTGTCTTGATTGAGCATTTGTTGTTGCTGTACAGTCATTTTAGACAGGCCCTCCTCTTTGTGACCCCTTTTGCGGTTTTCTTGACAAAGGGCAAATATACTGGCATGGTTTGCCGCTTCCTTCTCTAGCTCACTTTACAGATGAAGAAACAGAGGCAAAGAGGGTTAAGTGTTGCACCCAGTCACACAGCTAGTAAGTGCCTGAGGCCAGATTTGTACTCAGGTGTTCCTGACTCCAAGCTCACGTAGCTGTTCAATTCAGTATACATTACATAATTATATTATCCAATATCAACTAAGTCTTCACTGAAGTAAGGCAGTCCTTTCATTCTTCCTTAAATTTATTCCTAATCTCCTTCCCCCACAGAATCTATTGTGAACCTTTTCTTTCCTCACCTATGCCACTGCTCCTGATTCCTCTCTAGGAAACCTGTTTCCTTATTGGTGGAGATGAATGACCTGGTCTGGGTGAGGGGTGAGGCAGAGTTGGCCTGAGTGGAGAGCTTCAGCCTTTCTCAGTCTCCTTTAGTTCTCTCCTCAGGACCCCTCAAGCTTCAGGTCCTTTTTTGAGCATTGAGTCACGTCTGGCACTTCTGGCTTCCAGCCTTGAGAGGGAAGGTGGAAGAGGCCAATCTCACTTCAGGTTGCTGAAGAAAATGACTCTGGGAAGACAAGGGAAGGAACCAGCAGTCTCCATCACGTCCCTATTCCCTGCTAGCTCCTCTAGAGACTGGGGAGTTTCCCCTTGAGTGAGATCAAGGACTCTCTTGGTTGAGCTAATTTATCTAGTTCCCAATGGGAAAGCTCCTTCATTCTGTATTGCCTGGTAAATATTCTCCTATTTTCTCCTATTTATACCTTCTCTGATTTCTGTTTTGCTCTAATTTGAATAAATGTGTTTCTTTGCTATTTGCTATGTGTATTCATCATGTAATTGTTATTTGTATTTTGTAATTTGGTATTGGTGAGATTTGGGTCCCTCTTCCCCCAATTATAATGACAGAGTGATCAGAAGTTAGATTAAACCTAATTGATGGGGTATGGGCCCTGGAAACCGACACCCCCCTACCCTGTCCATTAACTTTCCCACTTGGCCCTGGCATTCGCCTGAGGCTATAATCCTTATAACTATCCTAGAGTAGTGGCTTTGACCCTGCCCCAATCTCCAATTCTCTGTTACCTCTAACCCAGCCCTCATTGTCTGCACCTAGCCCCACCCTAGACCACCCCTCAATTCCATCTAGACCCCTTCCAGTGGTCCAGGTCCCTGGCGTTCACCTGGGGCACCCGGCCCTTCCTGGTCCTCCTCTGTTACCTCCCAGTCACCAAAGCTGTTGGTCATTCCTTGATTACATCCAGATCTTCCCATAGTCTTTCTGCATAAAAGGTCCATCTTGTCTCCATTAAAATGCTCAGATTCTTTAGAGTCTGGTCTTTTATATTCTCATTACAAAGGCTCAGATTCTTAAAATCTTGCCTGCCTGTTTTAATAAACCTTGTCTCTGACTGAAAGAAGGCTTGAGTCGAATTCATTCGAGGCAGGCCCCACGTCTTTGGTCCTTGCATTTTGGGGTTCCCAGCAGCCTAGACCTCAACATAATCACTTAGACTAATAATATTTAAGGGAGCAGACAGATATAATTCTAGCCCAGGAAGCCCTCTCCTTTAGGAGAGTAAAATAGCCTTTGGCCCCAACTTTCTGCTTCCCTTCCTGGAAGGAATGAGTTTCCCTTGGGAAAGTTATGGGGAGAAGAGGCTAGAGCTATTTTACTTCCCTTTAGGCTACACAATGATAGTCCTTGCCACAGGTAGGTTTTTCTACACTAGGAGTTCTTTCCCTACAGGAAAAAAAAAAATTGGGACTATTCTTCATCTGTAAAACGAGAGGGTTGAACTAGATGGTCCCTAAGGTCTGTTCCAGATCTCCTCCTCCCATTCTCTTCATCTCAAAATCCTTTGGCATCCTCTCCCACTCTCTCCTTTTCCTGAGTGTCTTAAAAAAAAAAAAGTAGTACTTCTCCTTGCCATGCCAGACATGCACTGGATCCCAGTCTCTCCTGTCTTCTCCAGCAGACATTCCAACCTCCCTCCCAATCTTCTACTTCTCCCTAAGAACCGATTCCTTCTGCTCTACCCCCAAATATGCCGAACTTTCCCAAGTCATTAAAAAACCTTCACTAGATGCTACCATCCCCTCAAATTATAACTCTATATCTCTCCTCTTTCTCAGCCTACCTCCTTGAAAAAGTTTGTCTACACTCTCTCCTGAGTGCAGTAGGGTTTGTGAACTCATCACTTAAGTAAAACTGCTCCTCTCTAAAATTTCCAATAATTTCTTAATTTCCAAACATGGTGATCTTTTATTAGTTCTAACCCTTTTTGACCTATCGGCTGTGTTTGACA
This sequence comes from Vombatus ursinus, assembly GCF_900497805.2. Classification (NCBI taxonomy): domain Eukaryota; kingdom Metazoa; phylum Chordata; class Mammalia; order Diprotodontia; family Vombatidae; genus Vombatus; species Vombatus ursinus. The sequence goes on along the minus strand of NW_020954562.1, from coordinate 11,952,537 downwards.
CTGTTGACCACCCTTTTTTCCTGGATACTCTCTCCTCTACCATTTTATGACAATGTATTATCCAGTTTTATGTCCTACCTATCTGACTGCTCCTTCTCAGTCTTCTTTGTAGGTTCATTATCCACACAATGCCTCCTAACGAGTGCCCTGAATCCTCTCTCTCTCTCTCTCTCTCTGTAATTTTATCAGCTCACATGAGTTTAAATATCATTTATATGCAGATAACTCCCAGATCTATATATCCAGCCCCAGTCACTCTCCCAAACTTCAGTCCCAGATCACCAATTGCCTATCAGACACTTCAAATTGGATGTTCCAGACACCATTTGAACTCAGCATATGTCAAACTAAACTCATCACCTTTCCCCACTAAATCCTGCCCTCCTCCCAACTCAGCTATTTCTCTCAAAAGCATCACCATCCTTCCAAAATCTCAGTTTTGTTATGTCACCATGTCCTGGTGTCCTCACTCTCCTTCACCCCATACATCCAATTAGATGCCAAATCTACTTCAAAACATTTCTCACATTCAACCTCTTCTCACCATTTACTCAGCTACCACCTTAATTCAGGCCCTTGTCACCTCTCACCTAGATTTTTGCAACAGCCTCTTAAACTGGCCTTCTTGTCTTAAGTCTCTCTCCACTCTAATCCATCCTATACACTGCTCTTAAAAGTAATTTTCCTTAAGTGTGAATTTGACCATGTGACTATACTACTCAATCAACTCTAGTGGCTTCCTATTGCCTCTAGGATAAAAGAGAAACTCTTCTGTTCAGTTTTTTCATTTATTTTTTTTCTCAATTGCATGTAAACAAAAATTAATTCTTTTTTTTATTCTGAGTTCCAAATTCTCCCCCTCCCTCCCTGATATAGATTATACATGTGCAGTCATGCAAAATATTTCCATATTAGCCATGTTGCAAAAGAAAACGTGGACCAAAACAAAACAAACCAAGAATAATAAAGAAAGTAAAAAAAAGTATGCTTCAAACTGCATTCAGACTCCATCAGTTCTTTCTCTGGAAGGGGACAGCATTTTTCATCGCAAGTCCTTAGGCACTGTCTTGGATCATTGCATTGTTGAAAATAGAAGCTAAAGACTCTAAGAGGTAAACAAAATAGAAGTATGTTCCATAAATGAAGGGCAGCCTATTGCAAAAGCAAGCAGGACAGAGATGGAGGGGAGAGAGACAGACAGAGGCAGAGAAACAGAGAGAGACAGACAGAGAGAGACAGTCAAGCAGAGACAGAGTTCTCTAATCACATCTTTCTCCACAAGGAAAACTAAGTGTATCAATTTAGAAAAAAAAAGATGGAGAGGATAAGGGGAGAACCATAGTCCATATTCCCCCAAGCATTATATTCTGTAAGCTGTGATGCATAAATTTGAGTTATTATAATAAACTGCCCTCTCATTCTTTTTCAGAGATATACTCAGTTCACATATATCTTTAAGCGAGTGACTGAAGATAGCTTTAATTTTTGCTTTTTTACATCAGAGGAGATGAGAGACTGACTTAGGATCACAGATTTACAACTGTAGTTTGGAGGTCATCTGGGGAAACTGAGGCTTGGCAAATACTTAACTAAAAGAGGCAGAATGATTATAGGATCTCTGATGTCAAATCCTAATGTTCTTTCCATTGCACCATGCAACTTCTCAAGTCCTTCAGGTATTACTTTTTTCCATGGCTCGTAAATTTTGTTAGCACCTTTAAAACTATGGGGAAGAGTTGGGACTCTGCTACTAGTGTCAGGTAGGTTTTTCAAGTTCTGTTTTTTTTTCATCTTTTTCTTCCTAAGGGTTCAGTACTTGACATGTCATTAGGGTGGGAAGGTAGGGTGTGAATAGTTTGTTTAGCTGTGAGTTTGCCACACCTTTGCGTTTCCATCTTATGATTAAAACCAAACTACTCTTGCTCACAACCCCTACCTGGTTTTCCTTCTTTATTAGGGTGACTTCATAATGTAATTATATCCCAATCTGAGGTCGATTTAGGTGGATTTAAACAGGTAGGGAGAGGAGAATGTAGGCTCCTAACCCTCTGATTACTGGGAGATCCCAGAATCACCTTCAGACCTAAGCAAAGGAAGATTCTGAATAGCAAATCTCAACTGGGTGAATCAGACTGTATAGTTGCCCAAACACTTAGCCTTAATCTCTGACTAAGCTGCTTTATTGAAGGGGATCCACCCCTTGGCTGGAATTTGTGCACTGTATCTGAAAGTTAGGTATGGAAGACCAACTCTGCTAAGCAATCAGAACACACTTTTCCAGCTCTCTCCCAATTCTGTCCCTTTTTTTTCTTGCTTGGCTTAATCCCAAGCTACCTAGTGGCTTTGTTGAATAGTATGGGCCATAATAAAGGTTTAATTTCTGGACCTGCCTTCACTTCCACCAACTCAGAGCTAACTGGGCAAATATGTTTCATGTGGGAGCTCTTTCTTAACTGCTCACAAACTCAAAGAGGATTTGCTGCCCTTTTTGAGTGAAACTAACAGCAATTATTGAAAGATCAATCTTCAAGGTATTAGCAATTTAGGCAGTAGAGTTTTCACTGACCCATTTCTCTGTCCAGCACTTTTTTATATATCTGAGCTTCTCTCTCTCACCCCAACTCCTGGGTGCTGGAGTTAGGTAGGCACTGGAGATGAAGCTCTGCTCAGTTCATATACGCCTCAGAAAAATTTTCTCCTTTCAAAGAATAAGAGATTCTCTAACCTAGAGGTCCTTAACCTTTGTGTCATAGACCCCTCTGGTGAAGCCTAAGAACCTCTAACTCAGAACGTTTTTAAATTCAGAAAATAAAATATATAAGATTACAAAGGAAACCAATATTTTGAAATAGCTATTGAAATTTCTTTTTTTTTAAAAAACAAGTTTTCAGGTCAGAAACCCCAAGTTAAGAATACTTGATAGTACAATCCCCTTTTCCATTTCTGATTTACCATTGAAGGAACTGAATCCCAATTAAATTTAGTTCAACAATCAACAATCATTTATCAAATATCTGTTATATGTCAGGTACTATGCTAGCCTCTAGAGCTAAGATGAAAATGAAAACAGTCCCTGCACTCAAAGAGCTTTTGGACTATTGGGATACTCCAGAAAAAAACAAATTTCCCAAGTGTCAGAGTTAGGTTTCAAACCCAGAGCTTCTGACACCAGACCCATGTTCTTTCCACCATACAGCATAATATAGTGGCATGAACCTTCCATTTGGAGTCAAAAAGCCTGGGTTATTTAAAACTTGGTTCTGCTCTGTCCCACCTGTGTGACTTTGGGCAACTCATTTAATTTGGACTAGGCAGTCCAAAGATTTGTAGGTAGAACTAGGTAGTTCACGAACTGATACAAAGTGAAATGAGCAGAACCAGAAGGTTGTACACAGTAACAGCAATATTGTATGATGAACAACTGTGAGTGACTTAATTATTCTATGCAAAACAATGATCCAGGACAATGCCAAAGGACTCATGATGAAAAACGCTATCCATCTACAAAGAAAGAATTGATTGTGTCTGAATACAGAGCACAATATGCTATTTTTCACTTTCTTCCTTTTTGGTTTGAGTTTTCTTCCACAAAATGACTAACATGGAAATGTTTTACATGATTGCACATGTATAACCTATATTAGATTGCTTACCATCTCAGAGAGGGGGAGGGGAGGGAATGAGAGAGGAATAGAATTTGAAACTCAATACTTAAAAAAAAAACCCAAATGTTAAAAATTGTTTTTACATGTAATTAGGGAAAAATTTTTTTTAAAAATAAAAAAGATTTCTTCCAACTCTAAGTCTATGATCCTTCATCGTCCAATGTCCTCCTTACTTGTTTTTCTATGGGCTCTAGGAGTCTCTACAGATGGAAGAAAGGAAAGAAATCAGAATTTATTAAGTACCTACTATATGCCAGACACTATGCTGAGCACTTTACAAATATTTGATTCTAAATGGCAATTCTACAAAGGAGGTGCTATTACTATCTCCATTTTATAGTTGAGGAAACTGAGGCAAACAGAGGTGAGATGACTTTCCCAGAGTCACACAACTAGTTAAGTGTCTGAGGCCAAATCTGAACTCAGGTCTGCCTGACTTGAGGCCCAGAGCTCCATCCACTGCACCACCAAACTGCCTTAGCTTTCAAGGACCTGAGTTTTTTCTGGTTTAAGTCATCTGTCTACCTTCTACTAATGGTAAAGTTATCCAGAGTTGCTGTGGAGAAAAAAAAATCCATCATCCTGTGGTCCATTATTTCTGAACTGAGCTGGATCATCTGGGGACACAGAGTCAAGTCAGCAGCATCTGTGTCAAAGGCTGGTGAAATCTAACAGAACCCCAGTTCTGCTAGTATAGCCTTCCCTTTGCGAGCCTAGGGTCACCTCCACAGCAGGAGGCCTTAAGTGGAGATATACACAATCTGTATTTATATAATTTATATATTTTGCCTTTGTACTCTGATCACCTAGGATAGTACAAGGCACATAGTAAATAGCTGCTTAACAAATACTTGTTGAATTTAATATAATATATGGTACATTTTTCTAGAGTTGGGGGGGGGTGGCAGCGTTCCAGACCTATGATTTCATTAAAGGGAACTTTTAGTAAGGCAGTCTACCAAAGGCCCTCAGCCTCAGTTCGGCAACTTCCAGTCTTAAAAAACTGGCTGGGGTAATTAAATGACTGGCCCAGGTGCACACACCTAGTTTGGATCAAAGGCTGAACTTGAACTCAGGCCTGTCTTGATTCTGAAGTCAATCTTACATCCACTAGGCTATCCTTCCTTTCATAAGCCCCCAGGTAGACATTCAGTCAACAAGCATTTATCAAGCACGTCCTACGTGCCAGGCGCTGTGCTGAGCACTGGGGATACAAAGAAAGGCAAAAATACTGTTTCTGCTCTCAAGGAGCTCATTCTAACGAGACAGACAACTTACAAACAACTATATACAAACAAGATGTGGACAGAATAGATTGGTGATAATTTTCAAAGAGAAGATACTCGCATGAAGACACACACTTCTTGAGATACTATTATATATCTGTGCACTGTACTCACCTGCCCCACCCCCCCGAGATACAAAGCTCATAATATCCAGGTTTTGTACAAAACTCAGGACTAATCTTGGGGCCCCGACATAGTCCTAAATAGTCTCCAACACCCCCACCCCACTCCTCGCCCTCTAACTGTCACTCTCTCAGTCTCTCCTTTCCTCCGGGAATGGCCGAGCTATGATAAGCCAACTAAGAAATAAAGATAAGGTCGGGAAAGAGGACCAATAAAACTTCAGATAAAGTTTCCCGGAAGTTCAGCAGCATGGAGGTTTCTCATCTTTCGGGCCGGCCAAAGATCTCTCCTCCGCAGCCGCGCCCCGAGTCTGGGCTGGCAGGTACCTCTTCCTACCCCCCCCCCTTTGTTTTAGTGTCCAGCGTGCGGGTTTCCTGTTGACCCCGGAAAGTTGGGAAAAGGCAGAAAAAGCCAACGCCAACCCCCTCCTCCTCTCTGTCCCTCCCCCAAGACCAGGCTCCTTGTTTCTGGTTTTGTTTCGTCTGTCCCGGCCAGTGGTCCGCTTATCCCGGGCGGGTGGCCTTGGGTCCCCAGCTGGCTAGCGGGGGCAGGCAGGCATCCGCTAGTCCCTCCCCGAGGAGGGCGAGGCCGGGACAGACCCGCCTCATCCCAGGCTCCCAATCTGGAAGGCGGGGAAGAAGGAGGAAGAAGAGGGAAGGGGCTAAGCTAAGGAGTGAGGAGCAAGGAAGGAAAAGGGAGAAAGAGGCTGTCTCTGCGCGGAGGAGGGCGGAGAAAAGTCAGCCGGCTGCCCTTTTCTGGCCGCCTCGAGCTGCCCCCGCCTCCAGCTCTCTCCCCCTCCCCCTTCTACCCCACTGTCCTGGCAGGTGGAGTCTGCCAGAGGAGTTGCGGTTTCTCTTCCGTCTGCTCCGGGGCACTGAATTCCCTCCGGCCCCGGCAGAGTGGTGGCGCGAGGGAACAAGTCAGGGCAGGGCTGGGCAGGCGGGAGAGAACTGCTCGTCCGATGGGGGCTCCCGGCTGGTAGAGTCTCTGGCCCTCTTCTCTACCTTCCTCCTGTTCCCAGTGTGTGCCCCAGCTTAGCCGATGGCTGAAGCCCGACGGCTGGAAGAAGAAGAGGAAGAGCTGCGGGAGCGCAGAGAGCTCGGAGCCTCCAGGAGAGTCCGGGGCCGAGCTCACTCCAGCCACTCTGCGGCAGGTAAGGGACAGGGAGTGGGGTGTGAAGAGAAGAGAGGTAAGGAAGGAGGGTGCGGGAAGGCAGCCCCAGGTCGGGCGGGGACCCTGGTGCTGGTGCGTGCGTGCGAGCGCGCTGTGACGGGGATCCTCAGCCCCTCTGCCTGTTCTGCCTGGCGTGCGCTCTCGGGCACTTGCGGCTGTGCGGCGGGGCTGGGGACTTTTAACTCTGGCCTGGGAGTGGCTGGAGGTGAACGGGGGAGGAGGAAGGGATATTCAGCTCCCCACCCCCTTTTTAAACAACTACAACAAAAATACTTAGTATTTTTTGTATCCGCGTTTAGCAGAAATCAGCCCACCTATTTTCAGAGAGGTCAGCCTTTAATAAGAAGTGATGGTTCTGGAGTTGAAAATCTCCAATCCAGTTTGCCCCCAAGGTAGCCAAGCTATCTTGATTCATCTTCTCCTTCCTCATCATTCTCATTCCCTTGTTTCTTCTTTCCCACCAGATGGTTACTATTTGTTTAACTTAATTTCCCTGACCGGATCTGTAAAAATGCTGTTTATTTCTCCTTGAGTGTATTAGAAGTTTAAAATTGGTTTGCTCCACTAAAAAAAAAAAAATGGGCGACCATACGTAGAAAAAAAAAAGGTCCCAGTGTGGTTCAGTGCAGAACAACACAAAGTTTGGGGTGAGACGACTTGGCTTTCAATCCCTCAGCTCTGTTTACTGTGTGACTGAACCTTGGCCCTGTATTTATAACATCCTGAAAGGCGTAGGTGTAGACATAGATTTAGACCTGGGAAGGGACTTTTGAGATCCTCTAGTTCAGCCTCTTCATTTTGAATTTGAGGAAACCGAGGCGCAAAGGGTAAGTGACTTGTCCAAGGTTGCATATTTGTTTCCTCATGTATAAGTCAAACTCAAATAAAAAGGGATCCCTGCAGGCCATATGTTGACTTAGAAAAACACAAATTAGCATTACCTATATCGTATTTTTATTAAACATTTTTCAATTACATTTGAATCTGGTTGGGGCTGCACTCTGTTGACACCTCTAGCTCTCAATGACCAGAAAGGTCTCTTCCATTTCTAAGAGCTAGGATTCAAACCCTTGTCCTCTTTCTCCAAATCCAGGGCTCTTTTCACATCACCATACTGCTTCCGTTTTCTTCATCTACAAAATGAGGGAATTTTCTCTAAGGATACTTCTCGTTCTGTGTCATATATATTTTATGGACTGGGAATTTTACAAAGGTCAGCTTTCAGGTCATGTATTTGGAGTACTGCATGGATCACATACTTTAGCTTCTAAGTGGATGAGTGAATAAATCTGGATCCCCATCCCTTCCCCCTACCCCTAAGACTTTCCTTAATGATATATAATAGAGAGGAAATTCACCAGCTAGTGAATTTCCCCAGGTAAGCTGAATTTATATAAAAACCAACCACCAACAACAAAATAAAACAGCCAGGGAAAAGTAAGAGAACAAAAGAGGGATAAGGAAGAGGAACCAATTCAATAATACATCAAAGGCTTATATTGTAAGTGAGAAAGCAGAATGCAGTAAACATTCCATGACCCAGGGAGCCAGCTTGGAGTCTTTTCATTCCTGTTGGCTATGCAGAAGAAAAAAAAAAGATTGTGGACCTTTTCTAAGAGCTCTAAAAATTATAATATGAGGGGGGGTAGTAGGAAGAGAAAATGGATGCAGAAAAGTAATATGGCAAATGAAAGGGAAGATCTTGGAATCAGAGGGTGTCCTCCATCCATATAGCAGTATTCTGTTTCCCCTTAGAACTAAAAACTTGTTCAAATAAGACCTTTTTAAGAGTTATGCCTATACAGATCATCACACCCTTTTCCTAACTGCTGTAACTAACTATATTTGATTTGTGAGTAGAAAAGTAAGCAAATGGTTGTTTGTGTGTGTGGGGAGGATATTTCAGGGAACAATAATCTAATAAAAATGCTTAAGTCTTCAAGAATATGTTTCTTATATGCATTATTGATCAAAACCATGGATAATTTAATTTTTATAACCTGCAAACTGCTTTGCTTTCTTGCAAGGAACTATACTCTGAATATCCTTGTTTGGGGTAAGACTAAAAATGATTTTGTGTGTGTGTGTGTGTGTGTGTGTGTAAATACATATACACACATGCATACATGCTCTGTGTCAGTGTGTTTGTTTAACCACGTACTAGCAACATGTGTAACTATTTCAAGGCTTTGGGCAGTATATTTTTTATCTTATTTCTCTCGACTCCTTTAATTTCTGAAGGCTGCTGGATGTTTATCTTGGTTTGGGGAGTTTTTTGTTTGTTTTAAGAGATGTGTTACAATACTTGTCTTTTGTGATTTCAGAAATCTTGCTTCATAAAGCTTTAAAATCTTACTGTGTTAGATGTTATGAAGAGGAGGGGATCGAGATACTGTTGGATAGAAAGACGGATAAACTGGATGTCTTTGATTTTTATCCCTTTTATAATCATTAATTTGATACTTATTCCATCTCTTTAGTCCTCCCAACAAGAGGTCTTTATTCTCCTTTACACTTACTGGCTAATGTGTTGCACAGACATTCTCACATTCCTTACCAAGCTTGGACATTTTTTGGTTATGCCTTAGAGTCCATATTCTCACAAAGAAGCAGTGCGAAGGATGTGGTATGTGCCAAAATCATTTGGAATTTAAATTTTAATCATCTCTTCTCACCATTTCTCTCTCAGTGGCCTCCTCAACTATGTCCCTCTTTTATACCTTCTTTTTTGAGCTACTCCAGTTAAGAATACACAATTTAGCACCGTATATGCTACTCTAATTTCTTTCCAATGAGATTGTAAACTTCTGGAAAGGCGGAGCTCTCTCTAGGCTTTCTTTGTATCTCCTGAACATCCAGAATAGTGCAGTACAAATGGGCAGGGTGGTTACTAAAGGTCCAAGGGTTAATCAGTCCCAATAACTAACAAAGTAGATACCTATCATGGGAATGGATAAACAAGATATGGTCTGTGAATGTAATGGAATCTTACTGTGCTGTAAAACAGCGAATACAGAGAAGCACGGCAAGATTTATATGAATTGATAAAAAGTGAAGTAGGAAGAACCATGAAAACGATATATATACATTCACTACAATGACGTAAATTAAAAGAACAACAGCAACAAAACAATCATAGCTGAGTCCTGGAAAATTATGATGACTAAGCTTGACCCTAAAGAAGAGATATGAGGCACCTTCCTCTCTTTTACAAGGTGGGGGACCATGGGTATGGAGCACTGAATGTGTCAGATTTATTCAATATATGACTTAGTTTTACTGAACTGTTTTCTCCCTCTTTTTTATTCTTTGGGGCTATATTGAGAAATATAGGTAAGGTAAAATGAAAAGATAACAATAAAAATTGTTTTTAAAAAATCCATTATTATCTTGGTGGAAGTGTGTGAAAACCACTGGTGTAATAAGTACAAGTGCTCTGAGTTGTATCTTGTACAACTTAACATCAGTTAAACAATAAATATTAGTTAACTAATATTGATGCTACACATATACATGCATGCATTGATGTTTACTTATTTTTTTAATCCAGTAATTTTAAGAATCCTTTTCTCCTAAATGTGGTTATAAGACCGTAAGTAAGGTTTTTATAATATTAGTGTTTGGCTTGCTTTTAAAAATCTAGATCCAAATGTTGCCTTGACAGCCTCCAGTTTTTCTCTGAAATGTGTTAAAAATCATACATGACAGAACAATAAACATTTAGTAAACACTTATTGAGCTGAATAATTTGCTAGGATTTTGATAAGCTACAAAATGTAGCTAAGGATCGTAGATTGAGATATGGAAAGAACCATTTAGAATCTCTTATTTCCTTCAAAATGAAGCTCAAATATCTTTTTTTTTGTGAAGTCTTTCTTGGTCCTCCCCAGTTGCAAGTGCCTTCCTGAATCCCAAATTACCTTGTATTTATTTTGAATCTACTTATTTATGTACATGTTATTTCTCCCAATAGAATGTAAGCTTCTGGAGGGCAGGGACTATTTCCTTTATATCTTTGTATCCTTAGTACTTAGTGAGGTGCCTAGGTACTGAGAAGACACTTAGTAATTGGTGATTGATTTGGTCCAACTCCATTTTACAGATGAAGAAGCTGAGGCTCAGGGAGGGTAAGTGAGGTGTCACACTGGCAGGAAGTGGTAAAGCTTAGATATGGACCTGGGTCCCCTGATTCTAGGTTAGTTGTTTTTGTTTACTGCTCTAGGCTGGATACTGTCCAGAGCAGAGATGTCAGACAGCTGCCTGAACCACAATAAAATGTAATTGAGAAATATTTAACAAAATAAATAAAAAGACAGTAGAAAAGATGGTGTTAATATGTGGTTTTCTAAATCAATGTGAAGCCCACCAGGATCCTTATGTGTGGTTTAGTCATTCTGGTTCTATTTGAGTTTGATATCAATGGTTTAGAGCCTACACTGTAACACAATTAAAAACAAAAACAAATTTGCAAACCCCAGGTTAAGAATAGAGGAATAAGACAATAATTAGAAGATTTTTCTTTTTGTCTGAAACTGTAAGTTCATCTGTGTTGGGAATTCCAGACATAGAGGTTCTCTTCACCACTGTAGATAAAACTTTTCTAAAATGTATAGTCTGAGTTGTTTTTGGACACTGAAAGAGTTAAATGATTTGTTCAAGGTCTCACAGCTAGACTGTGTCAGAAGCAGTACTGGAGGGGCTGGTAGGTGTCACAGTGGATAGAACTCTGGCCTTGGAGTCAGGAGGACCTGATTTCAAATCCAAACTCAGACACTTGACACTAGCTGTGTGACCCTGGGCAAGTCACTTAATCCCAATTGCCTCACCAAAAAGCAAAAAAAGAAGCAATACTGGAACCCAGGTCTTTCTGACTCTATGTATCATACAATGTCCTACCTCTCCACCTGTAATTCTTCTGCATTTTGCATGTGTGCGTGCTCACATGTGTACGTGCAGTGCGTGCATTTAGTTGTATCCAGTGTGTTTCTGGTAGTGCTGACCCCATTGTGCATCCCTTTAGGTCAAGGTTTTTTAACCTGGGGTCCATGAACTTGTTTTTTGAAATATTTTAAAAACTGCATTTCAACATAATTGGTTTTCTTTGCAGTCCTATGTATTTTATTTTATGCATCTGAGAACATTATTCTGAGAAGGGGTTGATAGTTTCACCAGCCTGCCAAAGGGGTCTATGGCATAAAAAAGGCTAAGAACTCCTGATTTAGATCTTTCCCTATTTCCTTGTATGCTTCTATGATTTTTAAAATAAAGCATTTAAAGGTAAGTGAGTTATGAGGAGCCAGATGCTGTTTTCTGAAAACTGACCTTCCACTCAATGGGAAAAGCTTAGGGGCTTAATTTTTAATTTTTTTCATATTAAGATTTGCAAATAACAAATACTCCTTTGAACCTCATGCTGGATTAATAATCTAGAACCAGTAGGACATACAAGCGTGCTGCTATTCTGTGGTTTAATTCAAATTTAAGTAGGTCACAGGTGTGATAGAGGGCTGTGGTTCTCAAGCCTTCCTTCTCAGGGGTCATTGAAACACAGCTGCCATTGTGAGTGAGCATAAGAGAAGTAACTAGCCATTGAAAAGGAGTGCTGAGTGTGATGTTGTAGTACTTAGTGTGAGGCAAATGAAGAATTACCAGCTGCTGTCACTGTGCTACTAGAACTAAACCATTTCCTTCCTTTCTACCCTCTTGTCACAGACATTTAGTAAGTCCTTGCTGTGTGCAAAACAGTAGACTAGGGTTTGGAGACATAAAGATGATATATCAAGACGCAATCTCAAGGAACTTTAAAGTCCAGCAGGGGAGATAATGTGTCAAGGCTTTATGATTTCATTGGTGTGAACACACTTTGCATAAGTGCAGATTACAATCAGTCTCATCCTCTCTTTCTCTTATAATTATTGTGTATTATATTTATCTATTTAATATATTTACCCCTCTGCTCTCCCCCATAGAATGTAAGCTCTTCAGGGCAGTGAATATTTTGTGTTTTTTTGTTTTTTTTATCTCCAGCCTTGGGAATTAGAAAGACCTAGGTTCAAGTTCTGACACAGAGTAGCTGTGGGATCCTGGGCAATTCACTTAAAGCAGGTAATGTCCCCAAGCAACTCTGTTAGACTGTAAATTAGTCTTCGTGAATTAAGGCAGCCAAAACAAATGTTATTAACCTCCTTGCAGCACCAAATTAGACTCATCACAGTCTGGCTTATTATTACTTCCCTTCATGTACTTGACATTCCAGCCATACTCTCCTATATGTGCCGAATTCAGCTTTGTGTTTTCCGTTTCCCTACATTTATACAAGTTCTCTTGCATGCCTAGAATACGCTTCCTCTTCACCTCAGGCTCTTAGAATATTTTGCTTTCTTTAAGGCTCAGCTCATGTGCCTTCTGCTGAAGAAAGCTTTTTCTGATCCATACAATCCTTAGTGTTTTATCTCTTCCTCTAATTATCATGCATATATCTATCTATTTATAGGTGGGATCATCCCAATAGAATATAAGCTTTTGAGGGCAATAATTTTTAAAAAAAATTTGTCTATTCAAATCCAGCCTCAGACCAAACACTTGACACTTATTAACTGTGTGACCCTGGTCATGTCACTTAACCCCAATTGCCTAAAAAAAAAAATTGTCTATATCAAGGGCCTAGCTATGAATGAAACTGGTCCTTAATGCAAGCTTAGTTAGATTGGATGAGGTGGGATGGGTTCTTAGATGAGAGATATACACAAACTTTTGCTAGAATTGTATGATATGTGTTTATTAGTTTATGTTGGAATCAATGGGATGAAAATGGTCTTAGTGGGCATTTAGTCCAAACCAGGTACAAAAGGAATCCCCAGTATAACAAAAGGACAAGAAATTATCTAGCTTCTTCTTGAAGACTTACCCCTTAGACGTCTTTAACTACAGGCTAACTAACCACTTGTCAGGAATGTTATTATGGGGATTCTGGTTGGAAAAGATGGCTGCTGAAGTCCCTTCCCAATTTTTCCTCTACCTCTCATATTTGAATTTTGAAATCCTTTTTTGAGCTCTTCCATGAATTCTTTTTGGGCCTGAGACCAATTCACTTTGCTCTTTGAGGCTTTGCATTTAGCTGTTTTGACATTGTTCTAGTCTTCTGAGTTTATGTTTTGATCATCCCTGTCACTATAGTAACTTTTATGGTCAGGTTCTTTTTTTGTTGCTTGGTCAATTTTCTAGCCTATTTCTTGACTTTTAACTTTAGGTTAAAGTTGGGCTGTGCTCCTGGAATGGAAGGGGCACTGTCTGAAGCTTCAGGTTTTTTTATTCTGTTGTTTTTGGAGCTAGTTGTAGGGTCTGTAAATTTTCAGTTCTTCCAAGGTGGTATAATCTAAGTCATTGCTCTCCTGGCTTGTATTCTGGCCTGTAAGTGACCACAAGTACTGTTTTCTGCCGTGGAACTGTGATCAAGGTCTCTGCTCCCCTGTGGCTGGGAGCTCTAGTATGGTAGTGCGCCTCCTCGACTTGGGGACTGAGACCCCGAACTGAGGATGGGCACTGCAACAGAGTCCTGCACCTACAGCCAGCAAAAGATCCCTTGTAATCTCCTTCTGATCAGTAGTCTGATCATCTGTGGGCTGAGAACCGCAGAAGTTGCTGCCAAAGATTCAGTTGCCCCCAAGGCCTGCTGCTGGCTTGCCTGAATGGCATGTGCTAGACTGAGCTCCCTCTTACCCCAGGGAGACAGACCTTTCCTGCTGACCTTCTAAATTTTCTAGGGCTGGAATATTGTTTCACCTTGTCCTTTGTTAATTTTGCTGCTGCACAATTTGTTTTGAAGTATTATTTTAAAGTTGTTTGGAAGGAAATTGGGAAGAGGTTGGATGAGTCTCTCCCTTCACTAGGCCATCTTGTCTCCACCTCTCTTGAGGTCCATTCCAAAGCTTAAATTCTGTGATTCTATGATTGTGGTTCTCAGATTAATGATATATAAGTCCATTGCAGGCCTGGTAGTCAAAACTTTTACAGCTTTTATCATACTGTTATAGACTTGGAAAATTCATCATCAATGCCATGCAATAATGAAGCATCAAAATAGGACTTTAGTTGAGAGGTAGAGATAACAACATTTGTAAGCAAATATTCAGAACACTAATTGGCATATGGTGAGTACATTCAAAAATTCCAAAGTGTTACAAGAAATGTGAAGAGGAAGAGAAATTGCTTCTAGTTGGGATATTTAGGGAAGGAGGTGGTACTTGGGCTAATCCCTTCATGGAGGAAGTGGTACCAGAATCAGTCCTTAGAGAGGAGAAGGATTTGAGTAGGCAGAGTTCATAGGATTGTACATACAGAGGTAGAAGGGGCCCTAGAGTACAAATGAGACCATATGTGTAATGCTTTGCAAACCTTAAAATGTTACATAAATGTTAGTTATCATCATTAAAATCTTTTACATATATATGTATGTATTATTGTTGTTCAGTTGTTTTTTATTCATGTCTGACTCTTCATGACCCCATTTTGGGTTTTGTTGGCCAAGATACTGGAGTGGTTTGCCATTTCCTTCTCCGGCTCATTTTACAGATGAGGAAACTGAGCAAACAGGGTTAAGTGACTTGCTCAGGTCACAGAGCTAGTAAGTGTCTGAGGCCAGATTTGAACTCAGGAAGATGAATCTATCTGATTCCAGGCCTGGCCCTCTATGCACTGCGCCACCTAATTGCCCTTATGTGTATGTATATGCATAAGTGTATGTATGTATGTATGTGTATATGTGTGTATATATGTATATATATGTATGTATATGTATATGCAGCTAGGTGGTGCAGTGGATAGATAGATAGATAGATAGATAGATAGATAGATAGATAGATAGATAGCTCTGTGACCCTGGGCAAGTCACTTAACCCGGTTTGCCTCAGTTTCCTCATCTGTAAAATGAACTGGAGAAGGAAATGGCAAACTATTACAGTATCTTTGCCAACAAAACTCTAAATGGGGTCATGGAGAGTCAGACACAACTGAAACGACTCAACGACTGTGTGTGTGTGTGTGTGTACACACACACATATTTTAAAAGTATCCACTACTGATGATTAAAGGTGGCATAAAGCTGATTTTTTTAGAAGAACCTATATAATAATAGAACTCCTTTGATTAAATTACAAAAAGAAATAAGCTTCAAAAGAGTGAGCTCACTTTTATTTCTTCCAGGCCTGCCTTTTCATTTCAGACTCATAGACCATGAGTAAAGGACTCCTCATCATCATCATTATTTTCCTCACCAACCACAGTCCTGCTTGGGATCAGTGGAAAAGAACCATGGGAATGTTCTTCTGGAGAAGAACAGCTCCTCATGGAGCTGAAAGGCCAAAGTATTTTGCAGGAAGAGGTTAAGAATAAGGGTGTGAGAGTCTAAAAGGACTCCTTCCCTTCAGATTCTTTGTCTCCTCCTACCACCCCACACCCTTAAGGGGGCTCGTGGTTATGGTGATTGTATTTTCCAAATAAAAAATTGGGACGTGTGGTCTGACAATAGGTCACCCACTTATTAATTATTAATTAATGAATAGGATAAAATATTTTAAATTGGAACTTTTCCCACATGATCAGTTCTATATGGAGGCCATACCTATGGGAAACTTCATATTGGACAGTAACATTATCTAAAATAAAGATACTGTGAGGAGGTAGTGGGTTTCAGGCACTGTTCTTGTTATTCCCATGCCTCTCCCAAAGTGTAACAGCAAACAAATAACCTACAGGTTATTACTTCTACATGTACTCCTACAGGTTATTACAGATCACTTCCTTTTCCTTAGGGTGATTTCACCGAAGCTTCTTGGTGTCACTCACTGAGTCAGGGAGGGGAAAATACTTAATTAGTGCCTTAGAGGCAGCTTGGCTTGATGGATATAGATAGCGCCTCAAAGCCAAGAAGACCTGGGTTCAAGTCCAGCCTCTGAACATATTGGTGGTGTGACCCTGGGCAAGTCACTTAACTTCTAATTGCTCTAGAAAGCTCTTTAAGACTGTAGAAGAAGGTATCAACCTGCATAAGGAAGAAGGTATTTCCTCATCTTTCCTTTACCAGTGAAATCACAGGTTCAATCCCTGTCCTTATTCTTGGGACATCACATAGTTGCAAAGTAAAGTGCTATTTGAAATCTGAGAACAAAGGTCTTTCGTTAACCAGCCTTTTGATGATCAAACAATGTGATATATTTAAAGTACTTGGCATATCCCAGAGTGCTATATAAATGTTATCTCTTATTAGGAGGCATTAACCTTTTATGCAGGTGGAAATGTGGAGGGAGTATGCATTGGTGCTTAAGAAGAGAGGAAAATGTTTGTAATAGTCGCTGTGGGGGCATGTTACTCTTGAAGTGTGCCTTCTGACTGATTTTTCTAACAGAATGTGTGGGGTAAATCATATTAAAAAGCAACAAGAATGTTATTTAATATAGAGGATGGTTCTCTGGGGGTGAGGGAGAAGAGAGGGTACTGGAGTAAATCTTGATGATATTGATAAAACAACATCTATAAAAATTTATTCAAAAATAAAGGAAAATAAAGTAGTGAAATGTGATGTCAAGTACAATATATTCTCTGATGTTTAAGCAAAATGCTTCCAAACAGTAAATATTTACTTATTTTGAAACCATGAAAGCCCTCTTGTATTGAAATGACAACTCTGGGTGTTACATCTTTTTTTTCCTCTTCTTTTCCATACTCTCATTCCAATTGTGTTTGCTACTCAAATGGAAAGATCAGTAGACTTGGAATCAGGAAACCTGGCCTCTATCACTAAGCAGCTGGTTGACCTGGGGACAAGCACTTCAACCTTCCTGGCTCCCAGTTTCCTCATCTGTGAAATGAACTCAGTCTAACTAGGATCTAACTTCGGGTCCCTTTGGGCTCTGATATTCCCTGTTCCATATTCAGGTTTTATCACTTCCTTTCCTTAGGGCAATTTCACTGAATCTCTTAGGTGTCTGTCACTGAGTCAGGGAGGGGAAAAATACAAATCTATCAAATGCTGCTACTTGTTAACAACTCTTGAAAAGTTTAATGGTGGAGAGATAGAGGAAGCTGAAACAAAGGATGACTAATTGTGTTTGGGGATTTTCCATGCTTTTAATTTCCCTGTGCCCTCTCTTTTTGTCACTCACTTGAATAACTAGGAAGTTGATGGTACTGAGCTTATAGAGTACGTTCCAGTGATTGCATTTGTCTTAACATTTTTAATAAATGGTTATCCTGAGAATAGAACATTGCTAGCTGACTTTGAATTTCTTATACCCAGGGCATCTCTTTCAATTAAGATTCTGTAGTCTAAAAACTTCTACTGGACATAAAATATTTGGGACAGAAAAGTACCATGGTAGAGTGGAAAGAACACTGCATTTGTAATCAGAAGACTTGTATTCAAAGTCTGCTTCTCCCACTTAATTTCTCATCTTGGGCGAGTCACAAGATGACTTTCTGGGTCTTGGTTTTCTCATCTATAAAATAAGGGCTTTAGATTAGATTGCCTTCAAGGGCCCTCCTAGTTCTAAAACCTACAGCCCTCTGGCAATTTTTTTTCTTATTAATTTTTTTCTTTATTTTTTCTTCTTACTTTTTTTTCCTTAATCTATGTAAAATTATTTAGCACTGTTAAAATTGGCTACTGACATCTTTCATTTACTAACATACTGTTCCGTAATTCTTTACAACCAAGGGCGTGTATAAGGAAAACATAATCAGAAACCTGACTTAATCAGTAAGCATTTATTAAGCATCTACTGTGTGCTATACTTTATGAATCTATTGACCTTCATTTTACCTTAAAAGAACAATAACTGCTGTTTATAGTGTTTTAAAGTTTTCAAAGCACTTTGACCAAATTATCTCATTTGAAACATCACAGTAATTCTGTGGAGTAGGTATTACAGGTATTATTAAGCCCATTTTACAGATTAAAAAAAACTAAGACCCCAAGAGGTTAATTGTGACTTGACTATGGTCACAGAGTACTAATACTGCCCCTAATGGCAGGATTTGAACCGTGGTTTTCCCAGGTTCTTTATCTTTCTTAATTAATAATTTAGCTACAAAAAAGTAAGAATATCATAGGACTCAAATAATACTCACATCCTAGATAAAGTAATATTAAGTTGTTTTAATTTTTATTTTTTATTATTAGATTTGGGTAGTTTCCTTCTTGCAAACATCTATTGCCTCTTGTGTTATGGAAAGAGTTTGGAGGAGGAAAGTCTGAAGGGATCATTCTTATCATGAAGCCTTTATTCATCACTTATGTGATGATAATTTTGATTTGTAGTATTTATTCAGTTTACTGTGATTTGATGGGTATCAATGATCTTATTAGTGAGTTAAGCTGAATAGGATGACGTTTAAGCTGGTATCATAATGCTAGTTCTGGGGGTCTGTAAGTTTTCAGTTCTGAGTGACCATAAGCACTCTTTCCCACCCTGGAGCTGTGACCAGGCTTCCAGCTCCCCTAGGGGCAGCTGAACTGTTTAGTGTGCTAATGCTCCTCCTCACATTGGGACCCAGAGCTGTATGGGCAGTGCAGCCGAGTCTTGCACCCAGGGCCAGCAAAGGTCCCCTGTAATCTCCTTCTAACCAATTGTTTGACCCCTGTACAATCTGTGGGCTGGGAGCTCTGGAAGCAGCAGCCCCCAATTCAGTCACACACCCGAAGG
Organism: Vombatus ursinus; assembly: GCF_900497805.2. Taxonomy (NCBI): domain Eukaryota; kingdom Metazoa; phylum Chordata; class Mammalia; order Diprotodontia; family Vombatidae; genus Vombatus; species Vombatus ursinus. The sequence goes on along the minus strand of NW_020954562.1, from coordinate 11,933,592 downwards.
CTGCTGCTGCCTTGCCAGGGCGGCTTGCTCTGGACTAAGCTCCACTCTCACCCCAGCAAGACAGACCTTTCCTTCCAACCTTCTAAGTTGTCTTGGGCTGGAAAATTGTTTCACCCCATCCTATGGTGAGTTCTGCCCCTCCAAAATTTGTTTTGAGGCATTATTTTAAAGTTGTTTGGAGAGGGATTTGGGAGAGCTCAAAGGAGTCCCTGCCTTTACTCCCTCATCTTGGCTTCTCCTCATTTTTATTAATCACTTTCTAATGATTAACAGGCATTGTGCTAAGCTCTTGTGATACAAAATAAAAGGCAAAAACATAGTCCTTTCTTTCAAGAAGCTCACATTCTAATGAGGACACAATATACAAACCGCCGTGTATGTACAAATGGGAGGTGATCCCAGAGGGAAGGTACTAGCCATTGGAGGTAGGGAGTGGACATCAGGAAAGGCTTCTTCCTTAAAGACGGGCTGACTTGGAATTTGAAAGAAACTAAGGAAGTCAGTAAGTAGAGGTGAGGATGGAGAACACTCCAGGCATTAAGGACAGCCAGTGAAAAGACACAGAAGTTAGAGATGGAACGCTGTGTTCTGGGACCAGCGAGGTAGCCAGTATCACTGGGTCATAGAGTATATGGAGAGGTATCAAGTACAAAGTGACCGGAAAGGTAGTAAAGGACCAGGTTGTCATGGCCTCTAAAAGCTAAAGGAAGGATTTTACATTTGATCCTGGAGATAGTAGGGAGCAACTGGAACTTATTGATTGAGGGTGGCCCTGTCAGACTTGCGCTTTAGGAAAATCACTCTGACAGCTGGATGGCAGGTGGATTGGAGTAGAAAGAGATAATTAGAAGGCTTTTTACAATAGTATATAAGTGAGAGGTGATAAAGACCTGTATTAGACTGTGAGTGTAGAAAAGAGAGATGGTACAAAGGAACAAACAAGACTTTTGGAAACAGGTTGGATGTGTGGGGTAGGGTGAGAAGTTAAAGAGGAGGACACCAAGATTGTGATCTTGGGTGACTGGGAAGATAGTGGTACTTTCAACTGTAATAACATACAAAATATAGGCAAAGTCCTTTGTTTTGTAGAGTAATCACAAGGAAAAAGCCCTTAGGCGTTTCAGTTCAGCAAACAATTCCCAAGGATCAGTCCATCAACCACAGTCCTTAGCCCAGGGCCATGTACTCTGAGTGCTCCTGACTTGTCAAATGGAAAATTTCAAGTGATAACCTGTGTAACTTCTAAAAAAAAAAATAAAACTCCAAATGCACAAACTGGAAGAAAAAAAAGAGTGAGTGTTACTGATGAATTGTGGGTCATGGAAATGAAGAGGCTAATCTGATTAGAAGATCAACAGGAGTTATCCCAGAGGTTCAATGGGAGTTAGAGGATCTGGGTTCACAAGTTTGCTTTTGGTACTACCTAGGATGGTTGAATAGATAGAGTGCTGGACTTGGAGTTAGAAAAACCTGAAATCCTGCCTCAAATCTGACTATATACCAAGATACGACCTTAGGTAAATCAACCTTTCACAGCCTCAGTTTCCTCATCTATAAAATAGGGATAGTAATAGCACCTGGGCAGCTAAGTGGCACAGTGGAAAGAGCACCGGGCCTGGAATCTGGAAGACCTGCATTCAAGTCCAGTCTCAGACACTTACTACCTGTGTGACCCTGAGCAAGTCACTTAACCCTGTTTGCCTCAGTTTCCTCATCTGTTAAATGAGCTGGAAAAGGAAATGACAAACCACTCCAGTATTTCTGCTAAGAAAACCCTAAACAGGGTCACAAAGAGTCAGACCTGGCCAAACAACACCGGGAACTAAGGCTGCCCTTGGTACACTAAGTATTGTTGACTTCTTCTTTCTCCTTCTTCAGGAAGAAACACACCAAGGCACCAAGGCATAATGGATAGGAAGCTGGTTTCAGAACCAGGAAGAGCTAGGTTCCTGTGTGACCTCTGACTCTGCTGATAGGCTAGGCAAGTCCTTCAATCTCTCAGTGTTCCAGGCAACTTTCTAAGGCTATGAGGTGCAGATAAGGTACCTACCTGCACTGGTAGAGGGACTTTTTTCATCCAGGAATTTCTTAGGTCAATGAAATCAGGTCTCGTGCTTATTCCTTCTTAATCTGCAAAAAAAATGAAGAGCTTAGACCGGGTGACATCTAAAGTCCTTTCCAACTTGAAGTCTTTAATTCTTTGATCCTTATAATCTGTGTGGCCTTGGATAAGTCCCTTCACCTCAGTTTCTTCATCTATAAAAACAGAAGAAAGAGGGTGGATATTGGCCTCCTAAGGCACCTTCAACTGTAAAAATTCTGTTTTCCTGTGGCTGTAGTTCAGGCACATGCTGATTATTCTTCTCTGGTTATCATAACAAGCTAATGTATTGTTGAATGTCATCATCATTACATCTGTCAGGCCCAGGAGCAGATGGAGCTGTGGCATACTTCTTTGAGAGAATTATTTCCTGGAGGCTTTTCATGATGGCCCTCCATACATGAAATTGTATTCATTGATCTACATTGGGGGATAGGAGACTACTCTCAAAATCCAAGCCCTTGCCTTTGAAGATTTTCCAGCGATTCAAATTTTTATGACCAAAATATTTTTGTTATTTAAAATTCATTGACAGAAAGTTTCTTTGATCAACCAGCTGTAGCCCTTTCTTTTTATCTAGTCTGGTAATCTAGAATTTATAATACAGCTGGATGAGTGCCTTCAAACTCAGAAGCCATGGATGCAGTTATGACTGACGACTGAGCTGCCTTTTAGCCCGAATTCAACTGGTTTCAAAAGTAGCAGTATTTGTTTTTTAAAGCAACAAACCCAAGGAATCACACTATCTGATTTATTCCTTTTGGGGTAAACATCCTCTTTATTGATTTCTTTTCTTCTCCACACTGTATCATAAGATTGTTTTGATTTTTTACAGTTTTATTGATGCCTTTTCTAATTACACCTCCCTTTCTTGCTTTTCTTCACCCTAATAAATTGTTTCTTATAACTAAGGAAAACAAACACACCAATCTGACCCATTAAGTGGTCATGTCTGATAGTGGACGCTCGATTCTCTCCCTGTGGTTCCTCACCTGTCTAGGGACATGAAAGGAGTAGGTTGTTTTTTTTTTTTTTTTTAATTAATTAATTAATTAATTTTTGGTTTTCAACAAATCACTTCCAAAAGCTTTAGAGTTTTAAATTTTCTCCCCATCCTTTCCAGCCTCCCTGCCCAAGACGGCATGAAATCTGACATAAGCTCTATGTGTATATTGAAGGGAGTAGGTTTTATCATCAGTCTCCCGGGATCGGTGTTGCCAAAGTGGATCTGAGTTACCTTTGAGTGTTGTTTTCATGTATGTTATTATAAACAATGGGTCTATTTTTCTCCTATTTCAGTTTAATTTATCACATGTTCATTAATTTATAAAAGTCTTAGGGTGTTTTTCTAAATTCCTGATATTTGTCACTTTTTCCAGTGAAATGAATAACACCATCCTCCCAGTCCCTCAGGCACACAGTCCTGGACTCCTCTCTCTCTCTCTCTCTCTCTCACGCCCCATATCCAAGCTATAGACAAGGCCTGCTCATTTCACTTTTGCAATATCTCCCCAATATGCTCCCTTCTCTCCTCTGAGCCTGCCACCACTCCAGAGCAGGCCTTCATTACCGAATGCCTGGACTATTGTAATAGCCTGCTGGTGGGTCTGCCTGCCTCAAGTCTTCTCCCACTCCAATGCATTCTCCATTCAGCCGCTGAAATGATTTTCCTAAAATACAGGTCTGACCTTGTCAGCCTCCTACTCAATAAATTCCACTGGTTCCTTATTGCCTCTAGGATCTAATACAAAATGTTTTGTTTGGCATTCAAAGCCCTTCATAACCTAGCCATCCTCTTACCTTTCTAGTCTTCTTTCGTGTTATTCCCTGACATGTACTCTTTGTTCCAGTGACGCCGGCTTCCTGACTGTTCAACAAGCAAGACAATTCATCTTTTAGCTCTGGACATTTCCCCTGACTGTCCTCTATGCCTCTATGCTCTTCCACTGTGACTACTGACCTCCCTGGCTTCCTTTAAGTGCCAACTAAAATCCCACCTTCTACAGGAAGGCTTCCCTAACTCCTCTTAATTCCATTGCTTTCCTTCTTTTAATAATTTCCTATTTATCCTGAATATAGCTTGCTTTGTATATATTTGTTTGCATGTTGTCTCCCCCTTTAGATTGTGAGCTCCTTGAGGTCAGGAATTGTCTTTTGCCTCTTTTTATATCCCCAATGGTTAGCACAGTGCCTGGCATATAGTACGCATGTTTATTGAATTGAATGGTGATCCATTAAATTCCTGTACTACAGGTTGTTTAGCCATTCCTCCATCATTGGCTATTCATTTTGTTTGCAATTGTTTAACACAATGAAAAAATGTCGTTATGAATATTTTGATGTGTATGGGACTCTTCTTTGTAGTGTTTGCTGATTTCTGAGGTGTAAATGGTCATACAGAAAATTGAACAGTTGCCCTGTAAAGCTCATTAGAGCTGGCTCCAGCACACTCCTGGTTGGGGGCTGTAATCTTCTCATGCCTCTTCTCTGGACCATCTTTGTTCATTGTAATTTTGCAGCATTCATTTTTGATTGCTTTTTGGCAGTTCTTTTTTCCATATACATTGCAGTAGTCATTGTGAACATTGTTTTCTTGGCTCTGCTTACTTCACTTTGCATCAGTTCATTAAGTTTTTCCATGTATTCATCACATTTGTTGTCTTATAGCACAGTGATAATCTTTTATATTCATGTACCACAATTTGTTTAGCCATTCCCCAAATCCAAGTCTCGCCTCTTTTTTAAAGCCTTTTCAAATGCAACCATCACCCTATAGCCTTCCTTTATTTTTACTACCCCACAAGTTGCTTATATATACTTTTATATGTTCATCATGTAATATGTATATTGTTGTTGTTGATGTTCAGTTGTTGTTCAGTTGATGTTGTTGTTAAGTTATGTCAGACTTTGTAACCTCATGTAGGGTTTTCTTGGAAAAGATACAGGAGTGGTTTGCTCTTTCCTCTTCTACTGGATTAAAGCAAACAGGTTAAGTGACTTGTCAAGGGTCATACTGAGTGTGTGCATGTCAGTGTCTGAGGCCATATTTGAACTCAGATCTTCCTGATTCCAGGCCCAGTGCTCTGAACACTGAGCCTCCTAGCTGCCTCCAATATGTATAACATACTTGTAAGTATATGTGTTGTATCCCCAGCTCATTGAAGGCAGGGGCGATATCTAATCTAAATTTGGAATAGCCACCAACTTATGGCACAAAATTCTATACATAGTAGGTTCTTAATGAAGATTTCTGGAAAAATTAAAATTATGACAAATTATATCATAATTATAGTTACATTATATTAAAATTATTCAGCAGAAGTTTTGTCTCTGAATGGATTGAGACTCTTCTGTCCTTTATGTTCTATAGTTAAGGGGAATGACAGTAATATTTCTTGGATGACTCAGTTACTGATAGTGCCTAAGGGTCATGATTCTGAACAAAGTACTACAGCTATAGATATTAAAGGTGTTGGAATTGAGCTGAACCTATATTAAATCCAGAACATGCTTTGTGAGTGACTTTTTGGTCAAAAATTCCTGATATTAATTCATATACGGAAAACATGACATAACCCTGTTGAAAACTGTAGTATTGAAATTTGTTTTATGATACTTAGAGAAAAAAGGCTAGGCCCTTTATAGTCCCCTGAAGCAGGGTACTTATTAATAGGTAGAGTATTTTTGAAAAGTGTTAAAAATTATGAAGATTTTATTATCCCTTTCATTAGTTTATAGCTGTTAAGGAAGTAGGTGGTATAGCACATAGAGTGCTGGACCTTAAGTCAACAGGACCTGAGTTCACCTGAGCCTAAGGTAATAGCTATATGACTCTAGGTATGTCATTTAACCTCTATTTGCCTCAGCTCCTCAACTGTAAAGTGAGGATAATAATAGGACCTACCTCCCAAGGCAGTTGTGAGGATCAAATGAGATATTGGTAAAATTGTTTAGCCCAGTGTCTGGCACGTAGTGAACTCTATATAAATGCGTATTCTCTCCCTCCCTCCCCTTGTAGTCAGTCATGGTTAGTATATATATTTTTTTAATCTTTGGAATTTAAAATGGCATAAGTAGAATCCTAGTATCATGGCAATCAGACGCTAAGTTACAGAACCTCAGTTCCAAGGACTCTGGATAGGAAGGAACCCCAGACATTGTTGGGTATGGTTGGGTTCTACCCATACCTGAATGGCTATCCCCTCTACCACATCCCTGGACTGATTATCAGCAGTTCATACTTCTCGTGGCCTTTTTTACTTTCTCATACAATTACTCCACAAGTCTTATCTTCTCTACTAGATTTCAAACTTCTGGAGGATCAGAGTTCATATATTTTTGCATTTCCATAGTCCTCACTGGGCCTTAGAAGGAGTTAGGTGCCTGTTGAAAGGGGAGGTGAGATGGGGAAAAAAAGTATGCTTGGAATGGTCAGTAGGTAAGAGCTATACCTTGCCCACCAAATTCTTTAGGAAGAAGGAAGTTTCAATGAGTTTCAAGCTAGCTATCAGAAAAACGCTAGTTTGGAAAGAGACCAACACAGACTGAAGCATTCATTTATGTGACCTGATTTTTTTTTCTCTGTTTTTTTCTGTTTCTGTCCTGGAAGAGAAAAAATGAAGTTCAGGGAAAGTCAGCTTAATGTTGAGGCTGAGCTGGGGCAGAACACGAGGAGCAGCTCAAGTCAGAAGGGACAGAGGCCAAGGGAGGCAGTAATGAAGCTTTGATTTATTGCCTTCCTGGGCCTTACAACTGAAGCAATCCACTTTCCTGGAAAACTCCGTTGGAGAAAAGATGCTTTGCTGAAGTTTGAAGTACAGCTTTTCGCCTTTTGGCCTTATGGGCGATTAGATCTGGGGGCCAGCACGCTGTGGCCAACTCCAGCTTGCTACCTGCTTTTGGAGGATCTTCAAGCTAAGAATGGGTTTTACATTTTAAATACAGTAAAATTTTACTTCAAATTGTAAAAACCTTTCTTGGCTCAAAGGTCTCTATAAAAGCAGATTGCTGCTCATGGTCTGCCCACACCTGTGCCAGAGCATCAGTTCACAAAGTGTGGTCTGCGAACCCCCAGGGCTCCCCAGCTCTTTTCAGTAGGTCCTTGGTCAAAACTATTGTCATAATTATGTTATTTGCCTATTAAAATACACCTCTCTTTTTCAATTTCATATCTGTGTAAGGCTTGATTTTCTTATATACCTCAACCAAAACAAAATCTCACAACAGATTGAATACAAAAACATATATGAGAAATCAGCTGTCTTCTATAAGCTACTCATTAAAGAGATTTACAAAAAAATGGGCCACTCTTCTCAGTAAATATTTTTTGTTTTGGAAAATACCATTAAAAAAATAAAAATGTTATTGTTTATGTTAACATGTAATAGATTTATCATTTTTTTACATAGCTTAATAAATATTTTTAAAATTTATCAAATTTAGTATCTGATATGGCAAATATCAATGGCTATAACCCACATAAACAAAAGCCTTTTAGGGTCTGCAGTAATTTTCAAGAGTGTAAAGGGGTCCAGAGACCAAAAAGTTTGAGAACTGCTGCTTTCGATGGCTATTAAAGGGACTTAATTGTGATAGGCTTAGTCCCTTGGAGTCACAGAACTGTCCTCCCTTCCCTACTTCACCTTCCTCCTCTCCAATATCTAGAGGTGGAAAGTTCCTATCTTTAAGAGGTGTGCTAAGCTGGCTGAAGGAAGCGCCTTCAGTCTTCTTCAATGGCTGGTTCATCTGCTGAGACCCTTCTGCTATATCAGGGTCAGAGGCTTCCTGAGGCCTATGATTAGTAGAAAGCAAATGAGAGAGAAAAGGAAGAAGGAGAAAGAGAGGGAGAGGAGAAAAGAGGGGAGAGGAAAGGAGAGGACAGGGGAAAGGAGAGGAGGGGAGAGAAGGGGAAAGGAGGAAAGAAGGGAAAAGAGAAAGGGGAGAGGAGAGGGATAGGAAGGAAAGGGACTAATTAGTGAGATCTGAGTTTTATCTAGCAGTGTGTGCTAAGTTCATGCTATCAAAGGACCTCTAATTGATGCTGGCAGCAGAACAGTACCTGTAAAGCAAGAAGTAGTGCATACTTTCAAGTACTTGAGGTGACTGAAGTCTGTGCACAAGGCCTAATGTCACAGCTTAGACCTGTCCCTCTTTTAAAAACCAGAAGTGGGGGACAGGGCCCCCAAGGCAGCATGGTCTCTTCAAAGTTCTGCTGCAATTACAGAGACAGACAGAGGCTCTGACTGCTTTTGCTTCATTATCTGATTCCATGCTTTCAATTTGTCCCTCATGTGAATGTCTCCCTCTTCTAAACTCCAGATCCAATTTCCAATTGACTACTAGACATAGGATCATAGATCATAGATTTAAAGCTGGGAAGGAACTTTAAAAGTTAAGTAGTTCCTCATTTTATTGATGAGGGACTGAAAGGGTTAAATTAATTGACCAAGGTCATTCAGAGAGTAAAATTCAGAATCGGTATTTGAACCCAGTGCATCTTCTACTGAACCACGCAATCTCTCTGTCGCCACTTAAATGTTCCATTGGAAATTTAAACTCAGTGTAGTGAACCTGTTCTTTCCCAGAAATCTGCTTCTCCCTGACCCTTCTGTTTCTTTCATTGTTTGCCGAATGGATGAAAAATCTGGACTGGAGGGTTCTCCAACACCAGGTTTTGTTCAGTTATAATTTACTTATAGTGAATGCTATTGTGTGCAAAAACACCTCTCTCCATCCCTTTCTAACTTTTGCTTTGTGGACAGTACAGGCATCCCTCAGAGATTGATAAGTTTGGTTCCAGACCACTGCAATAAAGCCAATATCACAATAAAACGAGTCACACAAATTTCTGGTTTCCCAGTGTGTGTAAAAGTTGTATTTATACTATACTGTAATCTATTAAGTGTGCAATATATTATGTTTTTAAAAGTTTACATATCTTAATTGAAAAATTCTTTATTGCTAAAACATATTAACCATCATCTGAGCCTTCAGTGGGTCATAATCTTTTTACTGGTGGAGGGTCTTGCCTCGGTGTAGATGGCTGACTGATTATTAAGGTGGTAGTTACCGAAGGTTGGGGTGGCTGTCCAAATTCTTAAAATAAGACAACAGTGAAGTTTGCTGCATTGATTAACTCTTCATTTCACTTGAACACTTAGAGGCTATTGTAAGGTTATTAATTGGGCTAATTTCAATATTGTAGGCCTGGGGACAGGGAGAGAGATGGTAACAGCTGGTCAGTGGAGCAGTCAGAACACACCCAACATTTATCATTTAAGTTCCCCATCTTATATGGGTGTGGTTTGTAGCACCACAACACAATTTCAATAGTAAATTGAATAGTAAATTTGATGTCAAAGATTACTGATCACAGATCACCATAACAGATATAATAGTAATGAAAAAGTTTGAAATATTGTGAGAATTACGAAAATGTGACACAGAGACGTGGTATGAGCACATGCTGTTGGAAAAATGGCACCAAAACATTTGCTTGACACACGGTTGCCCCAAACCTTCAGTTTGTAAAAAAATGCAGTATCTGTGAAGTACAATAAAGCAAAGCACAGTAAAATGAAGAATACCTGTAATTGAATCAATTCTACCATGGCTACTGGGAAGAACATAACTTCACTCACTATTCCCATGACTCCCAGGACCAAAAAAAGCCTCTACCCTAAAGTACTCACCTTTATGTATTGTCTCCCCAATTAGAGTGTAAGCTCTATGAGGGCAGGAACTATATTGTTAGTGCTTTAGGCTGGTGCTTGTCATATAGTAGGTGTTTTAAAAATTGCTTATTCATTCATTCATTTGGTATGAGTTAAGAAATAGAGAGGCAGATAAATAGAATAGATTAGATAACATCGTATACAGAAGAATAGAAGCTCACCAGCTTAGTGTTTGATAAACCCAAAGACTCCAGCTATGGGGCAAGAACTCGCCCTTTGTCAAAAACTGTTGGAAAAATAAGAACGCTGTCTGGTCAAAACTAGGCATAAACCAACTTAGGTAATGACTTAGGTAATAATGATAATGAAAGAAGAAAAGAAGGTAGGTCCTTGCACTTAGTGAGCTCCTATTGAATGGGGGAAGACAAGATGTTGAAAAATGTACCTACAAGACATATATACAGTGTAAGTGGAAGGTAAGCTCAAAGGGAAGACGCTAGCAGATTGGAAAAGGCTTCTTACAGATGGTGGGATTTCAGCTGAGTCTTGAAGGAGGCCAAGAAAACCAATGGGAAATGTCAAATAGGACATTTATGATACAAGACTAGAATTCAGGAGAAATTAGAACTGAATATATAGGTCTGGCAATCATCTGCATATAAATAATAGCTGAATTCATGGCACCAGATAAAACCACTTGAGAGTGTAGAGAAAGGACAAGGACCCAAAGGTGGATCTTGGAGTGCACTCACGTATAGGCACGGAGCAGGGCTGATGATAACCCAGCAAAGGAGAATGGCAGGAGAATCAGAAAAGAGTTGTGTCAGAAATCCCGAGGTGGGGAGATAGTATCCAGGCAAAGGGAGTAGTCAACATGTCAGATGTGGCAGAAAAGGCCATTAAATTTGGCATCTAAAAAATCATTGATAACCTTAGAGAAAGTTGTTTTAGTTGAATAAGAACGTCCAATGCCAGACTGCAACAGTAGAGAAGTGAGTGAAGAGATAAAAGTGAAGGCAAAGTGTGTAAAAACCACTTTTTTTTTTTCTTTTTAGGAGGTTGGCTATGAAAGTGAGAAGAGAGAATAAAGAGAATGATAGCTTGAGGGGATGGCAGAGTTGAGTCGCTATTGGTATGGAGGTCAGGCCAGTTTTTAAATCTATTAGTACTTGCCAATTAGTGACCGGACTTGATTTAGTTCATATAGTTACTTTACAAGATTGTTGTGACAAAAATCCTCTGCAAGGTTCATATAAATCTGAGTTATTGTTAAATTGAATAATTTGAACTGAATGATGTTCAAAGTCCTCTCTTGCTTGAAAATTATGTGATTTCCAGGGATGTGTGAGACACTCATCCTTGGGAGGGGGAAGATAGTGTTAGCTGAATAAAACAGTCCCCAAGGCGCTTCCCAGTTTATCATCTCAGTCATCCAGGCTTACAATATTGTAATCAAATTGAGTCTTGATACCAGCCTGGTTCTTAGTTCTGTTGTTTCTAGCTCCTCAATATAACTACCCTAGTTCAGGTTCATATCTCTTCTCATCTAGACTGTTACAATAGCTTCTTTTTTTCCCTTTTTTTTAGTATTTTATTTTTCTCCAATTACATGTAAAGACAATTTGCACCATTCTTTTTTAAAAATTGAGTTCCAAATTCTCTATAATAGCCTCTTAACAGGCCTTTTTCCTCTGTTTTTCTCCCTCACCAATCCACCATTCACTCAGTTGCCCTGAAACTTTTACTGGTTCCCCATTGCCTACCAAAAAAAAAGTTTAACTTGTGATTCAAGTATTCATGACCTTCTACAATCTGGTCCCACCCTACATGTCAGCCTAATCTCAACAACCTTCCTTTTTACACCCTAGATTCCAGCCAGAGTGGGCTAGCTACATCTCCAGTTTCTTGACCTACACTCTCCATGCCTTTGCCCTTGCTATCCCCCATGCCTAAAATGCATTTCCTGTCTACCTCCAACTAATGAAATCCGTCCTATTCCTTTTTTTTTTTTTGGCTAGGTGATGGGGTTAAGTGACTTGCCCAGGGTCACACAGCTATGAAGTATTATGTGTCTGAGGCCGGATTTGAACTTGGGTCCTCCTGACTTCAGGGCCGGTGCTCTATCCACTGTGCCACCTAGTTGCTCCTTGACCCCCTCTTACTTTGCTTTGTATCAGACTTATGTATCCCTAACGTTAAACTAAAGGCTCTTTGAGGGCAGGAACTATGCTATTTTTTTTTTTATCTTTACATCCCTAATACCTAGTAGAGAACAGACTCTAATAAATATTTATTGATTTGAATCAGTAAAGGGGGATATTTCAGTGACATTCATTAGAATAATAGAACATGCTGGAGGAATACTGAACCACATTTTAAAAGACTTGAGGACAGAGATTCTTAAGCTGGGGTCTGTGAGCTGGCTCTTAAAACTATTTTGATAACTATATTACAGTGTGATTACTTTCCTTTTTAATCCTATGTATTTCATTTTATACATTTAAAAATATTATTCTGAGACTTCACCAGATTGCCAAAGGGTTCGTGACTCAAAGGCCTATAATTTATGTCTTCTCTGGGCCCCAAGGCCAGCTTCCTCCAGCCCCCCTGTCTTTATTATACTATGGCTATCAACCTTACCTTTGGCACATTGTCTTGAAATAGCACCCTCAAGGCCTTCTGGCCATCATCCTAGATTTCTCCTACTAGAGCTACCTTCACAGATACCATATCCCCAAATCTAGGGGAATATGGTATATGCTTTAATGCCTCTGGATTCCATCACCCATTCTCCTCCTTGGTGCCTTCCCCCCTGCATTCTATGACTGTCTTGGGCTCCTTCAATGGCCTCTTCCCAAGAATAATTCTGAAAAACCCCATTGGATTTGTATACTCCTCAAAGGCTGGGGCTGTCTTTTGTCTCCTTTTGTGTCCCTAGTACTTTGCATAATTCCTGGCACATAGTAGGTGCTTAATAAAAGTTTATTAATTGATTGACCGAAAATAGTCCTAACTCAAAAATTGTTTATTCGCATAGCATAGATTTCCTGTTAGGATTGTCTGGCAAAAAGATGGACTGTTGTGCCTAGAAGCAGTATCCCTATGTTTCTGTTACTACCTCATCTCTACCCAACATTTAGTGGTTTTTACTCCTGGTTCTTTAAACCAACTTCAGGTCTTGAGGACTTCTCATGACTCAAATGAAAGTTCAAGATGAATGCTTGTGATTACTGCCAGTCCTAGGCTTTCTTTCCAGACCTGGAGTTTCTTCTCCAACCTGGCACACTTTTGATGGTTGTAACCAAGTTGTCCCTACCTTTAGTGTGGCCCCAGGAGGAAGATGGCTGATGGGGGCTCCAGGAAAGCCAAGGGCAGTAGCAGGTTAGGTAGGAAAGATTCAGAAACACTTTAGATGGGCAGTTTCTGGGAAAACGGTTTAAAGATCCACTTGGAATAGAAGCCCCCATTTTTAAAGATTACTGTCTGTGCAGGTATGGTGCAGCCTGTTTGCAGCTCACCATTCCAGTTTGGACCCAGATGTTCCTGAGTGTGCGTATGAAGGGATTTACTTCTATTCTGCAAAAGGAAAAAAATGTTAAACTGGGCAAGCATGGAGAAAGAGAGGGAGAGGACTACAAGCTTGTGTTCAGAGAGGCAGGGTGTCAGGATGTCAGGATATTCCTGGGTCCAATTTTGAAATGGTTTGGGGGCCAAACAGAAATGCTGGGATCCACACTAGACCGTGAGTATATACAGTGATTCTTAGGAAGAAAAAAAAAGGAGCCTAGAGGTTTGTTTTTTACCGTGCAGAAACCTCTTAAGCCAAAAGTAAATGTAACACAGGAAGTATCTGGGGAGTAGATAGCACTAGACAGTCGACAGTATCAACAACAGGTAGTCTGGTCAAAGAAGGGTGTCTCTACCTCCTGTTGGGTGAAAGGGGGATGGAGAGCTGCAGAGGCAAGACGGAAAAGTTGAGTTAGAACTGGTGAAATGGATCATGGCAGCCACAGCTGCAAACAAAAGGCAGACAGGGATCTGGGTCTATAGTGAGAAGAGAAACAATTGAAAAGTTTATTTCCAGTCATCTGTTCTAGCAAAGGTCTACAGTTGTTCAGAATAGCCCAAACATTGGATAACCCCAAATTAATTCTTATTTGGCTTTAAAATGTTGTGCTTACCACATCTAAATATGAAGTACTGAGAAAAAACGTATTTCTGACAAAATAATGAAGTTCCACTGTAAAGACTTGTCTCAGACAGTGCTGTAAGACTGTTTCCTTTCCCTTTCTGTCTCCACGGATTGACTCCTCCCCAGTCCATCCTGGGGATGCAGAGAATTACTTCTCATACTAATGCCAAGCACCAGCCTGCACAGATAAGGAACAGCTCACTATCTTTCATATTTACAATTTCCTTTGGGAGACCAGTTTGACCTCTAAGGATCTTCTTTTCTAAATAAATAGTAATGGTAATAATAGCTAGCATTTATATAGTGCTTTAAGGTTTGCAAAGCACTTTCACGTGACATACTTGATCCTCACAAATAACCCTGTGATTTTTTTTGTCTGTTTTCTGTTACAACATGGCTAATATGGAAATATGTTTTACATGATTGCACATATATTATCTATAACAAATTGCTTGCCTTCTCAAGGAGGGGAGAGGGAAGGGAGGAAGAGAATTTGGAGCTCAGAATTTTAAAAATTGTTTTTACATGTAATTGAGAAAAACAACAACAACAAATAAACCTGTGAGTAGGTGCTGTAAGTATCTCTATTTTACACATGGGGAAACTGAAGTCAAGTGACTTTGTTCATGGCCACACAGCTGGTAAATTTCAGCGGCAGAATTTGAACTCAGGTCTTCCTGATTCCAGGTCCTGCATTGCATTGTGGGATTGTAGAATAGGAGGAAGAGTAAACAGTATCCAAAAAAAGAAGAAAAAAAAGACTAAATAAGCAAAAGTAACATATCAAATTAAAAAGAAACTAGAAAGTGGAATTACTGCAGATGAATGGCAAATCTGGACTTAGTTTCTCCATTTCTGCAAAAGGAGGGGGTGAGACTTAGTACAGCTAGGACTTTATTTGTTTGAATAAGGAGTCTCCTGATGCAGTCATGTATATTAGAATTGCCCCTTTTTATAATTACGATTATGTAATATGTGGTCATTGGTTCTAGCCTACTGGAAATATACAGTATGAATTTAAATAATGTGACTAGTTTGGGAGGATTAATGATTGACAATAATAGTCATAATTATTATTAATAATAGTAACTAACACACATACTATATATATATTGTGTATATGTATGCATGTGTATAGACACACATATGGCACATGTACATATACATAGATATAGATAGAGTGCTTACTATGTGCCAGGCATTATACTTTACAAATATTATCTCATTTGATCCTCACAACAATCCTGGGAGGTCGGTGCTGTTATTATCCCCATTTTACAGTTGAGAAAACTGAAGCAGACAGAAGTTAAGTGACTTGCCCATGGTACCCAGCTATTAAGTGACTGAGGCTGGATTTGAATTTAGGTCTTCTTGGCTCCAGGCCCTGCGTTCTATTCATTATACCACCTAGCTGCCTCTGCATCATCCTCAATTCCTCACTCTCCCTCACCCCACATACTCAATCAGTTACCAAATCTTATAGATTCAGCAGTTATGACTTCTCTTGTCTCCTTCTCTTCAATCATGCGGCCAGTGTGCTGCTCAACTCTCATCCCCTCTCCTGGACTATCACTGTAGCTTCCTAATCAGCCTCCCTGTCTCCAGTCTCTTCTCTTTCTAGTCTATCCAGCTCAGAGGTTCCCAAACTTTTTTTGGTCTACTGCTCCCTTTAAAAAAAAAAAATTACTCAGCACCCCCCCCCAGAAGTCTACTTTCTTTAACCCTTTAATTGTTTTTTTGAAATTTGGGTCATTTCAAAAAAATACGATTTTTTAAAAAAAATGACATATCTAATCTTTAACAATTTATTGTAAATTTGTGGGGGATTTTCCTGCATTGGAATTTTGTTTCTGCAATATTGCTTCATGTAACCATATAGTATCATATTTTAAACAAGTCATTACATGCACATATTCCTGCCAATGCATGCTGGACTTCATGACATGCTTGCCTGCCAGCACTTGCTTGTTAAGACCTGTTGGCAGACTTGACCACTGATTGGTTATAATTTGCATTTTGTGTTTTTATTTGGAAAATAATGTAATCACTGTGACTTTAACCCTGTTACATAACAGATGAAACATGTACCAACAGTTTTTCACAATTTTCTTATCTTCTTTCCTTATGGTTCCTTGGCCCCCTTATTTTTATTCAGCACCCCCTCCATTGCAACAGAGGCTACTTCTGCCTGCCTCCCCCCATTGTTCAGAACCCCCCAGAGGGCAGCATCATCCAGTTTGGAAATCTGTGATCCCCCTCCTGACTTCCAAATGAGTATTCCTAAGGCACAAGTCTGACTTTGTTGCATCCCTGCTTAAAAACCTCCGGGGGCTCCCGATGGGCTCTAGGATCAAGTTCAAACTCCTGTGTTTGTCCTTTTAAGCCTTCACAACCTCGCTCCAATGGAGCTTTTCAGGTTTATTCTGTATTATTCCCTTTCATGCCCATCCAAGGTCCAGACAAACTGGCCTTGTTGCAATTCATTCCTTATGACGTTCTTCTGCCTCCCATTTCCCAGCCTTGGCACAGGCTGATTCCTCAGCCTGGAATGTACTCCCCTCCCCTCCATCTCTCAGAAGACCTGCTTTTCTTCAAGGCTCAGCTCAAGCATAATTTTCTGCATGAGGCCTTTTCTGATCCTCTTCCAACTGCTAGTGCCTCTCCCATCCTCCAATTTCCTTGTATTTATTTTGTGTATATATTTTTTATCTTGCATATGTATTTTTATCATATTTATATTTTTTTGTGTATGCATATTTTGCATATACCTGTGTGTATATATCTATATCTCTATTATCTATCTGTCTATCTATCTATATCTGTGTCTATGTAGTTTTCTTCTCAATAGAATGTAAGCATCTTGAGGGCAGGGGTGTTTTCATTTTTGTGTTTGTATCTCTAGCATCTAGCACAGTGCCTGGTATACACATTGTCGCTTAATAAATGCTTATTGATCAATTGAAGCAGAATACTAGATCTGTAAAATGGGTGTAATTATATTTGCACTACCCACCTCCCAGGAATGTTGTAAAGAATTCAACTTGAAATTGTGCTTCATCCACAGACTAGAAACGGTGGGCATAGTGGAAATAGAGTTCTCTTCCCTCCGTTCCTCATCCCACAGCGCCAGCAGACTCCTCTACAATTCTAGCAGCTTACCTTCCCCACTCCACCCCAGTTCTAATTCCAGAACCTGACTGTTTTGGGCCCCTTTCAGTTTTCCTCCCACCCCTTAGTTTTGCCATCCTTCCACATAGGACCAGCGTTACCTGACTGTAGATTATTCTTGATACCCGAGGAAGTCAGGAAAATGAAAAGTGAGATGCAGGAGAGTTCTCATTACAGTAACATTGCAGTTCTCTGATGTTGCTTTGAAAGGAAGGGCTTGGAGAGAGTGAGTTTTCCTGCTAACTGAAGCTTACTGATTTAAAGGTTCCCATTTTTCCTCCAACCAGTTTGATAAAATCATAGCTAAACTCTGTGTACATGCCTGAACCTTGCTCATTAGAGTTTTTCTCCACAAAACTGTAGAGAGTTAAAGCTCAGGAGATGCTCAGGAGCTATTGACAACTCAGGTCCGTTGTGTTCTCATGCCTACTTTTAATAGTTTTTCTGCATCTTTCCTCCTTTTCTCCTTCCCCAGCTGACAGTTTTCACCACTTGTTGCTTTCAGAGTGCCTTTCAGAGTTTAATCATGCTCCCACCTCTTCCATTTTGTTATGGTCTGGAAAAGCAGATAACTCATCTTGTTAGAAGAAGGTATTAGCAGCCCTGCCATAAAGTCATGAAACCTTGGAGACAAAAGCAATCCGGTTGTTTCCATGCTAAAGTCAATATGCTCATCCATTTGAGTTTCAGTTAACAGTCCGTGTATGTGACACGTTTATAGCTATGTGGGCAGTCAGATGGAACAGTGGATAGAATAGCACTGGGGACCTGGAATCAGGAAGCCCTGAGTTCAAATCCAGTCTCTGACCCTTACTAGTTGTGTGACCCCTGGGAAAGACTCTTAACTTCAGTTTGCCTCAGTCTCCTCATCTGTAAAATGGGAATAGTAATAGTAGTACTTACCTCCCAGGGTTCTTTTGAGGATCAAATGAGGTAATTGTAAAGCACTTTACAAACCTTAAAACATTCTCTAAATTGTAGTTACTATGCTACTAGTATAATGGTATATACTTATTATTATCTCTCACCTCCAAAGACTGAGCTCCCCTATCTGTAGCATGACCCAGTGGGAAGAGAGCAGCATTTAGAGTCAGAGGACTTAGGTTGAAATCCTGTCTGTGATACTTACTATCTGTTTGCTTCAATCTCCTCATCTGTAAAGTGCAGATAAGAATAGCACCAGTCTCACAGGGTTGATGATAAAATGAGATAGTAATTGTAAAGGGCTTTGCAAACTTTACATTGCTAAATAAATGCTAGTTATTATACTACTAGTATATTTTTATATGCTTAGTATTTATCTTATTTATCATCTTATCATTATTATCCTGGGCAAGTCACTTAACTCTGTTTGCCTCAGTCTCCTCATCTGTAAAGTAGAGGTAATAATAGCACCAGCCTTCCAGGGTTGATGTGATGATAAAATGAGATAGTAATTGTAAGGGGCTTTGCAAACCTTAAATTGCTGTATAAATGCTAGTTGTTATACTACTAGTATATTATTATATGCTTAGTATTTATCTTATTTATCATCTTATCATTATTATCCTGGGCAAGTCACTTAACTTCTGTTTGTCTCAGTCTCCCCATCTGTAAAATGAAGGGCCAGTTCTATACAGACAGCATCATCTCTCCTCGGGGTCCATCTTGTTCCCCTCTGCAGCCCTGGCAGGAGGGGCAGATCACGAGTCTATGGTCTTCCCAGTGATGCCCCCAGAGAGGTTACTTTAGAGCAGGAAGAGCACAGGGGAATGGACAGAAGGAAGATGGAGCCTCTCTCCCTAAGCCTTTCTCCTGCTTCCCCTTCCCTGTCTTTTGCAGCACATTAATAGTTAAAGCGATCAGATTTCAGGCGTAAACTGGAGAATCTTGCACCTCCTGGTGTTCCAGGGGAGAGGTGAGTTTTCCTGATGCTTTCCAGAGGCATCTCTCTCCTGAGGGTGGGAACAGAGGTGAAGCTCGCTCAGTCCCCACCAAGAAACCAAGCGTGCTCAAGGAGCAGATGTCCGTCAGGTGAAATTAGTGGCCTTGCCCATCAGGCTGGGGGGTTCCTGATGATGCACAGAATAGAGAAACAGCTGAAGTCTATCTGTGCTCCCCCATCTGGTATCTGCCTCAGTGCCTTGTTCCTGATAGCCCCGATGGATATTAATTCGATACAATTTTTGTGTCAATTTGAAAATCTATCCTGATCTTCTCAAATGGTCTCTTACATATTGCTATATCACTGGATGCAGGGGATGAATTATTTCTCTTCTTGTGTTCCTAGATGCAAGTAAGTTTTTCATTTTTGTAAGAGAAAATTATTCATATAATCTTCCCTAGGGCCCATCATACTGTATTAGACTTAGTCTTTTCTTTTATTTTTCTAGTTAATAGTATTTTATTTTTTCCAATTGCATGTAAAGATAGTTTTCCACATTCATTTTTATAAGATTTTGAGTTGCAAATTTTTTTCTCCTATCCTCCCTTCCCTCCTCCCTCCCCAAGACAGCAAGAAATCTGATATAGGCTGTACATGGACAATTATATTAAACGTATTTCCACATTAGTCATGTTGTGAAAGAAGAATCAGAACAAAAGGGAAAAAACACAAGAAAGGAAAAAAAAAGAGAAAATAGTACGCTTTGACTTAGTCTTTTCAGAGAGAGAAAAAGACCCAAACACACACAAACAGTCGGGCAGGAAGCAGTGGAATGAGAAAGAGAAAGAAAGATGGCAGGAAGAAACAGTTATTTGCTTCCTACAAATGCAGAGCAACAGTTCTTGAATGAAAGTATTTTGAAAGGGACTCTGCCAAATGAGAGGTAAGCTTTTAGCTCTAGAGACAGGAGAATCTATATTTTGAGAACTGCTGATATAGTGAGAAAAACATTGGACCTGAAGTCAGGAGAGACTTTGGCTTAAATTCTGCCTTGAACTCTTAATCCCACAGTATAGCTATGGGTACTTCTGCCCCACTAATTCTGTGTATGTATATTGTTGTTGTTATTCAGTCATTTCTGACTCTTCATGACCCCATTTGGGGTTTTCTTGACAAAGATACTGGAATGGTTTGCTATGTCCTTCTCCAGCTCATTTTGTAGATGAGGAAACTGAGGCAAATAGGGCTAGATGACTTGCCCAGGGTCACACATCTAGTAAGTGTCTGAAGCCAGATTGGAACTCAGGAAAATGAGTCTTCGCGACTCTAGGCCCAACATTCTATCCACTGTGCCATCTAACTGCATCATACATGTATATACTTACATACATATGTATGTATGTGTATGTATATTTCTGTAAAGTAGGAGTTCTTTATCTGTAATACATGGATAGATTTCTGGAGATGTGTAAACATTTTTTTAAAATATTTATTTATTTATTTTTTGGGGTGAGGCAGTGGGGTTAAGTGACTTGCCCAGGGTCACACGGCTAGTAAGTGTCAAGTGTCTGAGGCCACATTTGAACTCATATCCTCCTGACTCCAGGGTTTAAAAAATATTTTGATAGACATATTTCAATATAATTGGTTTCCTTTGTAATCCTATGTATTTTATTTTATGCATTTAAAAACATTATTCTGAGAAAGGTTTCATCAGACTGCTGAAGAAGTCTCTGACACACAAAAAGGCTAAGAACTCTTGTTCTAAAGTCTACTCTGGAACAGCGTTTTGTAAAGCTCTGCCAGGAAAAATTTCACAGTGTATGGTAAAACAATTAATATATCCAGATGCCAAGTTTAGATTTACACTTAAACTTTTAAAAAATTATAAACTTAATAATTATCAATAAAAACAATCAAATAATAAGGATTAGAACCTTATTTTAAAATACAAATAATTTTAGCTTTATAAGGTAGTGCCAAATGAATAAAGTAGTGCCAACACATAAACTTTTGTTCTAACATTTCCAGGTCTGCCTGAAGTTATTCTATCTCTGGCTTTGTTTTCTTCCTTCCTTCCTAATAGTAACTATTGACATTTCTAGAGGACTTCAAAGTTTGCAAAGTACTTTACATATATTATCCCATTTGGTTCTCACAACAACCCTAGGGGGGGTGGTGCAATTATTATCCTCATTCTGTAGATGAAGAAATTGGAACTCAGGGAAATTAAGGAACTTGCCCTTAGTTGGGTAAAAATGTGAGAGGTGGGATTCAAACCCACTTTCCTGAGTCTAGGTCCAATGCTCTTTCCACAATCCCACACTTCCTTTTTTTATCATTATTATCAAGGATGTATAAAGTTCTGGTTTTGCTGATCTTGCTTTTTATCACTTTGCATAGATCTTTATTTCTTTGCATGCTTCATATTTATGGTCTTTATGGCACCGTAATATTCGACTACAGCTACTAACTTGTAAAGATATGTCTGGTTATTCATTTAACAAACAGAAAATTGCTAAAGTGTAGAGTCACAATTACTCCTTTTTGTTACTTTACTTAACTGTTTTCAGGGATCATATATGGTGGAGGAGTCAACTGTTGTTGAGACAAAATTTATTAATGAGCATTTTTTTTTTAAAGAAAAAAAGTAAAGCTTGGTTTATAAATGCTTGTCTGAAGCAATGATCTCACTTTTACTTGAAACTAGACCTGAGTAGAACAAGGAAAAGCAATCAAGCATGAAGAGGGAAGAATCCAGAAGACCTTTCAAAGAAAAAAATGACAGGGCTTGGTAACAGACTGAACAGAGAAAAAGAAGGAGAAGAGAGTCAAAGATGGTTATACACAAGGCGTACATGTAATCAAGAAATATTGGCTTTGCTCACTCTGTGAAGCAGACAGTTTCTGAGAAGCTGTTTGCAAAATTAATTTTTATTTTAAAAAAATCATTTGGCATATATGACTCCTAATGTCCCTTGTAATCTATAATGCCATAAAATCATTTTTCCCCCCTCCTTGGTCATTTTAGGGTTGTGTTCCTAGGGAAATAATTTTGGCTCTAAGAAAGGAAAACATTTTTAATTATTTAATTAAGGTTTCTTGAACTTTGACTGGTAGCATGAATGTTGCCTCTCTTCAAACTCTGGGTAAGAGAATATCTAGTAAATAGAAAAATAACAATAGCAACAACAATAAAAACAGTAACAACAAACACCTACATAGTACTTTAAAGTGTACAGTTGAGGGACAGTACTGAAAGGGAGCATTGCACATTAACTCTGGACACCACATGAAGGGAGACCAAATAGACAGACTTAAATAAGAAATGAGCAGCTCTTAAGCCTGGTGCCTTGTGTTAGCTTCTCTTCTCATATTTAGATTATGTCAACAAGCATTTTGTGCAGTACTTGGGATAGTTTTTTTCCATTTTTAGCCTTCATCCCAAATCTTTCATCCCTACTACATTTAAGGAAATAATCCATTTGTTTAAAAACACTTTGCAACTGAAGAAGTACCCATCAATTGGGGAATGGCTACAAGTTATGGTATGTGATTGTGATGGAATACTATTGTGCTGCAAGATATGATGAAGGGAAAGGTTTCAGAAAAATTTGGGAAGACCCCCATGAACTCTGGTAAAGTGAGAAGAATCAGGAGAACAATATACATATTAACAGTACTATTGTAAAGATCATCAACTGTGAAAGACTTATTAATTCTGATCAGTACAATGATCCACCATAGTTCTAGAGGACTCATGAAGAAAAATTCTTTCCACTTCCAGATAGAGAAGTGATGGACTTTAGAGTACACTTTGAAGCATTTTTTCCTCTTTATTTTTCTTCCTTTTTTAAAAGAACATGGTAAATTTGAAAATGCATTTTGCCTGAGTTCATGTGTATAACAGATACTATATTTCTTACCTTTTCAGTGAGTGGGGGGAGGGGTGGGAGGGAGAGTGGAATTCATAATTAAAATAAAAATAAAATCAAAAAATAATAAAAATAAAAAGTATAATAAAAATTAAAAAATAAAAATATAATAAAATAAGTAATAAAAATAAAAGATTATTTGTTGTGACAGAGTACTTTTCAATTACAAAAGAAAAGTAATCCACTAAAGTGTATATTTTTTAGACCATTAGGTGGTTGAGGTTTAGAAAAAATAACCAACTATTTACTTGGTTATGCAATGGGGTTAAGTGATTTGCCCAGGGTCACACAACTAGTAAGTGTGAAGTGTCTGAGGCTGGATTTGAACTCAGGTCCTCCTGAATCCAGGGCCGGTGCTTCATCCACTACACCACCTAGCTGCCCCAACTATTTACTTTTCAAGACAACATGTTAGTCACTACTTATCTTGGATCTTGTGCTCCCTATAGATAAATATTGGTTGATTCTTTTTCCCCTGCCTTCTTTCTGCTCTTCTCCCCTCTCCCTCTTTCTTCTCCCAGTTAATAATCTAGTGATCCAGATTTAGGAGAATGAAATTGGGTGAAAAAAGTTAACAGAAGATTCAGACATGGCCCAAACTGGACTGACTTAAATCCATGCAATTCATTCTGAAGCTTGAGAAATCTCATTTCAGCCAGAGTTAATCTGCCGACTCTCTATCCTGCCACAATGAGCTCCCTTCCCTATGCCTCTTTTCTCAAAACATTCTTGAGGACTCTGGCTAATCTTTACAGTGCATGTAAAGTAAGGAAATTGGACTACATGACTCCTTTTCAGCTCTAAATCCCAAGATCCTGAGAATTTCTCCTATATAAGATGCCATTCACTTTAGTAAAGTGGTACTGGTAGGATCATCCTGTTTTATCTGATGTGGACCTAGGGGTGAGTAGGTAAGGAATCACTCTGTGTATAGTGGTACAGGCCAGAGAATACTGGGATTTGGAATTGGAGAACCTGAATTGGAATCCTGGCTCTGCCCATTTGACCCTGGAAAAGCCATTTGGCCTTCACAATGGGGTGGGGGTGGGGGCAGCAGGAAAGGATAGGGAGAGAATTCAGAACTCAAAAGAAATTTTAAATGAACATTAAAATTTTGTAAAAGTGTTTAGCACAAAAAAAAGTCACTTAACTTTTCTAGGTCTCAGTTTCCTCATCTCTAAAATGAGAATGTTGAACTAAATGACCTCTAAGGTCCCATTCCACCCCTCAGACTGTGATCCTGCAGGCAGATAGCATTGCTTTTTTTTCAGTCCCAGAGAGGCTAAGTAACCCTCCTAAGATTACTTTGATTGGAAAAGAGATGGATGGGATTCAAATGCCCCAGGTCTCTTGTTTCCAAATCCATCCTATCTCAGCAATTTCTCTGTTTTAATCCTCCTCCACCCTCTTCCCAATCAAGGCTTTAAGTAATTTCTTAAAAGTTCTAAATGATGATCAGATCAAATCACTAATTCACTCACAATCTTTTGGAAGGTTTGGGGTCCAGGAAGTGTTTTCAAAAGAGTTGATATGTAGTAGTGAAAGATTTAAGTCCTATCCTTAAACTCTTTTACCAAGAGTAACCAGGGCTTCAGGCTGAGTTTCTATCTGCATTCCCTCCCCACCCCCATTTTGGTAACTTGTTTAAATTCCGCCTTAAATACCAGTTCTGCCTTCTACTGGCTTTTTGAGTTTACAGAAATTACTAAACTTTTTAAGACTATTGTTTCCTCATCTGTCTAATGAGAGGGCTGGACTCTAGCATCTCTAAGGTACCTTCTAGCTCTGACATTTACATTCTGAGATTTTCCTCCCTTCCCTATGGTAGGAACCTCTTTATGTCCACATGTGTTCTGGGAGGACTACCATCTCAACAGTGAGGGCTTGCTAAGTCCTTTTCAGGGCTGCTCATCCACCTTTGGTGGCTACCTGGCACTCAATTCTCACCTGAGGCTCCAAGAAGCTATTGATGAGATCTAGAGGTTAGGGGTGCTGGAATCCCAAAATCACGACATGCGGGTCCTGCCTGAAAGAATTCGACCCAAGCCTTCTTTCAGCCAAAAACAAAGTTTATTAAAGATCCACCATATTACCCAGACTCTTAAGGAATCTGAGCATTTGTGGACTATTGGCTAGATTGTAAAAATCTGAACAGTGGCTAGATTATAAGAATCTGAGCATCTTAATGGAGTCATGATGGACCTTATATACAGAAAGACTATGGGAGGGATCTAGGAGTGGCCAAGTAGTCTATGAGGTAATAGAACTCCAGGGGTGGCCTATGCAGAATGGAGTCCAGATGTGATTAAGGGTGGGAAGGGGTTGGGGGACGGGATATAAGGAGGTCTAGGCTAGACTAAGGGTAACAGATTGGGCATAGCCACAATGAAATGCCATTTGATGGGATTATAGCCTCAGGGGAACACCAGAGATTTGGCCATGTGGGAAAGTCCACGGTTTTTCCTTTTTGGGGTCTAGATCTCATCCTCATCAGCTATAGCATGTTCAGTGGCCATGCCCTGGTAAACTATCTTGGCAGATGGGCTAAACCAGGTTGAGAATAGTATAACAGGGCCTCAAACCCTTCAATAAGTTGGGCCAGGGTGGGGGGAGTGAGGGGGGTGTCTATTCCCAAGCATGTCAAGATTTCCCCTACTGAAATGGGCAAATGATAACAATTTGTTCTAATATCCATGAGGCGGCAGAGCTGTGGAGCACTTATACTTTGGTTGGGCATCAGACACCAAGGTCATCCACTGCATCCTGGGCCGTCACCAGTTGGCCTGACTTTTGTCTTACCACTGGACTTAAATGACTCTGAAAGTGAGGCTGACAACTTTGTACAACTCTGCATCTCTTAAAATCCAATTCATGTATGAGTCAAGACATCACCTTCATGATGCCATTGGTTCTCTTCAGAAATGAAGGACATGGGGTAGCTAGGTGGTGCAGTGGATAGAGCACTGGCCCTGGAGTCAGGAGGACCTGAGTTCAAATCCGGCCTCACACACTTAACACTTAACTAGCTGTGTGACCCTGGACAAATCACTTAACCCCATTGCCTAGCAAAAAAAAAAAAGAAAAAAGGAAAAAAGAAATGAAAGACAAGCAACAACATATAACACCCCTGCCTCACACACACACACACACACACATCACAACTGCCACCATCACACATCTAGACTAAACCAGACCCCTTACCTAGGCCTTCATTCTGGTTCTCCAGCCCTGGGCATAGCCATACCTGAAGGGGAATTAATCGGGAGTGAAATGGGCCTAGAAAGGGCTTGAGAAGAGGACATTGTATATGAGGATCAAGATGACACAATGACAGACTTCAAGTACTTGATGGTGCTGAGATTAAAGAGAGAGGCAGATTTAGTTCAATGTAAGTCAATCAGCTTCCTGAGTTCAAATCTGGCTTCAGATACTTCCTAGCTATGTGACCCTGATCTAGTCACTTCACCCTGTTTGTCTCAGTTTCCTCAAACCACTCCAGTATCTTTGCCAAGGAAATCCCAAATGGAGTTACCGAAGAGTCAGACAAGATTGTAAACAACTGAACAACAACAAATGTAGATATAGGTAATATCTAGATATCTATCTATACATAGATATCTAGATCTGTCTTCCTATCCATATCTACCTATCTAGTCAGTCAAAAAGCATTTATTAAGCATTTACTCTGTGCCTCCCAAGTGCTGAGGATACCAGAAAGACAAGACAAAAGACAGCCCAGTAGGGTTCGAGATCTAATAGGGGAGATAACATACTTTACAACACAATGCTTTGCACTGTGCTCAGCCTTGGGGATACAAATAAGAAAAAGACAGTCCCTGCCCTCAAGGAGCTTACAATCTATTGGAGGGATGATTGTACACAAAAGGAGGCTGAAAAGGGGGGAAGGACTAACAGAGGTTACCCAGAGCTGGAGTATAAGGATGGTGATGGTGGAGTCAAAACCATCTGCCAACAGAGCAGCTGTTGGCAGATGAAGAGATGGCTAGCATTTTGAGTCCTCCGTAAAGGAAGGTTAGGGGAGCAGTTTTTTTCACCAGCTTCCATCCCTACAATCAGAGAGACAGAAGCAACTAGATATTGATGAGGTATGAGCAGCTAAACTGAAGCAATCTGCAAGATGATGAGTTTCCTGGCGATGAGTTTATCCTGGTGGTGACATGAAGATGCTTTTGGAGTTGAGACCAAGCAGAAAAGGTGGCTGCAAGTTGGTTGCAAGAACAATATGCAAACAACTGTGTACAAACAAGCTATATACTGGATAGATAGGGAATAGTCAACAGACGGAAGGTACTAAAATTAAGAAGGATCTTGAAAGGCTTCCTATAGAAGGTGGGATATCTATATATCTCCAATCTAATAAACATTTATTAAGCACCTGCAATGTGTCAGACACGATGCTAAGTGCTGGTGATATGATTGATAAAAAGAAAGACATCTCTACATACAGACTACATAAGAAAGGAGGCAGGAGAGGGGATAGAGAGATAAGATACCGGGGATATATTGTTCCGTGAAGTTGAAACCAGGCAGGACAGTAGATGTAAAGTGGAGTGATCTGAGAGTCCAGTTTCTGCCCTCTATAAAGGAAGGTGTTGGAAGGAGTTTGATACTCCACCCTTCAAACTGAGGGGAGAGGAGGCTAAGGGAGGTGGAGTCAATCAAGGCTTGAATTAGTAGCATGGTGGTGAGTTTAGAAATGATGAGTTTATTCCGGAAAGGGTATATTTTTTGGGGGAGTTGAAATTACGCAGGGCCTCTCTCTCCCTCTCCCTCTCCCTCTCCCTCCTCCATCCTCCCTCTTCCCTCTCCCTCTCCCTTTCCTTCTCTCTCCCCTCCTTCCTCTCTCCTCTCTCCTCCCTCCTCCTTCCTCCTTCTCCTTCCTCCCTCTCCTTCCTCCCTCTTTCTCTTCCCATCTCCCTCTTCCCTCCTCCCTCTCCCTCTCCCTCCACACAGAGGGGATGTCCCAAAAGTCTTAGTGGAGGTTTAAGCTTTAACAACTTTATAAGTATAAATGCTACAAGCTTATAAAAAAAAATTACATTTAAAAGGTTAATTAATTATTTAAACTTTTAAAATATTGACATGTTTCTTATTAAAATTCAACAGAACCACTGTCTTGTGGTTATTGCTGTAGTCAATTATCAGACTGTAAAAACTTTCATTAGTTGCTGTGCAGTAACTGAAAGGAATGCATTTGTAATCCTAGCTTTAAGAGCATTCAGTGAACAAAGTTTTGACACGACCCCATAAGAAACAATAATGGAATGGTTGATATCCAAGCAAGAGGACCTTCACTATGGTCCCACTAGTCTGAGAAAGTGTTATGCTGTTCACACATAATGCATAATGACAGGGTGCCCTCATCTTGTTAAAATTAAAGTGGAAAATTTATTATTCAAAATTCATAAAACTAAAAAAAGTATAAAAAAGTAAAAATAATTAAACTTTCAAAAAGTTTTTATAAGTGTGTAGCATTTATACTTATGAAATCATTAAAGCTTAAAACTTCACTAAGACTTTTGGGACACCCTGTATATGTCAGATATTTTTACTTGTGCTGTTCAGTATTTCAGGTGTAAAAGTAATACATGTGGGTCTTTTTCCTATTTTTATGATCTATTGGGATACAGCCCTAGCAATGCTATTGCTGGTCAAAGGGTATGCATATTTTTATAGCCCTTTGGGCATATATCCAAATTGCTCTCCAAAGTGGTTGGATCATTTCACAACTCCACCAACAGTGCATTAGTGTTCCAATTTTCCCATAACTTCTCCAACATTTATCATTTTCCTGTTGTGTCATGTTGGCCAATCTGATAGGTGTGATGTGGTACCTCAGAGTTGTTTTGATTTGCATTTCTCTAATCAATAGTGATTTAGAATGTTTTTTCATATTACTATTGATGGCTTTAATTACTTCATCTGAGAACTGCCTGTTCATATCCTTTGACCATTTATCAATTGGGGAATGACTTGTATTCTTATAAATTTGACTTAATTCTCTATATATTTTAGAAGTAAGGCCCTTATCAGAGACATTGGTTGTAAAAATTCTTTCCCAGTTTTCTACTGCCTTCCTAATCTTGGTTGCATTGACTTTGTGCAAAAACTTTTCAATTTAATGTAATCAAAATTACTTATTTTGCATTTTGTAAAGTTCTCTATCTCCTGTTTGATCAGAAATTCTTCCCTTTTTCATAGATCTAAAAGGTAGACTATTCCTTGCTCTCCCAGTTTGCTTATAGTATCAGCTTTTATATCTAAATCATGAAGCCGTTTTGACTTTATTTTGGTAAATGGTGTGAGATTTTGGTCTATGCCTAGTTTCTGCCATACTCTTTTCCAGTTTTCCCAGCAGTTTTTGTCAAATAGTGAGGTCTTATCCCAGAAGCTGGGGTCTTTGGGTTTATCAGATAGTAGATTACTATAGTCATTGACTACTGTGTCTTGCATAACTAACCCATTCCATTGATCTACTCCTCTATTTCTTGGCCAGTATCAAGTAGTTTTGATGATTACTACTTTATAATACAATTTAAGATCTGGAACTGCTAGGCCACCTTCCCCTGCATTTCTTTTCATTAGTTCCCTTGATATTCTTTATTTGTTATTCCAAATGAATCTTGTTATTATTTTTTCTAGCTCTACAAAATAATTTTTGGTAGTTTGATTTGTATGGCACTGAATAAGTAAATTAGCTTAGGTAGAATTGTCATTTTTATTATATTGGCTCAGCCTACCCATGAGCACCTGATGTTTTTCCAGTTATTTAGATCTGACTTTATTTGTGTGAAAAGTGTTTTGTTATTGTGTTCATATAGTTCCTGGATTTGTTTTGGTAGGTAGGACCTACATGTACAAAAATATTTATAGCAGCTG
Source organism: Vombatus ursinus (assembly GCF_900497805.2). Classification (NCBI taxonomy): domain Eukaryota; kingdom Metazoa; phylum Chordata; class Mammalia; order Diprotodontia; family Vombatidae; genus Vombatus; species Vombatus ursinus. The sequence goes on along the minus strand of NW_020954562.1, from coordinate 11,903,759 downwards.
TTTTTGTGGTGGCAAAGAATTGGAAATTGAGGGGATGCCCATCAATTGGGGAATGGCTGAACAAGCTGTGGTATACGAATGTAACGGAATACTGTTGTGCTATAAGAAATGATGAGCAGGCAGACTTCAGAAAAACCTGGAAAGACTTATGTGGACTGATGCTGAGTGAAGTAAATAAACAGGAGAACGTTGTACATAGTAATAGTCACATTGTGTGAGGATTAACATTGATAGACTTTTAGCTCTTCTCAGCAATGCAAGGGTCTAAGACATCTCCAAAGACATCTCATGATGGAAAATGCTATCCACATTCAAAGAAATAACTATGAATTTTGAATGCAGATCGAAGCATACTATATGTTATTTTTTTTCTTCTGTTTTGTTTTGTTTGCTCTTTCTTGTGGTTCCTCCCATTGGTTCTAATTCTTCCTTACAACATGACTAATGTGAAAATGTTTAATAGGAATGTATACGTAAAGCCTGTATCAGATTGTGCGCCATCTTGGGAAGGGAGTGGGAAAAAAATTTAAAACTCAAAAGCTTATGGAAGTGATTGTTGATAAATCAAAATAAATTAATACAAAAAACTTTAAAAAGTAATACAGGTGGGAGGGTAGGCAGAGGGGAGAATGGCAAAAAACAAAATGTTGGAAAATATGCTTTGAGATCAAGAAATGAAAGAGGCCAAATACTTGAAGTCTATTCACTTTACTAGCGGTGTGACCCTGGGCAAATCACTTCTCCATAAGCCTCAATTCCTCATCTGTAAAATGAAGATAATGATAACACTCATCTCACAGGATTGTTGTGAAAATCCATTGAGATAATATATGTAAAGCAATTTACAAACCTGAAATGTTAGTTATTATTATTACTTAATATTAATACCTACTATTATATAATTATATAATAATATGGTATTATGTATTGTTACTTAAATGTTAGTTATTATCATCATTATTATTACTTACATCTCTGTATTGTGAAGACTTTCTTCAGGGTGAAAATAGGAAGGTACTAGATATAACAAGGAGCAAAGGATACAATAGAAAATGGATTTAATTGTATCTTAGACAAGAAATAACTTGTTAAAATTGTAACAGTTGTTTACAAATCAGCTTTTTGCATATAGGCAAATCAGTGACTGTTTAGACTTGCAAACATCATAGTAAATACCAAATTAGAAGAAAGGCAAGAAGGTATCATGAACAGTTATAGCAGTTCCAACTGGATGGGTTCAGACAAGCTATTGAATCCAAAAAATGTGACTTGGCAGAGTAAAGACATTGTCTCTTTTACCGATTCTTAGAGAATGTTGGCTGATATTTAGGAGTTCTCCATAATGAAGAGGACCAGTAAAGGCCAAAAGCTGCTTTGGCCTGTTCAGGTTGAAAGACAGGGCAGTTAAGGGACACTGTGTCTTATAGAGTAAGTTTATTTGTAAAACATTATGGAAGCGGCTAGGTGGCATGATGGGTAGAACACCAGCCCTACAGTCAGGAGGACTTGAGTTCAAATGTGCAGACATTTGACCCTGGGCAAGTCACTTAACCTCGATTGCCTCAAAAAACAAAAACAACCTCATTATGGAGGAGGATGAAGGTCTGAGTAAAAGAAAGGAAAAAAAGGAGGGAGAAAGAGAGAGAGGAAAGGAAGAGAAAGAAAGAGGAGGAGGGAAAGAAGGAAAGAAAGGAAGAGAGGGAGAGAGAAGGGGAGAGAAAGAAGGAGAAAGAAGAGAAAGAAAGAAGAGGAGGGAGAGAAGGAAAGAAGAGAAGGGAGAGGGGGAGAAAGGGAGAGAAAGGAAGGAAGAAAAAAAAAGAAAGAGAAGAGGAAAGAAGGAAGAAAAGAAGGAAGGAAGAAAAGAACTTGGTATGGGATCCAGCTCAACCAGATTATCCTAAGAACATTTATAGATAAATGACTTGAGGTGAAACCAATATGCTAGTGTTTTTATTGCGGTCTGTTTTCATCAGTGATGACAGAGACATCTCTGAGAAAGTGAATCTTTTCATGTTCTTTAGATTTAGGCAGGGATAGTGATGCTGCAGCAATAGTGGTGTGATCACCACATTTAGACACACGCGGTATTTGAGGAGAATGACTGTGGCACTTTAGGAAGAAGTTTCAGAGGGAAACTGGACCTGACCGAGTACATACAGAAGAAATCTGTGAAAGAGACAACACAGGTTTAAAGCCTCTTGGAAATAGTGCTCACAATAATAGTAACTGACATGGAGCGCTCCAAAGTTTTGGAGAGTTCACATACTGTTATCTCATTGGGACCTCCCAACAACACCATAAGCTAGTTCACTACAGGTATGTATGATTATCAGCCCTGTTTTATAGATTAGGAAACAGAAGGCCAGAGAGATGCAGATACTTGTTCACAGTCACACAGCTGGTAAGTAGGAGAGAATGGGTTTGAATTCAGGCCTTACCGACTTCAAGCCTAACAATATGTGCCCATAGCCATGCAGTCTCTCAAAAAGAAGAAAATTCTAAAAACTGAAGTCTCAGTATTTAGAGTCCTGGCTGAGCCACAGGGAGCAGTGGGTTTTTTGGGCAGGTCATTTCACTACTCTGGGTCTCAGTTATCTCATCTGTAAAGTGAAGGGCTTGGTTTTTAATAATATCTCTAAGACCCTTTCCAGCTCTAAATCTATGATCCTGTGACCTCAGACAACAGGGCTTCTATCAAAAACAGGTGACTAAAAAAGCATTAGCAACTACCAGTCCATGGTTGGTCATCTTTATGCACACATAATTTGTGCGCACATTTATGGTATTTTTGATGAAAACAGGAGAAAGACAGGCTGTCACAGATAATTTTCTACAGTAGTCCACACAATTTCCAATGGTATAGACAATATAAGATTCCACACTAGAATTTTTTATTGTGCTTATTTTTTTTTAAGATACATTAAACCAAAATTCAGACTTGGAGGCAGAATTCCAACAAGGTGTTTCCCATGCATGTCAAACATGATGACTGTGACTAAGGAAATAACTTTGCTAAATGAACTTCTGAGACAGCTAGGTGGTTCAGTGGATAGAAGCCAGGAGAAAGGAAGACCTGAGTTCAAATGTGGCCTCAGATATTGACTAGCTTATGTGACCTTGAGCAAGTCACTTAACCCTGTTTGCCTCTGTTTCCTTATCTGTAGAATGAACTGAAGAAGGAAAGGGCAAACCACTGCAGTATTAACTCCTGTTTGCCTTAGGAGACAGCTAGGTGGCTCAGTGTTGGGCTTGAAGTCAGGAAGGTATGAGTTTGAATGAAGCCTCAGACACTTACTACCTGTGTGACCATAGGCAAGTTATTTAACCTTTGTTTGCATTGACCTACTGGAGAAGGAAATGGCAAACCATTTCAGTATCTTTGCCAAAAAAACCTCATGGACTGTATGGACCATGGGGTCACAAAGAGTTGGACACAACCGAATGACTATACAACTACAAACTAACGTGGATTTTCTCAAGTCACAAAATGCTGGCACCAACTAATGGAGGCCTGTTTTTTTTAAGTTGCTTGGTTGAGAAGCCTAGAAACTGAATGACTAGCACTTTAAAAGGACTCAAGGCAGGTGAAGCACATTACAGGGAGGTCAAAGAGTTGGACAGACTGAACAAAATAAACTTCTGAATATTGACATCAAGTGGATTGTAGGGTGAGGAAACATATATTCCCTTAAGGTGTTACCAATGGTAATTTACTATTATAAGAAATCTCCCTGTCCTGCCCATCCCTGTCAGTGCAGATGACATTGTATCATGATGGAGGAGAAGTAATTGGGTGTGGTAGAAAGAATACTGGATTTAAGCTGGCCCACCTGGATTTGAATTCTTGTTCTGCTCCTGACCTGTATGCCTTTGGGCAAGTCACCTGACCTCTCCCAGTTTAGATTTCCTCCTTATCCGCAAAGTGAGGGATCTGGGCTGGAAGGTTTCTTCAAGCTCTAAATCCTAGATTCCATTTGGATCTACAGGATTCACACCATTTAAAAAAAAATGGAATCATACTTAATAATACAGTTCCCTCTTCTGTCTGTTGAGAGATACTGCACCATTTGAAGTATTTGAAATTTAATTTATCATAGCTATAGAGACGTGCCATAAAGTTTAGGCAATAAAAAGCTAAATTGCTCTGTGGATTCCTAAAACTGTTCTCTAGAAGGAACCCAGTATCTCCTTCCTAAATCTGTAGGTTTCCATTTTAAAATTATGATAACTCTACTTTGTGTTATCATCTGGAATTTGGGGCTATGGTTCTGACTGGCAATTGATTCCACATGAATGGTGGAAATCTCACTTTTAGTTAAGGCCATTGTGGCTCATCCCTCCCAGATCTGACCAATGCCCCGAACCAGAGACCATACCTTGGAGGTTTTAACTTTTTCACCCCCAAAACATCTGCTCTGTCCTCCCCTCACTCATTGGTGATTTCCTTTCTTGGTCTTCTATCACAGGAAGCATTACCTTTGCTTCATTCCCCACTCCCATCTTCTCCACTGGCTCTCTTTCCTTACCCTACTCCCTCTACTTCTGGATCCACGCTCAAATCCATTCCACCATTGCTCCTGCAAGCCTATGGCCCGCTCACCAGCCCCATGACTTTATGGACCAAAGTGCCCCTACCTGGCCACAATTCCTCTATCAACATTGTTTCTCTCTCTGTTGTTAATCGTTTTCAGTTGTGTCAGACTCTTTCTGACCCCATCTGGGGTTTTATTGGCAAAGATACTGAAGTGGTTTGCCATTTCCTTCTCCAACTCATTTTACAAATGAGGAACTGAGGCAAACAGGGTTAGATTTTTTCCGGTTTCATATAACAGTACCAAAACATCAATGATGCTAACCAAACATTATTAGGCCCGTGCAGTTTTAAAACTAAACATTCTGTTAGAATAGAATAGATAGGAGAGAGAAACAGAGGAAGAGCAAGTATTTATTAAGTATTTATTAAGCATTTAATACCAGGCACTGGAGATACAAAACCAAAAACAAACAAACAAAAAAACCAAACTGGACGGTCCCTACTCTCAAGTAGCTTACGTTCTAATAGAGGAAGATGAGATGTAAAGAAGAGCTAGAAAAGGCTGGGGTGGAAAGTTATCCTTAAAGGATATCCTTAGGATGTCCTGAGCGGGTTGGGGGGAGGTAGTTTATTCGAAGCATCTAGAATACTGGCAGTGGGAGAGTTTGCTGTAAAACTTCCAGTAACTGCTATGGTGACTACTGACCACAGTGGTGTTTTCTCAGGTGGTCAGTTGTTTTTGATATTCCCCTCGAGCTAGTAATTTCTCAGCAGGCTGTGTCTCTTCAAGGAATAACTTCTGAACAGCTTGAGCATCGTTAAAGGTCAGAGAACTCAGAAAACTTATTTCTCTTTAGCAAGGTTCTATTTCTTCACTCTAGGAACTTGTTCTTGAAATTGGTGGTTGAAGTAAATGTAGCACCAGATTGGAAGCTCCTCTTTTCCCACCCCACTCACACATGTTGGGGGAATAACACTACTCAGGCCCACCATATTTCTAGCTACTATTCTTTTTTTTTTTCTTTTTTGGTGAAGCAGTTGGGGTTAAGTGACTTGCCCAAGGTCACACAGTAAGTGTCAAGTGTCTGAGGCTGGATTTGAACTCAGGTCCTCCTGACTCCAAGGACAGAGCTCTATCCACTGTGCCACCTAGCTGCCCCTCTAGCAACTATTCTTTTCCTTTTTGGTGAAGCAATTGGGGTTAAGTGACTTGCCCAAGGTCACACAGCTAGTAAATGTCAAGTGTCTGAGACTGGATTTGAACTCAGGTCCTCCTGACTCCAGGGCTGGTGCTCTATCTACTGCGCCACCTAGCTGCCCCTAGCTACTATTCTTGATGGAGGTGGCAGCAGCAGTGCTGTCCCCACCAACTCGTAGCCTAGGAGTTCATTTTACTCCTCATCCCAAGATATTTTTTAACTTAAAAAAATAATTTTTATTTTTAACATTTTCTTTTTAAATTTTGAGTTCTAAATTCTCTACCTCCCTTCCCTACCCACTGAGAAGGCAAGCAATATGATAACAATTATATATGTGAAATCATTAGCCATATTGCAAAAAAAAAAAAGCAAGCAATAAAAATAATGAAAGTGAGAAAATTATACTTCAGTTTACACTCAGAGTTCATCACTTCTCTCTCACAGGAGGTGAATAGCATTTCTTCATCATGAGTCCTTTGGATTGTCTTGGGTCATTGTATTAATCAGAGTAGCCGAAGCTTTCAATAGTTGATCATTATTACAGTATTGCTGTTAACAGTGTGCAGAGATTTCCCAGTTCTCACTTCCCTTTGTTTCAGTTCACATAGGTCTTGCCATCTTTTTCTGAAACCATCTCCTTTGTCATTTCTTATAGCACATTCGTGCTCTACCACAATCATATGCCACAACTTGTTCAGCCATTACTGAATTAATGAGCATCCTTTCGATTTCCAATTCGTTTTTTTAACTTTTTTTAAAAAATTAATTTATTTTTAATTTTCAACATTTACTTCCACAAGATTTTGAGTTCCAAATTTTCTCCCCATCTCTCCCCAAGATGGCATATATTCTTACTACTCCTTCTCCCAACCTGCCTTTCCTTCTTTCACCCCTTCCCCCTCCTGTTATACCTTTCCCCTTCTGTTTTCCTGTAAGCAGGGATAGATTTCTATACCCTATTGCCAATATCTTATATCCCAGTTGCATGTAAAAACAATTTTTAACATTCGTTTTTAAAACTTTGGGTTCCATCAATTTCCAATTCTTTGCCACCTCAAAAAGTGCTGCTATAAATATTTTTTGTGCATATAGGTCCTTTTCCTTCTTTAATCTCTTTGGGGTATGGTAGTATTTCTTGGTCAAAGAGTGTGCAGAGTTTTATAGCCCTTTGGGCATAGTTCTCCAGAATTGTTGGACCAGTTAGTTCACTACTACCAACAATGCATTAGTGTCCCAGTTTCCCCACATCCCCTGACAGAAACAATCAGAGTTGTTTTAATTTGCATTTGTCTAATCAATAGTGATGTAGAGCATTTTTTCTTATGACTATACATAGCTTTGATTTCTTCTTACGAAAACTGCCAGGCTATTACTTCTCATCTAGTCCCTGCCTGCACCTAGTGATAGGCCCAGGCTTATGGGACCAGGCATCTAGTCAGTGCTTAATAAGTGCTTATTAATTCATTCATCCATTTCATTCTTGGGTGGATCCTATGTGGAACCAGAGGAACATGAATAAGAAACATAGCCAGAGACTAATTTGTACTAGTGGAGAAGTGCCTCCTGTAATGAAACCATATTTCCTTTGATGAGCATCATGACATGAACTTAGACTGTTTGACTTGCAGAGGCAGAGGTTCAGTGAAAAGAAGATTGTTTACTGAATTCAAGTTTCAAAAAAAACCCAAACCAACCAAGCATTTATTAAGTGCCTACTATGTGCTGGGCACTTTACAAATATTATCTGATTTGATCCTCACAACTACCCTGGTAGGTAGGTGCTATTATTTCCCTATTTTAGAGTTCACGAAACTGCGGCAGAGAGGGCTTAAGTGACTTGCCCAGAGTCATATAGCTAGTAAGCATTTGAGGCTGAATTTGAACTTGGATCTTCCTGACTTCAGGCCCAGATCTTTATCCACTGCTTCACCTGTCCCAGAAAACCTAGGCTCTATCACTTAATCCCTTAGCCTTTGCAAGTCTTAATTCTTTTATCTATAAAATGGAGATTTTAGTCTTTATATTAGGGGAAAGCAGAATTCTAGGTTTTCAGCTCTAAGTACCCTTAGAGAATCTACTCCCCTATCTCCCAGCATTCTGAGTTGTATGTACATACCTCCCTGTTGTTCCTGCAACAAGACTCTGTATCTTACTCTCCCTCCTCATCTCCTCTTCTGGCTTCCCTGGTTTCCTTCAAGTCCCAGTTAAAATCCAGCTTGCTACAGGAAGCCTTTCCCAATCTCTCTTCCATCTAGTGCCTTCCTTTTGTGGATTATTCCTTATATAATTTTTGTTGTCTCTCTCTAATTAGATTGTGAGCTCCTTGAGGGCAGGGGCTCATTCAAACCTTTCTTTGTATCCCTAGGGCTTAACACATTGCCTGGCACAATATTTATTAACTGACACTTGCAGGAACCCATTTTACAGGTAAGGAAAATAGGACCCAGAATGAGAGGTTAAGTGACTTGCCAGAGATCATAGGGAATAGAAAGAAAGCAGCGAATCTGGGATTTGAACCCAGGCCGAACTCCCAAATCCAACACTTTTTCCACTCTACTAGGTTGCCTCTTGACTTACTCACATTCTGAAGAGATAACCATGAGATGGTAGTTTGGGGGGCCTATCTTCTCTGTTGTATTTTCAAGAAGAGGAAGAAATGGTTGAGGATTGTCACACTAAATACTTGACAATTAGCTTTCCCTACAGAATTATGATTGTGCCATTGTGGTGGTTATCTGGAAATAACTACTTGTTTATTTAGCTTTTCTCTACATTTCCCATAGCCTTGTGTGGGGCATTCATTTTCAGTGATAAACCCACTTTTTGTGCTGCATCATTCTTATCTAGGAAATTATCCTATATTTAATAACAGTGTTGTATCTTCTGTATTCAATTTGTGAGACAAAACTTCCTATGTAAAAATTAATTTATCTTATCTTCCCATGTCTACCTGCAAGTTGGGGGCTTTATTGCTCTGACTGAGAAAACAGCCTTTTCTATTATTGAAGCCGTTACAACAGAGGCTCCATGCCCAGAATATTGTTGTTAATTTCCTTACAGGCTTTCTCCCACGGGTCTAAAAAAAACCATAGATAGCAATTTAGGTGTTACACTTCTAAATTCATCTTTTCCTTTTGATTCCCTTGTTGTGTTTGTTATAAGCAGAGGTTTGACTTACTAATTAATAGAAACAAGCTCTTTCATTCCCTTTCATTATTTGTACTAAATTATGTACCACAAAACAGGAGAGATGTCTACAGGGCCATCCAGAGCAATTATTTCTATTACTTCCCAGTTTGGCATGGATCTAGTGGATGATGCCAAGACGGGAGAATACATAAAAATCCTCTTTTAAATTAAAGGACCAGAGTTCTCTTTTTATAATAGCACTTTTTCTGAAATTTGACAGTATTTCATTTAAGTACCTTAAGAAATCAGACTAATTTGCTAAATTTACATGTTTTGAGATTTCAGGTTGACTTGAAATTGAGCATTTAGAAAAATGAAATAATCCAGCCATTTGGAATCTCTCAGAAAGGAAAACTATTAATCTTTTTTAAAACAATTTTAAATTAATTAATTTATTTTTAGTTTTTAACATTCACTTCCATAAGATTTTGAATTCCAAATTTTCTCTCCATCTCTCTCCTCCCCCCACCCCTAGATGGCATGTAATTTGATATGGGCTCTACGTATACATTCGTATTAAACCTATTTTCACATTAGTCATGTTATATTACTCTTTTTTAAAGTTGCTTTTATTTATGTTGTTTCCTTGCTACTTCCCACAAATCAATAGAATCAAATGAAACAAAAGAACACACTGAAAGTGTCTGCCTCATTCCACACCCATAGTCTACCATTGCTCTGTTAAGAGGCAGTACTCTGAAATCATTATTGGACACTGAATCGATCAGAGTTTTGAGTGCATATGGAACTTTTCCCTCTGTCTTTGACGTCCTTGGGCTGCATTCATAGTGGTGGTTTTCATTGTATCAAAGGGTAATACAGTTTAATTACTTTATAAATATAATTCAGAATTCTTTTCCTGAGTGATAGCAGTCCATTAGTTCAAGGCTACTACTCCCAACAGCTAGTTCCAGTTGACCAGGAAATTCCACTAAATCCAAGGTAAATTGATAATGCATCTGGGACCTTCTGGCCAGATGAGAAGTCAAACCTCTTTACACTTAAGCACTTTACTGGTGAAGAGCCGTGGTAGCCCCTGTGGGCTTAGTAACCAGCTTGAAGCTTCTGGACCTGGGGTACAACTGATACCACAGAATCATCAGCCCTCTTCTCATAGTCTGTTACTTCAGATCTGTTTCTAGACTTAATTTATGTGGCTTGATGACTGGCCTTCACCTGGATGCTGTCACTCATCCCAACTGTGATTATTCTGTTTCCTCAAGGGTAAGAGATCTTCAGGAAACCCCACCTCAAACCTTATGAATTGTCCCTTATGCCCAGTGGTTATTTGGAATCCAGCGCATGGGTCTCTGTCAGTTCGTCATCATCTTGTGCACCTGGCAAACGGATGGTCTTTGGCTCCAGTGGTTCTTGGTTACCCAGTCGTAGGCTCACTCTGTAATCCCTATTGTAAAAGACTTAGGGACAGCATTCCCTAATCAATAGTGAGGCTTTGTAGATATATTTAGACTCATATTCATATTTAAATTGGACTTTGTAGACATATTTAGATTCCATATTTAAGTTCCAAAAGGCAGAGATCCTGCATCTCTCTGGCAGCTATGACTCTACCCCGAGAGGTGGAGCTTGGGACGCAGATCCGGTTGAGTGTCTGTGCTTATCAGTCAGACCAGAAGACTCAAGTCCTGCTGGAATTCCTCACCACTAGAGAGCAGTCAGTGCTGCCTTATTTTGGACTTCTTCATCATACCCACAGGAACTTCATCATCCTGCATGATCAGGTCAACCACTCATACCTCATCAGTGTACTCCATCCCTGGGACCTTTGTTTAAGGAGGGTGCCTCGGCCAATCAACCCTTCCTTTTCCACTTGGCTACACTCCTTGGGACTTCAGGAATCAAATCAGCTTTGATACTTACATCTCATCATTTTCCTCTACCTACAGAGGATATACCTATAGCTATATGTATATATGCATATGTATAATTTCATTCAGTATTCATTTGTTAAGCTTTCAGCATATGTCAATTACTGTGCCAGGCATTAGGGGTAGTTGATGTAAGTGTAACTGAGACAATCTCCACTCTCATGGAGCCTCGAGTCCAGTAGGGGGCAATAAAACACACAAAGAAATAACTGGGCAATGTCTATAATAAGGAATGAAGATGTTTGTGAGGCACAGAATGCTTGCTATATTAGGTCTGAGAAAAGAGAGGCCGTCTCCAACTGGAGGGATTAGGGAAAGCATTATTGGATAGCAAATGAGTTGGATCTCAAAAGGTGTGCCAAATGGTGGGGGAATGTAGAGGAGGATATTCCAAGTTAAAGGAATTTTTGAGCAAAGACATGAAACTAGGAATGTTTTAGGCCTTGGAGGGTGGACAGGGTTTCAGGAGGCAGAGATAGAAAGAGGATATTTCTGGTCCAGAAAAGACGCAGAAGTGAGAAAGTATTCCATCATATCGATTCTCACTGCTGCCACACAAGATTCATAGGGTTTAGCGCTAGCAGAGACATTAGAGAGAATCTCCTAAAATCATTTCATTTTACAAACGAGTCAACTGAAGCTTTGAAGTAAGGGGAAATGTTTTGCCAAATATCTCACGGAGTGAGAAGCAGGGGTGGGATTTGAATCCATATCCTATAATTTTAAATCCAGTACTTTTACCCACTCTTTATCCAAGGAAGGTCCTGTAGAACAGAAAATGAAACATTTCTCCTTCCACACAATAGAGAGGTAGGGGACTATTAGGGGGAAAGGTTGCTTGTATTGTCAGAAGTGGTCACTGTCTTGAGTGTTCTGACTTAACTGTTTTTCTTTTTATCTGCCTCCTCTAATTTCAAATACAGAACATTTTGTACTGCATCACGCTGCCTACGCAGGACAGAACCATTAGACCATATCCTGGTAATCCAAGAAATCAAAATTCTCCACATGTGGGTTAACTCCACGTTTTATCAGTCATTTTGGAAGGCCCATCATTTTTGGAAGGCCCATAAAACCACAGACTTCCATCTATCTGTTCTATAATTCACTTCTCCATTCTCCTTAAACCCCAGATGCCTAGGAGAAATTTATGGTGCAAGAGATACTTAGGGGTAGCTAGGCAGACCAGTAGTCAGGAAGATTTTACTTCAAATCTAGCCTCAGATGCTTACTAGCTGTGTGACCTTAGGCCAGTCACTTAACCTCTATTTGCCTCAGTTTCCTCATCTGTAAAATGGAGATAATTAGCATCTACCTTCCAAGGTTGTTGTGAGGATCAAATGAGATAATGATTGTAGAGCACTTAGCATAGTGCCTGGCACATAGTAAGCACTATATAAATGTTAACTATGATTATTGGTATTATTACTTGATTTATAGTAGCAGTATTGGCAACAGTAACATCTGTTGGGACTTTGCCTAGGAACCTGCCGAGAACCTCCACGCTCTTAAAATGTTGTGGGCCTTTATATGACAGTACCTATGCAAACCCTGTCCACTATGGTCCCAGAGAGTCCCTCAGATTTTTAGGGAGACCTGTGTAGATGGAATGTTTTTACAAGGAGACAATGACTCAGAGGCTATTGAGTGACCCCAAGCTCTGTTAGCCTCTTTTCATCAACTCCTCATGACTCTCCCCTTGTTTACTTAACCTCCATTTGATTATGTGGTAGATGATTCTTGTCTTTATCCCATCCCGGATTTCTCTCCTCCTTCCCCCTGTCTGACCCCCTTGATGAGAAACTCAGCTGCTCTCCAGGCCATGACACAGCCAGCCCCAGTGCATGACAGAGCCTATAGCTAAAGGTCTCTATCAGCACTATTTCTATTTAGCAATTGTAGATTACTCATCCTCCTCTTTGATGCAGTTCCCGAGAGACTTTCTGGGAATAGTCCCAAAACAAGCCTTTTTTTGTGCATTCCTTGAATGGTGTTTCTCCAGGCACAACTTCTCTGGGCCCCAGACTGAGGATTCCTCTACACTGGCAAATTCCACTTAACCCTTTGGCCTTGTCCATATTCTTATTTCAACTTCATAGCTAATAATAAGAACAATAATAACAATAGCTAACATTTGTATAATGCTTTAAAAGTTTCCAAAGCACTTTATATGTTATTTCATATGATCTTCACAATATCTCACGGGGATGTAAGATAGATGCTATCATTATTCTTATTTTATAGATGAGGAAACTGAGACCCAGAGAGGTTAAATGATTTTTCCCAGGGATCCATAGCTAGTAAGTATCTAAGGCAAGTTTTAAACTCAGGTCTTCTTGACTGTAAGCCCTATATTCTATCCATTGGGCCACCTGTCTGCCCTCAACATCTAAAATATACTTTCTGTCAGTCAGACTAAATGGACATTGAACACTTATTACTTGCCTACTTTCAAATTGTTTACCTTTCAATTTCCTTATCCCCTTTTAATTTTCTTTGCCCCCCAGGAAGGAAAAGTAGAAATAAACCCAAAAGCAAATGAGAAGGTTGGGGTTATTCTATAGAATGTCCTCTCTTTACGTTATAAAGACTGGGTAGTATTTCATTGCTTCTGAAATTCCAAAGGAAGGCCTACGTATGTAGATAGCCTCATAACCATCTCCCTAGGGTAATCCCAACTGTCCAACTTAGAATTACTTGCATTGGCTTTTATACATCTGAGAAGTACTGACATCATAAGCCATTGCAGTGACTAAGAAAGAGGTAGTAGATACTATTGGGAGTCAAGATCTGAGTTCAAATCTTACCTCTGACACGGTTTGTATCATTTAATCTCTCTAAGCCTCAGTTCCTTCATCTGTAAAATGGGCATAATAATCTCTCCCATGATTGTTGTGAAGTTCAAATGAGATAATGTGTGCACACCTTAAAGCACTATATAAATGTCAATTATTATTTTTAAAGTGCTTTCCAGATCTGAGAAAGCAATATAAAAGTTGGCTATTATTAAGTAAATGCTACCTGATCTACCTCTGATCAAAGCTCTGTGGAAAACAAAACAAAACCAAAAAAAATGCCTCTTTCTTTGATTTCTGGTAATAAAAAAAAATTGATACTTAACTAGCTTTGCTGCTGCCCAGTCTAATTGTAAATTACCAGTGGTGAATGGGGAACAATTTATTTCCTTTAGAGACAGATGATAAACACAGTTCACAAAACCCTAGAACTTTTAGACTGAAAAGGATCTTTGGAATCACCTAATCTAATGCAAAGGCATTATCTAGAGGTAAAGAGTAGAGGGCAAGCTGGGAAGTTCACATGCAGCAAATCAGAATTTTAGTTTCTCATTGACTTTTATCTTGAAGGTGGACTTTTCACCTCCTTGGTTGACATTGCTTACTCTATTTCCTCTTTGTTCTGGTGCCTGGTCTGATGGCACACATTCAGAGGACCTTGGTTTGAACCTTGACTCTGTTTTTTTCTCACTGTATGACTTGAGGTAAGTCACCATTCTGTATCTTAGTTTAACCATCTGAAGAAATGAGAGGGCCTAAAAAGACCAGCTGAATCTCCGAGGTCCCTTATAGGGATAAATCCTTTGTTTATTTGTTTGTTTGTTTGTTTGTTTATTTATTTATTTATTTACTTACTTATTGTGAGGCATTCAGGGTTAAGTGACTTGCCCAGGGTCACACAGCTGATAAATATCTCAGTTCCTCCTGACTCCAGGGCTGGTCACTTAATGACTTCTGAAGCTATAGTAACTAAGAGAGAGAAGACTCAGTCTGGAGTCTGAGTCCCTGGGTGCAAATTCTTATTTTCTTGGTGACCCATGGCAGTTTGCTTTTTTTTACCTCTTTGGTCCTCCAGTTCTTCATCTGTAAAATACAGAGGTTGGACCCAGTGATCTCAATGTCAACAACGGAGTTGAAAAGCTAAGTTGGGGATAAAATGACTTTCAACCACAATTCCTATGATCCCGAGTTTAGACCATATGTAAGCCAGGTTGGGTGTGGATGGCTAATGGAAATCTTCATAGATGTTGATGACAGATCTTTTGACATATGAAAGGGTGGTGAACAGAAATGACATACAGATGGTCTTAGAATCAGTTTCTAGCAGCTGGTTATTATCTCATGCAGTCTGTATCACTGGCAAAGGTTCCTCTTCTCACCCTGCCTCCTGGGCCCCAACCTTTTCACCTCTTCACTCTAATACTATGTAAGGGTTCAATGCTATTGCATTATCATCCAGGAAATGCTTTTAGGAGGAGGAGCAGTTTGATAGAACAGCTAGTCTTGGTGTGTGTTGTAGTCAATTGCTGGAATTGAAAAGGGTTTCGGCGAAGGAATGGGGCCTTTTATTTGGTGTTTTTAAAGGATGCTTTATAAGACTACCTGGCCTAACTGGAAACATCTAAGAGAGTGCCAGGCAGGAACAAGAAGGCAGCTAGGTAGTGCGGCGAATAGAGTGTTGGATCTTAAGGCAGTAGGACCCGAGTTCAAATCCAGTCTCAGACTCTTATTAGCTGGGTAACCCTAGGCAAGTAAAGTCACTTAACCTCTGTCTGCCTTAGTTTCCTCATCTATAAAATGGGAGTAATAATACCACCTACCTCACAGGGTCATTGTGAGGGGAAAAATGAGACCATATTTATAAAGCTTTATATTATTCTAAAGGTACTAAGGAGTCCAACTCATTCACCTTTTATTCCCTCTTTTTCTAAAATTTATTTTATTTCTTGTTCTGAACTTTTTTTTTTTGGCTAGGCAATGGGGTTAAGTGACTTGCCCAGGGTCACACAGCTAGTAAGTGTTATGTGTCTAAGGCTGGATTTGAACTCAGGTCCTCCTGAATCCAGGGCCGGTGCTCTATCTACTGTGCCACCTAGCTGGCCCTGTTCTAAACTTTAACACCAAAAATAAGATCATTTCAATATACACAGCATAATAGAAAAAGAGGATCGTATATAAAACTATGAATCTCCATGTTATACCACTTGCTTTTTAAAAAGTATATAATAAAAAATAAAAAAAAGTATATAATAAATTCCACATATTACTTTCAAAATTTCCCTGCTTATATTGCACAGTGATCAACTGTGAATGATTTAGTTATTCTGTCATTGTTTTATATTCTATTAGGAATACATTGTATTAGCAATACAAAGATCCAAGACAATTCCAAAGGACTTAGGATGAAAAATGCTATCTACCGCCAGAGAAAGAACCGATGGAGTTTGAACGCATATTGAAACATGTTTTCTCAACTTTCTTTATTTTTCTTGGGTTTTTTTTGGGGGGGGGTTTCTTTTTCTTTTGAAACTTGAATAATATGGAAATGTGTGTTACATGACTGCATATGATAATGTATATCAAACTGCTTGCCTTCTCAAGCAAAGGAGAGGGGAGAGAGGGAATTTGGAACACAAAATCTAAAATGAATGTTAAAAAATTGTTTTTCTGTATAATTGAGAAAAAATATTTTTAAAAGCTTCTCTGAGCTCCCTTATGAATTTCTTTCTTTGCATTTTCTTTTCTTTTCTTTTTTTTGGAGGCAGTTGGGGTTAAGTGACGCAGCTAGTAAGTGTCTGAGGCTGGATTTTAAACTCAGGTCCTCCTGACTCCAGGGCCAGGGCTCTATCCACTTCAGCCACCTAGCTGCCCCCTCTTATTTGCATTTTAAAAAATGTTTCAATGGCTCTGTTTTTATTTTTATTTTTGCATCACTATTGCGCCCCACACTGATCTCTTCCCTCAAGTAAAAATCAGAGAAAAAGGAAAAAAATTAATTTTTAATTTAAATTATTTTAAAATTTATATTAATTTTTAAAAAATTAATTTTATTAATAAATAAGCATAGTGAATCAAAACAAAACTCCGGCTCCATCCAAATACACACACACACACACACACACACACACACACACACACACACACACA
>NW_020954562.1:11825928-11886996 GCF_900497805.2 Vombatus ursinus | reverse complement strand
CACACACACACACACACACACACACACACACACACACACACACACACCTCTTGTACCTATCATTTTTCTATTTCTCTGTCAGGAGGTAGATAAACATAGAGGACCATTACAGTCCTCTGGAGATTTAGTTGATTATTGCTCACATCCCTGTATAAATGGTTCTCTGGTTCTATTAGCTTCATTGTGCATTAGATCATAATACTTAGAATTCTCTGAAATCGTGTCTTTTCTAGTTTCTATGCTATAGCACCCATAATATATCTTATTTTTTATAATATGATATGATATACTTTTTATGATTTTTATGATATATTATGATACATCATTTTTTATCCATTCTCCAATTAATGGGCATCGTCTTATAGTTCTTTACTTTTTTTGCCCCCATGTAACACTGCCCGCCCATTTAGAATCAAGAAATTTGTTTTACTTACAACTAGTTCCTCCCTGGTATTATCCTCCCTCTCAACTCCTCTCTATTTGTTTTCCTATTGAGTTTGATGTAATTCTGCCCCAAACCATTTGAATGTGTACGTGTGCTCATGTCCGTTTCATATGAGTGAAAAACATCTTGTTCTCAATCTCTTCCTCTCTTCTATATTTGTATACTCTTCAAACACACTTCTAGCTAGTTCTACCTCCTTCCTGCTTTCTACTCCAATGTATTTCTTTTACCCACTTTTCTCTCTCCACTCTTAAAACCCTCTGAATAGAACCATTCCACTCCCAGGTCCTGTTTTTTTCTTATTTAATTAACTCCCTTAGTATTCTTTAAAGATATTAAGATTCTGAACAGACACTTGTTTCTTTTCCTCCTGCTAGAATGTTTGCACTACAGCATCATACAGCCACTTCCAATTGCTCGAATACATTTACTTTTCCAGGTTTCTCTTGACTCTTGAGTGCATTTCAAAGTTCCTTCTCAATTATAGCCTTTTCATCAGAAATGGTTGAAAGTCTTCCATTCCATTAAAGGTCCATTTTCCCTGTTGGATTATAATCAAGTTTGTAAGGGGTTATAGGCCCACATCTCTTGCCTTCTGGAATGTTGTATTCCAAGATCTCTCTTTGTTAGTAGAAGCCAAAAAGTCTGGTGAGTAGATCTAAATGTGGATTCTTGGTACTTGAATTTTATTTTATTTTCAGTTCCCATGTTCTCTCCCCCACCCCAACCTCCTTCTCCCCACCCATTGAGAAGGCAAGAAATATAAAACCCACTAGAAATATATATATACATATATATATATGTATATATAAAACAAATTTCTATATAAGCTATATTCCAGAAAAGGAAAAAGAAAGAGAAGAAATATGCTTCAATCTGTTCTTGAAGTCTATAAGTTCTTTCTGTAAGCGGATAGCATGTTTCATCAGGAGTCCTTTGAAATTGTGTTTGGTCAGTGTGTTGATCAGGCTTCATAAGTCTTTCAGGCTGTTACTATATAAGTTGTCCGCCTGGTTCTGCTCACTTCATTTTTCATCAATTCATGTAAGGTTTCCAAGATTTTTCTGAAACCATCCCTTTTATCATTTCTTAAAGCACAATAGTATTCCATCACATGCATATACCATAACTTGTTCAGCCATTCCCCAATTGATGGGTATCACCTCAGTTTCCAATTCTTTGCCACCACGAAAAAAAAAACCTGTTAGAAACATTTTTGTACATATGAGCCCTTTTCCTCTTTCTTTGATCAATTTGGAGTATAAATATAGCAGCAGCAGATCGTTGATACTTAATCTACTTCTTTGTGGGTGCTTACAAGTATTTTTTTTTCTCTACATGGGAGCTCTGGATTTTGGCAATGACATTCTTGGAAGTTTTTAATTTGAGGTTTCTTTCAAGAAGTGATTGGTACCTTCTTTCTATCTTTACTTTACCCCTGGTTCTAATATATCTGGGAAGTTTCATTTATCATTTCTTGAAATACGGCATCCAGGCTTTTTTTTTAACATAATTTTCAGGAACTCCAAATGATTCTTAAATTATCTTTATTTCACCTGCTTTCCAGTCAGTTTTTTATGTCAGAGATCTCCTATTTTGTTTTTTAATCTTTTGATTTTATTCTAATATTTCTTGCTGTCTCATAAGGATCATTAATTTCTGTTAGATCTGTTATAGTTTCAGGGAATCCATTACTTAGGTCCAGGTTAACATTTTCTCTTCTAAGCTACTTAATTTCCTTCCAATTTTTTCCTCCAGAGCTTTTGTTTCTTTTTTCTTTTAAATCTCTTGTTTCACTTCTTCTATGTTCATGTTTTATTTATGAAAAATCCTTTTTTTTCCTTCATGTCTCATCAGAGCTTTACTTATTATGGAATTTCTCTCTCCTTCTTCTGGGAATCTCCAGATTGACAATAATTTAAAAAAATGGATTGGTGTCTCTTTTGGTTTACTCATCGCTCTAGCTTTAGCTCTTAAATTGGGGCTTTGTACCCGAACCATACTTTCTTCCTCTGCTGTGCTTTTGAGAGAGCTGGTAAGCCCTGCTTGGTTTCCTGAGTGCCTGTATTGACCTCTGCCTCCCTGGGTTAGGATTGCCACCCTCACCCGAGGATCTTTGAGGTTCACTGCACTGGATCTTCAGAGCCCCTGGGCACCTTGGCTATCGTAATCTGATGGAGAGCTACTCTGGTATATGCCTCTCCCTGGGGCTTCTATAGTCTCCTCCCACTCCCACCTGAGCTTTCTGATCACCCTGGGTCTTTCTCAAGGGAGCTCCTCCTCAACCCTCTCACCCCTTTCTGTTTCTGGGCAGGCTTGTGAGCTGCACTTGTCTCTAGTTCATCTTGGGTTGCTGTGGGAGACCGCTAGTTTGTTTGTATACTGACTTTGCTAGCACCCTCTTCTCCTAATGTTTGTTGGCTTCTGGCTGACTTTTTGGGTGGTTTTAGAGTGGAAGAAGGCATTGATTGTAGTCTCACATGGGATTTCTCTAGCATTATTTGGTCTTATGCAAATTTCAGGTTTTTCCTAGAGTAGGGATTTGGGATTTGAGCAACCTGCCTCTCATAAGGCAGACGTAGTCTCCTGATTCCTTCTTTCCATCGGTACTTGGACTGATACCTTTAAATTAGGGAACCTCGTCAAGCTCCTCACACTGGGCCTGGGACTAACACATTCTACATGAAACTGGGAAAGGGCAGGGAAAGGGCAAGGAAAGGCAGAGTTCTCGATGGTTTGGCAGGGGGCTGCTCCCAGGACTTGAATATGCTTACATCAAGTGCTTACTGGGACTTCTGGGTCTGTGTTTTAAGGGAAGCTTAGGCAGTTTAGTCGGCTTGGGGATCATAAACAGTTGCTCAACTGGAAAGGCACGGACAGTCAAGTGTTTTATAGGAAGGGGGAGAATCCTTCCTAAGTGGATTTGATTGGTTTCCTACCTTTGAGGTCATACATAGTCAGGGCAGATTAGCTAGAGAATCATCTAAAGAATTAGAAGATTCCGGCTTGAAATGTTAATTGATTGCTTGCCTTCTCAGTGTGGGTGGGTGGGGAGGGAGGAAGGGAGAGAATTTGGAACTCAAAGTTTTAAAAACAAGTGTTAAAAGTTGTTTTTACGTGCAACTGGGAAATAAGATACATAGGCAATTGGATGTAGAAATCTATCTTACCCTATAGGAAAATAAAAGGGAAAGGGGATAAGAGGAGCGGGGGAGGTGACAGAAGAGAGGGCAGATTGGGGGAAGGGGTAATCAGAATGTACGGTCTTGGGGTAGGGAGAGGGGAGAGATGGGGAGAAAATTTGGAACTCAAAGTCTTGTGGAAGTGAACGTTGAAAACTAAAAATAAATAAAATTTAAAAAACAAAAAAATTTTAAAAAAAGAAGTTCTTAAAAAAAGAGAAATATTAATTGATTACTGTATGGGAGATTGGGGCAGGGAGGGAGGGAAATCCCAGAGAAGGGGTAGAGCTGTAAATAGGAAGCACCAGGTAGAAAGGGTGATCACTAGGTAATAGCCTGTTGGATAAATGCTAGGCTATGAAAATTGCAGGTTTTTCTGAATCACAGCAATTTGTGTTATATCTTTAAATTTATTTTCATATTGGATTTTCTGCATTTGACAAAATAAAGGGTTAGTGCTCATGCTTGACATAAAACCAGCAGAGTCAGATTTTTCCTTGTGTTGGTTTTAGGATTCTGTTCGGATAGAATTATTCTTTTTTTCTTTGTTTTGAAATTTAGCTTTTTAAGTTCTAAGACATTTTTACCATGAGATGCAAGTCAAATCATTAGACTTGCTAAATAATCTGGTAACTCTGAAGTAAATGAGTATCTCTGTACTCTTTTCTTTCTCCTCATCTCATTCTTTCTCTCTGTCTCTGTGTCTCTCTCTCTCTCTCACACACACACTTCACACACACTTATACATATATGTGTGTATGTCTCGGTCATTCACAAATACATAAGCACCAGTGAACTGAACTGTTTGGTCCGATAATTCACTCCTCAGTTGCTGAAATAATTATTTTGGTTTTATGGTGTATGTAGTGTAAGTGAATTGTTGTGTGTCTGTGTGTGTCTGTGTGTTGTTTTTCTCAAATTAGCAATCAAAGCCTTTTTAATTTTAGAGGCAACATGGCATAGTGAATAGAGTGGGGTCAAGAAGACCTGGGCAAAAATTCTGCCACTGACACTTCATCTCATTGTATCTTGGTTTCCTCATCTTTCACATGAGATTAATGATACCCTCAGAACTTATGTAACTGTAAGAATAAGATGGGATAATGTATGTAAAATAGTTTGCAAGCTTTAAAACCCTCTACAGGTACCAGTTCTTATTCTTGTATTCGAATAAAGGGTTAAATGAGATCCTACATAAAACCACATACATTATTTACAATTGAAAAGTAAGTTATGAACTTGAACAAAGTAGTAACAACAAGGGTTTGTTTGATTCTCTGTTGCCTTCTGGGCTCTTTTTCTTCTGTGTATTTGCTTTTGTTGTCTTGCTGGTATTATTATAATTATTTTAACATAGTTGTCAATGGGCATATTATTTTTCTGACTTTGCTTTCTTTCTGCATCACTTCACGTAAGTCTTTGTGTATTTCTTTGTAGTCTTCATAGTTATTATTTCTTACAGTGCAAGAGTATTCCATTATGTTGTCATATCACAGTCTATTCAGCTACTGCCTCAGTTGTTGGACGTGTGGGTTGTTTTCAGTTTTTTGCTATTATGAATACAGCTGCTTTGAATAATTTTGTGTAGCTGGTTCTCTGCTCCCTCCTTCCCCCTTTTCATAATATCCTTAGTCTTTTTAGTGGCCCATTGAGTCACAGGATATGCTCATTTTTAGACATCATTATATTTTGCCATAGGATTTAGGGTTGAAAGGGACCTAGAAATCATGCGGTTTAACCCCCTCATTTTATAATTGAAAAGCACTTGATCAGGGTCACCTAGGTAATAAATAGCAGAAATTGTACTTGAAGCCATTGTGAGCATTAAAATTGCCCAGTCTGCAAGAAAAATCACTGAGGCAGAGCTGTGAACCAATGGCACTTTATTAAAGAGTCCATGGTCCTCTCTAATGAAGTGGACCTCAGATCTTCCTCATGATTTGAGATGCCCCCAGTTCCCAGGACCTTGTTTTAATAGGATCTGAAACCCAAATATGTAAAAGAGGTATGGCAAAATACAGAATCTCATTGGTTGATAGACTTTGCTCTTGAGGGCCAAAAATGACGTGTTGGGATGGGGGAGGGTCAAAGGTTGGGTGAAGCACAAGGCATCTCCGCTGACTATGTTGTCATAAGATGGTCATCTGCTCATGTTGGACAAGAGAGAATGGTCCGTAGAAATAAAAATAAGTTTGAGGACTTTCCAAAGAATCAAATTATCCCACCCATGCTGTGTTTGGACGTGGAATTTGAGTAAAACAGGATGGAGCTGTCTTTGTCAGCATTCTTATGGTTATGCAAGTAAGCCTCATAACTGGTAAACAAGTAATGAACATTAAGCTTTGAGGCTTTGTCTAATTATCCTTATAAGATTTATGCAAAATATTCAACTGATTAATACTGATTTGAATAGAGTAGGGGTCCATATGAATAATTTCTCATACCACATCCACTTCCAGTATACTTTGTACCATACCACCCTGACTCATATATCTTATCTTCCTGTCTTATCTTCCTGTTTTTTTTTTAATTCAGAAGAATTAAGTTTTATGAGGATGTAAGGGATCATAGTTTCATTGTTTTCCAAAAAGATTGTATCTCGACTACTAGGTGCCATAGGGCATAGAATGCTGGACTTTGAGTTAGGAGATCATGTGTTCCAATTCTATCTCAGATACTTAACTGGGAGCCAGCATGACTCTGGGAAAGTCATTTAATCCCGCACAGCCACAGCCTTCTCATTTCTAAAATAGAGAAAATAATAGTGCCTGCCTTCTAGAGTGGTTATGAGGATGAAATGAGTTAACATTGCAGCCTTAAAGTGCTATGAAAATTGTAGCTATTGTTATTATTTCCACTAACAATGTAATAGCAAACTTTTTTATATAGGCATGACAAAAAACACTAAGTTTTATTATTTTTTAGTTGTCTTTGTCAATTTACAAGGAATTACCAGCTTCACAAAAGCCCATACATATGGTAGTTACCCTGGGCGCTCAAAGGCTGAGCCAGTGGAGTACAACTGTGTTAAGTCCCATCAGGCTTAGGAGTACAGTCCAAGAAATGCACCATATGTCTGTTGCCTAAGGACTAATTTCGCTAGTATTAGAGGTTACCTTTGGTTTGGTCCCATGGGGATTATGTTTTAAGACATAGTAACTCTTGAAAATATTCAGTAATTAAAGGGCATTGATCAGCATTGGAGAATCAAGTCATGATCCAGATGAAAATAGGAATCTTTAAAGTATTGAGTAAAGTAAGATCACAGAATTACAAGAATTAGAAGTGACTTCAGTGGTCATCTAGGCCAACCCACACCTGAAAAAGAATTCTTTCGACAGGTGATCATACCCCTTTTGCTTGAAGACTTAAGGAGGGGTGATGGAAACCCACTACTTCATGAGGCTGCCTGTTCCACTTTTGTGTAGCTTTGATTGTTAGAAAGTTGTTCCATATCTCAAGCCTAAATAGTTTTGTTCTTATTGATGGCTTGTTTCTTCTAAATTGTTTTTTAAATGTTTTATTGATTCCTTTTGGTTTTGTATTACATTAATTCTGAATATATTCTCTTCTCCCTTGTAACAAAAAACAGTTCAACAAAAGCCATTGATAAATTAACCTGATAATGCAGACAATATTCTACCCAATTTGTCCCATATTTATTCTGTTAAAAGGAGGGAGATTTCTTTCGTTATCTTTTCTTTGGGACCATTACAAGTAAAATTCCTCTTCCACCGAGAATCCTTCAAAAGCTTAAAGATAACTATCTTGTCACTCTAAGTCTTCTCTGAGAGTGGTTTTAATTTGCATTTCTCTGATCATGAGTACTTAATTTTCTGAGTGATTATTAACAATTTGTTTTTTTTCTTTGAGAAGTTCTTCTTTAACTCAAGTAAAAATATATTCCTTTTAGAGTATGAAAAATATCTTAGAGAACAGTCTGGAGTGCCAAATCAGCTTTGAGATAGTGGGTCATTTGTACTATGATCTGCTACTTTCTCAGTGATTACTGCTTATCTTTCTCTTTTTTGGGGGGCGGAGCAGGGATTAAAGTCCTTCAGTTTTTCTCAGGAGTTAGAATTTAGGAGTAAGAATATATGGTAGAGAAAAGAGAAGATAAGAGGAAGGAAAATCAACAACAAGTCAACAAGCATTTATTAAGCCCTCACTGAGTCCTTTCCCTTAAAATGAATCTGGGAGGAATCATCCAAGCAGAGGAAGGGACCCCAGGCATAGAGAATATTTCCAGTGTGAGGAAGTAGGAGGAAGGATCGACTGAACTTCCAAGCAGAAGAGGCTTCTGTGGTCTGGTAGAGAAAGTCCAGAGAATTTGGAGAGGACCCTAGAGAGCGAAGAATTCAAGACCTGGGATATTACCATATTTCACTGAATAATTGTTGCCACCGTATAATCATCGCAACCTGTATAAATTTTTTTTTCCCAGTCCAAAAATTGGTTTATAAGCTTTTGTCAAGTAATGGTCACATGGTAAAATTCTGTTCATCAGGCCACTTGAAAGGTAAACAGAGCAACAATGTATTCACTAGTGGCATATGGATATGCATTTATCTCCTCTCATATTACAAGTGGAGGAGTATAGAATTCTCAGTGCATTCACATTGTTAGCATTCATTTTTAATGTATATTCATGAGTGTTCCATGTATCCTAATCTTGCACCAAAGACAGTTAATAATAAATGGTTTTTAAGTAATACTAGTACATTTTTAAAACTTCACATAATGGTTACACCACCCCTTTTTTGGCAAAAATTTGGCATAAAACCTGTGATGATTATGCAGTGAAACACAGTAATCTCAAACAATACACAATATGGACTTGATATAAAAATATAGCACATAATGTTGCAGGTTTTCTGTGTGTCCATCACATGGGTTAGCAAACAAACAGGACCTGTTGTTTTAAAAGACAAAGAACACTTGATTTGGGGGGAAATGGATAACTTCCTATGGTGGATCTTTCATTATTATGTCTTTTCTCATTCTTCTGTCTTGGCCCACCTCTTCAGGGCTCATTAGCATCTGCTATCAGAAACCAGGTAGGAACAATGGAGAAAGGAACTTGGCAAAGTCTATAGACACAAAGAGGTGGCCTTGGAGATAGGAAGAGGTGGCTTCATGCCAAGCCTAACTATATGACCAAGGGCAAGTCCCTCAATTTTTCAGTACCATAGTCAACTATCTGGGACTATAAATTTCATTTGAGTTGCTAAGCTACATCAGAACCCTACACCTATAAAATCACAGGTGTAAACTCAAAAATAAAATAAAGAAAAAAGTGACAGATTCGTCTGTTTAAGATGTGCATTTCTTTCTTTCTTTTTTTTTTTTTTTGGCTAGGCAGTGGGGTTAAGTGACTTGCCCAGGGTCACACAGCTAGTAAGTGTTATGTGTCTGAGGCCTGACTTGAACTCAGGTTCTCCTGAATCCAGAGCTGGTGCTCTATCCACTGCACCACCTAGCTGCCCCTTAAGATGAGCATTTCTGATGATGTACTGAATTGTTGAGATACTTTTCTGTGCACCAGGAATAGTCAATCAACAAGCATTTTTCAGCCCTTAATTATGTGCCAGGCTTTGTGCCAAGTACTGGGGATACAAAAAATGGTATTAAAAAAAACAGAAAGAAAAAAGAAAGAAAGAAATGGTCCCTGGCCTCAAGGAGCTGGCATTGCATTGGAGGAGGCCTCTTTTTAATTAGCTATGTCTTTAAAATAAAATAGAATGCTATTTAAAACAATCCTTTTTTCTTTTTTGAAAATTTATTGTGTTTCAACACATCAGTCATTTCCCAATAAATCCTC
The DNA here is from genome assembly GCF_900497805.2 of Vombatus ursinus. Classification (NCBI taxonomy): domain Eukaryota; kingdom Metazoa; phylum Chordata; class Mammalia; order Diprotodontia; family Vombatidae; genus Vombatus; species Vombatus ursinus. Next base: position 11,877,548 of record NW_020954562.1, on the reverse strand, counting down.
CTACCTCACCACCAACCATGAGGTATTCCCATTAAAAAAAAACCCAACAACAACAGTTAAGCAAAACCGCCTAATAAATAAAGCACTTGCTGTTGACAGCTTATGTAATGTTTGCCTGTCATGGTTTTTCATTCTTAACACTAAAGAAATTTGTTTTAACTTCAGGTGTCTAGAACCATCATTAGACATTATATTTGACCTGAAATGTTGTTGTTGTTTCGTCACTCAGGCCTGTCCAACTGTTCGTGACCTCAAAGACCATAGCACACCAGGCACTTTTATCCTCCACTCTCTCCCAAAGTCTGTCCAAGTTCATGTTCCTTGTTTCCATGACACTATCTATCCACCTCATCTGTGGGTCTCCTTTTCCTTTCGCCTTCAAGCTTTCCCAACATCAGAGTCTTTTCCAGTAAGTCCTCTCTTCTCCTTATGTGGCCAAAGTATTTAAGTTTCATTGTCTTTTATTGGGGACTTCATTTATATTATTATATTATCATATTATTATAGTCATTATCCCTTCCATTTATATGTGTGTGTATATATATATGTGTATCTTTATATATATATATAGATAGATAGATAGATAGATAGATAGATAGATAGATGTATACATACACAGACACACACTATAGGCTCTTGCCAAATTTTTCTGAATTCTTCACGTTCATTGTTCCTTATAGTGCGATAATAATTGCGTTCACACACCACAGTTTGTTTGGCTATTTGTTCAGCCCCTTCAGTGCCCTTCTGCTACTGGTGAATTTGTCTCAAAACCTCCAATTTGAGGAAGGGCTCAGACCAGCCTACCCTTCTTTCTTTGGAATTTTGACATTGTACCCCTCATAGGGATATCCTCCCTCCCACCTTTTTAGCTCCATTTTATGGGTCTTCCATTAGAATAATATAAGTTCACTAAAGGCAGGGAGTCTCTTTTTGTTTTTATTTATATACCCAGTGCTTAGCACAGTGCCTGTCACATAATAAGCACTTAATAAATGTTTGTTGACATGAATGTTCCCTGATCATTAGGTACATGGTTTGTCTCCAGTTTTCTGCTGATACAAGTAGTATTGCACTGAGTATTTTGGTAGAAACGGGACCTTTTTTCCCCCAATATTGGCATATATATGCGCAATGATGACATCTCAGCTATAATTCTTTTCTGTATTGTCATTTAATTGTTTTTGTTTATTTTTAAACAGTAATGTTTTTTAAAAAGCAACAACAGTGTATATCTTATTGCAGGATCATAATTATGTCTTTGCCTTGGAATGTAGCCTTGGAATTCTGAAATAACATTATAAATTTGCCTTATCTAAAAACCTGCCCATGGTCATGCTTCCAGCCATTGCTGGCTTCATCTGCCTCAATGTTGTGGTGAGGATGAGACAAGATAAAATATAGGAAGGTACTTTGAAAACTGGGAAGTGTTACACCAAAGTGGATGGTGATTTTTTTCATTAATTACCATTGTCACCTTTTTTGAACCTCACACATTTTGTACAGATGACCTTTCTCCTTCCCCTGTCCCCCATCTATAACCTAGTCAAGGTGTAAATTGAGTGGGTTTGTAGTGTCAAGGGGTACAGACATTTTGTAACCTTTATTGTTCAATTCCACTAGAATCAATTCACAGCTTTGAAAATGGTGAATTAGCGTTCATTTAAATTTCCGTCTAACTTTTATTTAATTCTTTTAGTTAGTGGAAAAAATGGCATGTCTATGGGAGTAGGAAGTAGGAAGACACTTTCTAGTGTCTTGAATACCTCTGACCCTAGGCAAAATTGTGAAGGAGTTGCTTTAGTGAAAAGGCCCTTTTCAGAGTTCTTCTTTACCCTCATTATACCTATTGCTCACTATTTTAGCCACCTTTTCCCCATACGGATTTATTAGTCCTGGTCTTAGAAATCATCGTGCATTAACCCAGCTAAAATTCATAACTCCCTTAGTAAAGTATCACATGAATATGGGCATTTGGGGTATCACAGGTACCCCACAGGTACAGAAAGATGAGGGTGAGTCTTTGGGTCAAGAAAGCCTTCCATTTCCATTCTCCATCTCCATCCCACTCCATACAAAAGGAAAGAAAAGTCACAAGGGCCCTGGCTTGAGGCCCTGGTGAAAGAATAAGAATTTACAACAGAAATTGACATAGTTGAGAATTGTGAATTAGAACTAAATAGTGGTGTGAGTGAGGCAGAAATTGATGCTGAAGTGAAGAAGGTGGGGACAGAAGATAATTTGGATCATTAAACCTGGACCTTCAAGGTTTAAGTCAAATCCCACCAAATTCATGGAATCTCACAGAACTTTCTCCAGCTCTTGCACAATGATAGGATCTCAGGTCTAGGTCCCAACTGTTCTTCACCATTTTGCCAATGTAGGCATTTCTTCACTATTCTAGTGGTCTTTTTCTAAGACTACTGCATACTCAGCTTAGTTTTTAAAGAGTCATTTATTCATTAGACAAGCATTTATTAAGCATCTACTATGGGAACTGAGGAATTCAACATTCTGAGGTCCTTCGTCCAAATCTCTTGATATTTAATGGATACTGTTGGAGCATGTGGGCAACAGTTATTGTTCCCTTAGTACAAGACCACCCACTGTCTTTTCCAGACATTTGACTTTCTAATCATACCCTTTATGCTACTTTTCCTTTGCAACTCTTGGTTGGTAATGGGTTGTAGCAAACCCAGTGACCATCATATACTTCTTTATTGCCCTTTGAGTGACACACAACTAACTCTTCAAAGATTGTGGCATTTTTTACTCCTATCCAATAGCATCACTGAAAAAATATGAGTAAAAATATGGGCCTTTGTTAACAGGGAAGAGCTTGGATTAGGTTTAAAATAGGGATACAAAGAGTTCTGGGAAATGTCCTTTCACTAAAGGTGATAACAATCCAGTTGGAGAGAAAAGAATTTACATCATAAGATAATTAACAAGACAAGGCAACAGATGCTAAGGGATTCACAAATGGTGGAGTTGGTGAAAACTGGGAGAAGAGAGTGATGGTCAAGAGCTGCAACAGCTGCAAAGGTTTCATGGGATTCCATGAATTTGGTAGGATTTGAATTAGACCTTGAAGGTTCAGGCTCAATTCCCGTTTCCTTAATTCCAGTTGGCTATTTTTACCGACAAAAAGCTGCACTCAGATAATTGCAAACTCACTATTTGAAGATATGTTTCTCATAATGTTATTAGCACTTGAGTCAAAAAAAGCATTGACTTTAGAGTCAAAGGACCTGGCTTCAGATTCAGCCTTTTATTGCCTCTGTGACCTCGGGCAAGTCACTCAGCTACCCTTGATCTCAGTTTTCTCTTTGGTAAAGTGAGGGAGTTCTAGCTCTCCCTCAGTAGACAATTGTAACCCAACAGATTGGGGTTCTCTTGAGTACGGTAGGGAGGAATTGGAGTCAGGAAACCTGGCTCTAACACTGACTACATGGTCGACCTTAGACAAGTCATTTAATCTCTCTGGGCCTCAGTTTCCTCATTTGTAAAATGAGAGTTTGGGACTAGATGGTGTCTGCGGTCCCTTTGAGCTATGTATCTATGATACTGTGATTCATGGAATCATAGAGTTGGGAGGGACCTCAGACGTCCATCGTCTGGTCTATGCTCTTACACCAGGGGTGGGGAACCTGCTGCCTCGAGGCCACGTGTGGCCCTCTGGGTCCTCAGATGTGGCCCTTTGACTGAATCTAAACTTCACAGAACAAATCCCCTTAATTAAAGGATTTGTTTTATAAAACTTGGACTTGGTCAAAAGGCCACACCTAAGGACCTAGAAGGCCACATGTAGCCTTGAGGTCACAGGTTCTCCACCCCTGTTCTACATCATGCAAAAATCCATTCGTAACATCTCTGACAGACATTCATCCAACTTCTTCTTGAATATCTGCAGTGACAGCAACCTCACTACCTTCCAAGGCAGCTCTTTATATTTTTGAATAACTCTGATTTTCAGGAGGTTCTTCCTCATTTCGAACTGAAATCTGTCTCTTAATTCTCTCCTTAGGGGTTGGGCAGAATAAGTCTCATCTGTCTTAGAAGGGATGTACCGTAATAGAGAGACATAGACCTCAAAGACCTGGATTCTAGTCCTACCCCTGCTCCGAATTGGCCATATGATCTTAAGCAGTTTACTTAACCTCTTTTTTTTTAATAATATTTTATTTTTTCCAATTACATGTAAAGACAATTTTTAACATTCTTTTTTTCATTAACATTTTGAATTCCAAATTTTCTTCCTTCCTCCCTCCCCTCACCCCTCCCAAAGATGGAAAGCAATTTGATATAGGTTATGTATGTGCACTCATGTAAAACATATTTCCATATTAGTCATGCTGAATTCACTTAACTTCTGTGGATGGCTGTTTCTTCATCTGTAAATGAAGAAGCTAGATCTTCTCTGTTGATTTCAGTCTAAATTCTTTTAGTCTCGTGAACAATCTACTATACAGTTCTTTAATTTATAGAGAGGCCTGACGAGAAAAGTACATGGTTTATCCAGCCTGACCAACAACCTCTTTTCTAATGCCTTCTCACAGCATCCTCTTCATTACGTTTTGTCAGACCTGTTTTTGGCCAATGAGATGCCCATGGCAGGAAACAGAAAACATAGGAAAATATGAAATGAGTCAGCTTTTCTCCTTAAAGAAGAGAAGAGCCCACCCAGGGGCAGGATGACAGGTAGCACTGCTTAGTGATCTAATGTTTCAGCCTTTGCCCCATTCCATTTCCTTTAGTAATTCTAGAGAGAAACGGTTAATGTGACGTTAATGTGAAGGACATAGAATTTCAGTTAGAAAATTACAGAGTTATCAAATGTCGTCAAGCAATCTCATTTTACAGATGAGGAAACTAAGGCCATGAGAGATTAAATGACTTGACTAAATCTACCCAGATAGTAAGTAAGAAAGGCCGGTCTCAAATATATTGATCTTTTTTTTTGCCTCTAAGACCATGGCTTTTCCCGATATTCCCTGATGCCTCCATAGCTGCAGGGAAATATTTACTTAAAAGATTAAAAAGATTTATATCCCCAAAAATTAATAACTAGGAAGAAAACTAAGTTCCCTCTGTACTGGTGATAGATGAAACTTACGTAATATATCTTGGTTAATTTCTTTTAGTGACCTCAGTTCCTCTGCTATAAAATAGGGGTGTTGGAATAGAGAACTGCTAAGATTCCTTCCAACTCCAAATCTGTGATCTAATGAAATGTGAAACCTTTAACTATGCTATGTGGAAAGCACTGGGCTAGGTACTGGGGATACAAAAATTAAAATAAAACTGCCCCCACACTTCAAAGTGTTGTATCCCTCAAAGGAATGTAATGACCATTAAATAGATTAATAAAATAAATATAAAATAAATACATTAATTGAATTAAAATAAATATAAATAAAAACAAAATAGATAAATAAGGAAATACAAAAGAACATACAAAGTAAATTTGAAGTAATGTGGGGTGCAAGGATCCTGTATTAAAAAGTTCATTCTGAGCTTAAATAACTGGTATATATTTGGAACTAATGAAAGGTATGATTTTTGACAGTGCCAAAAGTTTCCATGCTTACTCAAAGAAGCATGGACATCAGAGCTGTAGACTTCCCTGTAATGTGCTTCACCTGCCTGGAATCTTTATAAAGTGCTAGTCATTCAGTTTCTAGGCTTCTCAACCAAGCAACTTAAAAAAATAGGCAGGAGTTATTAGTTGGTGTCAGCATTTTGTGACCTGTGAAAATCCACGCTAGTTTTTAGTTGTTGTTTAGTCATTTGGTCATGTCCGATTCTTTGTGACCCCATGGACCATATTGGCAAAAATACTGGAATGGTTTGCCATTTCCTTAAATAGTGACTTACCCAGGGTCACATGGCTAGTAAGTATCTGAGGCTTGATTTGAATTCAGGTGTTCCTGACTCTGGGCCCAGCACACTGTATACTACACTGCCTCCTAGGTAAACAGGGGTAAGTGACTTGCCCAGGGTGGCACAGATAGATTTCAGCTCAGGAAGAGGAATCTTTCTGACTCCAGGCCTGGCACTCTATCCACTGTGCTACCTAGCAGCACTTCTAAATTTGGTCGAAGGATGTTAATTTTAAAAGGTCAAAGTCCTATTTAATTTCTTTCCCTTTCTCAGTCACTAGTACAGGCTTTCAAAGAACGAATATCTCATAATTACTTTATCATGGTATAATCGATTTTAACACCTTTATTTTACAAATGAATGAATTCTAAAATGATTTGCCCAGAGTCTTACAACTAATAAGGGGCAAAGTCAGATTTTGAACCCAACTCCTTTGACTTCAATTCCAGTACTATTTCTACTCTCTAATGGGTTTATTGTTCTGTTTATTCAGCTTCTCAGGTCAAAAGAAATCTTATTTTCCCTTGGCATTAACAATAAGTCTATTTGTTTATTCATTCATTTATTCTGTTATTTATTTCTCTAAGTATCTGTCTATTTATCTGTTTGTTTGTAGATTTCTTATTTCTCCCTAGCTGGACAAGCAATAGTCACTCTTGGCTTGTCCAGTCCTGATTGGCACAGAAGCTTTAACTTGCTCCATTTTTCCAACCTGGGAGGATTCTCATCTCTCTTGGCAGCCTGGTAGCTCCGAGCACCTGAGAGTTCACCATGTCGCTGCTGAACTTGGTATAGGTTTCTGATCAGTGTTAGCGCCACTGGAGCTCGAAACTCTTGAACTCAAGCGATCATCAGCCTTGGCATCCCTTAGTAGGCAGGATTAGAGGCCTGAGCTACCACACCAGCCCAACGGGCCTCTTAAAAAGATGTTAAAACCAATTTGTCCAGCCCTTAACGTTGAGCTAGATGGACAGTGTTTATACAAGAAAATCTCTTTAATTTGCTTCCACAACCTGATTTGGCAAGCCAGGATCTGATACAGTTTTCTGTTACATGATCCAGACGGGCACTGAACTTCTGTGTAATGCTTGGAGTCCATGCCATGAGACAATTCTAATCCAGATAAATTAGATTTCAGAGGACTGAAAAAACTTGGCCATGTGATTATTGAGCAACCTTTAGGTTGGTAAGCTTCCCTCTGGTTCTGGGGAAATTCTAGAACGTGTTTAAACAAGAAGCTTGTGGACACAGAGAGGACAGAGGTAATTACTGCTAGCCAGCATGGGTTCATTAAGAATGCCAGACTAATCTCACCTCCTTTTTTCAGTTACCCTGTAATAATAATAATAATAATAACAATAGTCCATGTTTATATAGCCCTTTAAGGTTTTCAAAGCACTTTAAATACAATAGATCTCAAGAGATCCTCATATGTGAGGTAGGTGCTATTATTATCCCCCTTTCACAGATAAAGAAACTAAGTCTCAGAGAGGTTAAATGACTTGTCTGTGTATTCCTAATTAATGTATCTGAGGCAAGATTCAAACCTAGAACTTTTTTACACATTCTGGTTCACAGCTTTTCCACATTGCCTCTCTAGCCTTAATATACTTGAATTTTAGAAAAATATTTCATAAAATCTGTCACCATACCTTCATGGACAAGATGGACAGTGATGTAGGTACAGTTAGGTAAATTTAGAATAGGTTGAGTCACTTGGACCCAAAGAGTCCATCACTATCAACCTGGAAGGAGATCTCTGGTGCTATGCCAACATGCTCTGATGGAGAGCTCTGTTTTGTGTGGACATTTTTATCAATGACTTGGATAGAGATATTAGATGGCTTGCTTATCAAATTTATTGATAATCGAGATCCAGAAAGCTCATAGTCAAATTATTAGGCCTTGGGGAATGTTACACCCAGAGGAAATACTGTTTCCAAATCAGGATCCAAATGAGGGTGTAAACCAGAAGGCTGGGCTGGGTAAGAGCCCAGAATTGAAGAATGGCCAAGATTCAAGGGGCCTGATGCAGAAACTAGGGGCCAGAGCAGTGATTTCCAGCCAGAGATATTTGCTGGGTATCAGGATAGATGCTACAAGTGGTTTTGGCAAAAACGACTGTCTGTTGCAATCTGGCTTCTGGAACCTTCACCCTTTCACTGGTTGCTGGATATCCTTTGCATTGTACTGATATATAGTCTAATGACTTAATACCTTGTACTGCTCTTTGCCCTACAACATTTTGCTTTTGTGGAAATTGATACTTGGTGGCCTGGAATTATGGTCTGGAGTAAGCATAAATTCCTACATTTAGATTTTTTTAAAATTACCTGTGAAAGTACAAGATGAGGAAGATGAAGCTAGAAAATTCTACATAGGAAAAAGACTTGGAGCACAAATCAACCATGTTTAAAGTATAGAAGCCAAAAAAGATAAACCAAGCTTATATTAACCATGTTATAATAGTAATGCATATTAATAATAGTGACATTGTCTAGATTACAAGATATCAGTAAAAAGGAATTTTTAAAGAGATCAATGTGCTATCATTATATAATGTTAATATGGAATATTAATGTCACTAATATTATACAATATAATATATAATATGACAATACCACAATATTAACATAACTATTATCTTATCATTTTGTTATTGTTGTTGAGATTTCATTAGAATGGAGAGTTCTTCATAAAGAACTCTTTGTACCAGTGCAGATGGTCAACTACTCTCCAGTTTATAGCCTTAGAAAACTGAGAGATTAAGCCTTGCCTAGGATCAAATAGCCAGGATGTGTAAGACCAGCTCCATAGTGCCTCTCACTACATATATGGATATTGAAAAATTGGAGCAAAGCCATAGGATGATGTGTGCTAGTAGAAAGAGCATTGGAATCAGAAGTCCAGAGTTTAAATCCTTACTTGGACACTTGTTAGTTGTGTGACTATGAACAAATCAAGGTCTCTGAATCAGTTTCCTCAAGTATATAATAAAGGGGTTGAACTATATGAACTCCAAAGGGTGGGGTGACATGACATAAGGCATGATAGCAATTGTAAATAATTAATGATTCACAGAATCATAGAATTGGAAGGGACCTTAAAGGTCACATAGTCCAACCTGTATCTGAACATTCTCAAGTGCTCACCCTGATTCCAGTGAAAGAGAACCTACCATCTTCCTGGTCAACTTACTCTATTTTTTGATAGCTCAGTTAAGAATTTTTCCCTTATATTCAGTTGAAGTCAGCCTCTCTGCAATTTCTCTCTTGCTTCTAATTCTGTCCTCTGGGATAAAGCAGAACTGGCCTCATTCTTCAGATACTTAAAGATCATTATTATTTCCTCAGAAGCCTTCAGTTCAGCAGTTTTTGATGAGCCTTGTAAGGCCTCATATTCAGTCCCCTCACCATCCACAAAAATCACAGAATCTTAGAGGGACCTTAAAAGTCACTTCATCCAACCCATACCTCCTCAGGAATATGGACTTCCAACCAGTAGTCATTCAGCCTTGGCTTAGAGAACTCTAGTGAGGTTTACCATTTGATTTAGATGCTGTAATTTTATTGACACAGATGCATGTAACTTTTCAGAGACATTCTTTCAAGGTAAGTGACCTCAGAAACTTATAACCAAGATCCTGTTGTATATCAGTTATGTGCTATAAATAGGATGGGAAAGTGTCATGTAAAAGCTATATTAAACTTACTTTGCTTAACCCTGGAAAGAAGAATTAGAGCAGATGGGCAGAAATTACAAGGAGGAAGATTTTCACTCATTTTATTTATTTTTTTGTTGTTGCTGTTCAGTCATTTCAGTCATGTCTGACTCTTTGTGACTCCATTTGGAATGGTTTGCCATTTCTCTCTATAGCACATTTTACAGATGAGGAAACTGAGGCAAACAGGATTCAGTGACTTGCCTAGAATCACACAGCTAGTAAGTGTCTGAGGATGGATTTGAACTCAGGTCTTCCTGACTCCAGGTCAGGTGCTCTATCCACTGTACCACCTAGTTGTCCAAACTTTTATTAAGATCCTACCATGTGTCAGGAACTGTGCTAAGTACTAGTGATACAAATAGGAAAAAGAAAGTCCCTGCCCTCAAGGAGCTCACAATTTAATGAGAGAAGTCAACACACAAAATAAAACTGAAAAAGAGGGGGAGGGGAAGGGGAAGGTACCCAAGCCTGGAGCACGACGTAGAAGTCTAGTGATTCCAAACCCAGTGTCCTTTCCACTTCTAGCACCATTCTGTGTCCCAAAATTAAAGAACCTATGTTGAGTTTGAGTCTCTGCTGGGGACATCAAGGTGAAGTCATCTAGCAGATAGAAGTTCTAGACTAGTTCTCTGGGGAGAGATTGGGATTGGAGATATAGATTGGGGAGCCAAGTTTATAAAGACTTTTATTATCATTGAATCTATAGAGTTTAAGAAATTACCAAGGTAGAGAGGAGGGCCAAAAACATAACTCTGGAGAACACTTCCACTTAGGGTAGGGAAGGAGAATGAGACATCAAGGAAGGAGATCCCAAATAGCAATTGGAAAGGTCAGAGAGCAACCCAGAGAGAAAGCCAAGGAAAGGGATTGTATTCAGAAGAAAAAGAGTGGTCAGGAGCCTGAAGTGCTTCGAAATATGAGGGAGGATGAGGACTGAGAGAGAAGACCACTGGAAGTTATTACTTATAAGTTATGACCACAAGAAGTTATTACTGTCCTTTAAGACACAATAATTTCAGGAGTAATGACTATGTAAGGCAGTTGAAGGATTTGCCATTAGGGAAGTAAGTTGTGAAGAAGCTGAAACAGTAGGTGTAATCTATGCTTTCCAGGAGTTTGGAAGTAAAGGGGGAAAGAAACAAAGTTATCTTGAGGCCATGGGAAGGGGCTTGTTTTTGTTTTTTAGAATACAGGAAACTTGAGCATGGTCAAAGGAGGAAGGAGAAGGAGCTGATGAGAGGGAGAGGCTGAAGGTGAAAAATCAATAAATAAATAAATGAAATTTATGTAATAACAACAAGCATTTATTAAGCACCTATTATGTGTCAGGCCCTGTGTTTAGTATTGAGGATACAAAAAAATGCAAAAGATAGTCCTTGCTGTTAAGAAGCTTATGGTCTAATGGGAGAGACAGCATGCAAACGACTATGTACTAATAGGATATATACAGAAGAAAAAATTGGAGATAATCAACAGAGGGAAGGAACTCTCATTAAGGGATATCAGGAAAGGCCTATAGAAGGTTGAATTTTAGCTGAACGCAGGAAGCCAAGAAGCCAGGTCAGAGATGAAGTGGCAAAGACTTTCAGGTATGGGGCAGCCAGTGAAAATGCCGATGAAGCGTCTTGTGCCAGGAACAGTAGGAAGGCCAATGTCACTGGATCACAGAGCACACATGGAGGGAATAAGGGGTAAGAAAACCAGAAGTATTGGAGGGGGGCAGATTATGAAGGGGTTTGAATGCCAAAGAATCGTGTGTTTGATCTTGGAGATGATAGGGAATCAGTCATTGGAGTTTGTTGAACAGTGGGGAGACATGATCAGACCTGTGCTTTAAGAAGATCAGTCTGAAAGCTGAGTGGATGATGGACTGAAGTGGGGAGAAGCTTAAAATTTGCCAAGTGTTTTTCATACATCATGTCCCTTTGAGCCTTGCAACAACCCTGAAAAATAGCTACCACAGATATTATTATTCCCAATTACAGATGAGGCACTTGAGGCTTACACAGATTAAGTGATCTTCACATGGTCACATGGCTATGAAATGTCAGGCACAGGGTTTGAACTCAGATCTTTTGGACTCTATCCACTATACCACATTGCATCTCTCTGTAGGATTGGAATGCTAGAGCCAAACTAAAATCACTGTATTGTCTCATAGTCATTTCTTATGCTGCTTTTGGGTATTTATGTCCAGGTTTGTTTTTTTTTTTCTGTCTTTGTTGGCAAGAAATCAGTACCTAAAATCTGCCTTCCAGGCTTGGTTTTGTTCCCCTTCGGCTTCTGGAATTAATCATGGCGACTCCATATTTTATCAGAAATAGGGAGTTTTTACACGGCACCCAGCACTTCTTGGCACCCAGGTCCATCTTTGCCTTTTGCAGTGGGAAGAGGGGGAAAAAGGAAAGAAAAAGAAAAGGATATTGTTCCCAAACAAGGCTTTCTATAATCACTTAGTACAAGGGAGAAAGGGAGAGAACTGTGGACATTCAGCAAGATAAAACCAAAACACAAGTTTCAGTTTTGTTTTCAGTGGTCAGGCATGGGGTATATTCTCCAATATATTTGATTACTCACCCCTTAGACTCAAATTGTTAAAACTTATATGGGATCTGAGTATTATATGTACAGAGTTTGTGTATATTATATATATATATACACACACACATATATATATAAAATATATATATATATATATATTTGTGTGTGTGTAGGAATGTGGGTACATGTGAATGAACTTTAGAGAAAATATGACATTTATAGGTTACAAAATCAACCTCCTAGATTAAAAAAAAAATAGCTCCACACAAGAGTAAAGCTCCCATATGTTTTGAGAGTCAAAAGATACAGAAAATCCAGAGATCGCGTTTTGCCAGAGAGAAGGAAAAGGAAAAGTGAACTCCATTACATTAACTTCCCGAATGACAGCATTCCAGTTGTTCAGCCTGGTCATAGCCCATCTGCCAATCAGAAGTGAGCCCTGGAGGGAAGCTCTGTGATGCTGTCTGTTGTTTACATGGACTGTGACTCTATTTCTCCTCCTCTTACTGGTGCCTTCATATTCTCTGTGTACCACAAAGATCTTGCCACCGCGGGAAACTAGGACCCTAGCAGCCAGCGACATCCCTCCCTGCTGAGTAGAAACTTCTTTCAGGTCATTATTAGCCACGGGTAAGAGCGGTTGCCTGGGTAAATACTAAGGGTGGATGAGAAGGGTTATCTTTGTGAGTAAATAGAAGCATCAGGTGTCAGTGTGAAACCTTGCTGGTAAGCTGAGGGGGAAAAGTTGGTAAGAAACTTACTGTTTCGGGATTGGCTGAGGTGTGAGCTAAATAGATGTTAGTACCTGATGGGTAAAAAAGCAGGTTCTGGTTCTTGAAGAGACGGGTAAAGCCTGACTTATTTCAAAGAGCTTTAGGAATGTCAGATCAAATGCAAATGGGAAGCAAATTAGAACCACCAACACATTTCCATCTTGTATTAGGTACGGAAATACACTGAACCAAGTAGTCCTTAGCTTTTTCATGAAGACTCCTAATTCCTAATCACACACATGCCAAATCCTTGGCTAAGAAAAGATGTTTACTTAGGAGTTCGACCGTCAGGTTTGAGGATTGGTATCACTTTAAACTGAACTGAATTAACTCCATTCCTTCTCTCATTTGCATACTTCCAGCCTTATCCTTACCTGGTCTCCAAATGGTGAAAAGGAGAGGAAAACATCCCCGTACAGCTGTTTTATTGCTATGAAATTAAGGATGTAATATAGGAACACTGTTGCTTATAATGGTTTTCCAGAGTTGTTACTTTCAAAGAAGGTGGGCGACAGGGAAGGTCCTTTAAAAATTTTTTTATTTTTTTTACTTTTCCAGATATTTATATTGGTGGGCTAATTTTTAGTAGGGAGGAAAAGATAACTTGTGGGTTTTATGTAAAGTTTCATTGAGTTAGTTAATTCTTTTTCTTGATTGCTTAAGCTCATTGGATTTAGATGTGGAAAGAATTTTAAAATCCAGTCTAACCCTTTTGTTTTAAATGGGAGAAAACTGAGAATCATGGAAGTTAAGTGATTCCTTACTTAAGTGTGTAGGCTGGAGCTGGCTTTTGACTCCAAGTCAAATGCTTAAGAAATGTTAAGCAGCCACTCTTTGTCTTCTTTGTAAAACTTATCTCCGGGGGTTAGCATTCAAATTTAAAGTCTAAAAATTTCTGGGAGCTAGGGAGTTAATGAAGGAGTTTAGCCAGCTTCTCTGCATTTGCAGATGTTCTTTAGCAGACTGCTACATTTCCCCCTCCCCACCCTTTTGGGGACTTCTGCCAGCCATGATTCATGGAATGATTTTTTTGGACTGAGTAATCTGTGGTTTTCTGGTTTCCTTACTTTCCCCCCCCTTAGCTAAAGTCTTTTGTGGTTTTGGCAAGGGAGTTAAAACAGCTAAAGTTGAAAATAAATAAATCCACAGAATGCTGCTTTTTCTGAGAAGATGATTTTTAATAAGTAATAAACTTTATGAGCTGTGTCATCATACCATCATCTCTTCAGCTAGACAAACCCTCTCAGCTCAGATAATGATTCCTGTAAAGGGCAGGACACAGCATTTGTTTTGAATTGCCATTTATTTATTTATTTTTTATAAAGAAACTTCAGCTATGTAGAATCACAGCCATCAAAAAAAAAATCTTCCCAGGGCACAGGCTTGACCATACCACTTCTCTGCTTAAAAAAATTTTCAGTAGCTCCCTACTTCCTCTAGGGTAAAATACAAAGCTTAGCCTGGCTTTTCTTGAAAAATGAATATTTTAGGGCAGGTAGGTGGCTCAGTTAAATAGAGCACCAGCTCTGGAGTCAGGAAGAACTGAGTTCAAATGCGGCCTCAGACACTTGACACTAGCTGTGTGACCCTGGGCAGGTCACTTAACCAGATTGCCTTGAAAAAAAATGAGTGTTTTATTGATGCCTTTTCTTTGGACATCACAATCATTTCAGGATATATCATCACCACCACCCAATGAGCCTGCCCTAGTTAGAAAGAAAAATAGATAAGCAAAAGCAACCTATGTAGCAATCTCATCTGACAGTTTATGCAACATTCTGCAGGCATAGTTCCCCACCTTCCGATGGAAAAGAAGGAGATTTGGTCTGTCATTTCAGATCTGAAATCTAGTCCCAACCTACTCTTTTGGTCTTATTGCCCATTGTTAACCTCTATACAATCTGCATTCCAGCCAAACTGGATTACTTAACTGGAATGAATTCCCCAGACTCAGCATCACATCTTCAATTTCTGTGCATTGATAGAATGTCAATTTCTTGAGAGCAGGGATTGTTCCATTCTTTGTATTTGTATCCACAACACCCAGCATGGGGCCTGGCACATAGGGGCTTTGATTGATTGATCTAGGCTATCCTTCCACTCTCAATGCTAGGAGGATTTTCCCTTTTCATTTCTATTTCTTTTCTTTTTTTGGTGAGGCAATCGGGCTTAAGTGACTTGCCCAGGGTCACACATCTAGTAAGTGTTGAACTCACATCCTACTAACTCCAAGGCCGGAGCTCTATCCACTATGCCACCTAGCTGCCCCTTGCATCTATTTGTTAGACTCATTATCTTTTTCAAGGTTTAATTTAGATGATGCTATCTCCTTCAAGATCCCTTCCATAATCACCCCAATTGTCAGGGTTATCTCACACGCAGACATTAATTTGCATTTATTTAACTGTGTACCATGTTTTTATTCTCCTGGTGAAGTCCAACTTTCAACAATTTTGTTTTTGTTTTTATATCTCCAATACCAATAACACGTCTTGCACATAGTAGGCACTTAAAAAGTGTGAATTAAATTGAATGGAAGGACAGTATTTGAGAAATTAAAGTTTTCCTCTACTGCTGAGGAGAATTTTATCATGTAAATATCTTCTTTCTTTACAGATCGAAGTGAAAGAAATAAACCAGAACATCGTTCTTCAAGGTATGTAATTTTAAGAAATCTGTCTATTGCAGTGTCACAACTCAAGAGTTTTCCTCATCTTTCTAAAATTATTCTGAAATAAGTTGTACTCCAGTTGTTTTCATTGTGTCAAAAGTGCTGGATGAAGATAATCTTGGTCATTACTTGACCTCAAAGATCAGGAACGGGGACGTGGATAGATATTGATAGAATAGGCAACCTTGGGGACACAGTAGATAGAACATTGTACTTGGAGTCAGGAAGACCTGAGTTCAGATCCTGCCTCAGTGTGTGACCTTGGGCCAGTCACTTAACTTCTCCCAGTGTCAGTTTCCTTATTTGTTAGAAGGAGTTGATAGCCTTCCCAGAGTGGTTGTGAGGGTCAAATGATAAAACATATGTAAAGTGCTTTGCAAACTTTAAGGTGCTATATAAATGTCAGCTATTATTATTTTCACTTCAGTGTTCCATTTAGTAGTAATTGAATCTCCAAAAAGAGTCAGGGTACTGTACTGAAATTTGGGAAATTTGTTTTCAAGCTCTCTTCAGTTAACTGGCTCTTTTGTAGTATATTTCTCCCCTCCTTTCACCCAGAATCTCATTTCCAAATAGACTCTTCTGTCTCTTAGGTCAGGTTAAATGCTTTTAGCTCAAGTTTTTGAGGGTTTGTGCTGCTCCTACCATCTTTTCTTTATACAGCATCACTCTGTGTCCTGGGCATCTTTATTTTGGAAGTCTTATTTTTTTTTTAGTCATATCCAACTCCTTGTGACCCCATTTGGGGTTTTCTTGGCAAAGATACTGGAGTGGTTTGCCATTTCCTTCTCCCGCTCATTTTACAAGTGAGGGAACTGAGGCAAACAAGGTTAAGTGACTTGCCCAGGGAATTTAAAATGGAACTTAGGACATTTGACCTTTGACATTTTCCAGAAGAAATAGTGTTGATTATAGTCCCAATAGCAAAAGGTGGGAAAGGGAAAAAGGGGGAAAGAAGGAAAGGAAATGGCCAGAATGAACATAGTTACAGGTTGGGAATTGAGAGCTGAATGGTTTAAGTATTTGAGGTGGGATTTGAACTCATGAAGATGAGTCTTCCTGACTACAGGCATGGCACTCTATCCACTGTGCTCTCTACTTACCACCTGTAGGTTAAATCTGGTAGGAATTACCTTCTTTGAGGACAGGGACTGTTTTCACTTTTATCTTTATATTCCTAGTACCTAACAGAATTCCTGGCATAATTTTTTTTCTCCAGACCTGTGATTTCATCAGTATAAGGATGAATTCACACCACTGTTCTCTAGATTATAGGCTCAATTGACTGGGGTAATGTTAAGGAGGTAAAATGATGT
Source organism: Vombatus ursinus (assembly GCF_900497805.2). Lineage (NCBI taxonomy): Eukaryota > Metazoa > Chordata > Mammalia > Diprotodontia > Vombatidae > Vombatus > Vombatus ursinus. The sequence continues at coordinate 11,860,640 of NW_020954562.1, read as the reverse complement.
GGTCAGTATAACCCAACTAGTATATATGAGAATCGGGACTTGAACCCCTGTCTGCCTTACTGTCAATGCAGCTCTATTCATTATACCATGCTGCCTCTTACCTGGCTCGTAGCAAACACAATAAATGCTTGTTGAATTGAATTGAATGTTTCATATCTTCCTCCTTATATTTTTTGTGGATTGACTGACCTAGTAAGCTATCTAGGGCTTCTTAAACTTTTTCCACTAGTGACCCCTTTTCCAGTTTTGGCAGCATTTGTTGGAGCTGTGTGGCCGGAGGACATATGCAGGACAAAGTACGCATGCTTTGTGTTCAGAACCAAGGCTTCAGTGAAGTTGGGCTATGCAACATGTGCAAGCACTGCCAGAAACACCTTGGATTTGTTACACGTTTAATTTTTAATTAATTTTTTGTCATTCAGAAACCTTTTACTGTTGCCAAATTTTTTAAGACCCCAACTGGGGTCGTGACCCACAGTTTAAGAAGCACTGACTGTGAATGTTGTGAAATTTTGCCCATCACCGGGACTCCAGAAAACACTGATCACTATCAATGAATGCATGAAGAACTCATAGGATTAGAATCATAGCCACTTTTGGTGTATAAATTATCTGGTCTACTACAGCACCATGATATAGTTCTGGAATTGTAGTGTTCAGAAATGAGATGATAGCTCTACTTTACACTAGCATTTATTAAGTGTCTGCTATATGCCAGGGCCACCAGGTGGTGCATTAGATAGAGCACTGGGCCTAGAATCGGGAAGACTCACCTTCATGAGTTCAAATCCAGCCTTAGACACTTACTCACTGGGTGACCCTGGACAAGTCATTTAACTCTGTTTTGCCTCAGTTTCCTTATCTGTAAAGTGAGCTGGAGAAGGAAATGGCAAACCACTCCAGTATCTCTGCCAAGAAAACCAAAACATAGGGTCACAAAAAGTCAGAAACAACTGGACAACAATAACAGTAATAACTAAATTCCAGGAACTGTGCTTAAGCAACTTTACAAATATCTCCTTTGATCCTCGAAACAACTCTGTGAAGTAGATGGTATTATGATCCCCATTTTACAGTAGAAGAAACTGAGTTGAAGTTAAGTGACTTGCCCAGGATTTTATAATTAGTCAGTGTTTGAGGTCAAATTTGAACTCAAGTCTTTCTGATCTCCACACTTTGTCATCTAACTGCCTATCCATTGGAGCTGTAGCAAAGTAGAATGAGCTGCTCCATTTTGGATTTGTTGAGTTTGACTACCTATTGCATCATCTAGGTAGAAATATCTATTCAAGGTGCAGGTTTAGAGAAGTGAAGTCCATTTGGATCTCTCCGGGTCTGAGCCACAAATTTAGGAGTTATTTGAACAGAGATAAATGTTGATACTTTAAGAGTGAATGTGATTGCCAAGTGACTGAATGTAGAGAATCTAAGAGAAGGAGGCTAAGGACTTTAGAGAAACTCTACTTTAAGGGATCACCTAGAGTCAATGAAAGAGACTGAAAAAGAGTGCTTAGAAGGGAGAACTAAGAGATTGGTGTGTATCTGTTAAGTGCTTTCTTTGTGCCTGGTACTTTGCTAAGCACTGAGGTTACAAATGCAGATGTAAGACATTTCCTGCCCTCAGGGAGCTTACATTTTAATGGAGGAAACTGTATGCACTGGAGAATTGGACCTGGGTAGGATATTTTGGTCTGAGAAATCTGTGGAATTTAAAATGGATCCATAGGACATTTGACACTTTCCAGAAGAAATAGTGTTGATTTGATTATAGTTCCAATAGCAAAAGGTGGAAGAGGGAGGAAAGGGGAAAGAAGGAAAGGAAATGGCTGGAATGAACATAGTTACAGGTTGGGAATTGAGAGCTGAATGGTTTAAGGTTGCAGGAAGTTCAAAAAGCCAAAATGTTTTATCCTCCTTCCTGTCATTATGCATCGTCTTGCTGGGCCATTGTGGGTAAAGTCAGCTGGTATAATTAAGATTGACACCTCTAGGCCCCATCTGGACTATAAGGACATCATTACTTCTTTAGTTCTGTCATACACAAGCTACACCTACAATGATGGTATAAATGGAGGAAGACCAAAGGCCCCATCACTCACAATTCTGTAGTGCAAGAACAAGGTCCGGAGGCTAGGGAGACAGGATGTGGTCGAGGGTGGCTGTGACCCTCTACCTCATCTTTTTCCTGGTGCTCTCACACTGCATAATGGGATAGTGCCAGACAGATTTTGCCTCTGCACTCAAGGACAAGCCCAGACTAGCTTGTTGCTGCCCAGTCAATAGAGGAAGAAGAAGAAAATATAAATGAAAAATTATTTGAATTATATTTTGTTTCTTTTCCTAGGGCGAGGGTAGAGCCGGCAATCAGGAGAGGTTGCTTCTGTTTTAGGCTAAGACTCAACAAGCTTATAGTTTCCTGGTGAAAAGTATATTAACCTCTAGACTACTTTTCGCCTTTCTTTCAGGACCACTCAAGGACGAAAGAACACAGTTTGAGTCAAATTTCAGAAAAGTTTTTAAAATTGATTTTTATTGATATCTTTTGTTATCTTTCCTTTGTTTTCTCCTTTGTATCTTCCCTCCCCTCTTCCTCTTCCAGAGAGCTATCTTTGATAACAGTGGATTTTTTTAAAGAAAAAAAAGAGGAAGAAAACAAATTTAGTAATATTGATCAATACATTGGAAAAAATCTGACATAATTTATAATGCCCCACACTTGAGCGTGGCTGAGGGAAGAGTAGTATCTTCTCATATCTTCTTTAGCGCCAAACATTCTTTGTAACTTTGCAACATTCATTTTCCATTGTTTGTGATGGTTGTTCTTTCCATTTACATTGTTGTAGTTATTGTTTTCTTGGCTCAGCTTGTTTCACTTTGCATCAGTTCATTTAAGTTTTCAGAAAAGATTTAGTCAGATACAAGGTGACTTTGATGGGGTGATGGGATGTGGACCCCTAAAAGAAAAAGATCATGTCTTTGCCCTGAACATTCCCACACATTTCTATTTAGATACTCAATAATCCTTTTAACTGCCCTTTCACTGTGGTTCTCTGACCACTTAACTCCTTTCATTGTCTACACCCCCCCCCCCCCCCACTTGCCATTCCTTAATCCCATCCAGATCTTCTCACAGTCTTTTTCTGTGTAAAAGTACCAATCTTACTCCCATTAAATTGCCCAGACTCAATAGGAATCTCGCCTCCCCCCCTTCTGAAGAGGTCTAGAGGTTTTGGGGTGCTCCTAGATGCACAGAGGCACCCCAAGATCGTGGTGCCTGACCCTGCCTGAAAGAATTCAACTCGAATCTTCTTCCAGCCAGAGAAAAAGTTTATTAGAGATAAATGACATAGGCCAGGTGACGCCCGTAAGGACAAGTGGGCATGAGAGTCTCAGCCTCTGGTCATGAGAGATTCTCAGCATCTAAATGGGGTTAGAGTGGATCTTTTATACACTTAAAGTAACTTTGGGTGGCCAGAGGAAGGGGGGGGTGGTTGAAAAAAGGGTCTAGGTGAGAATTATGAAGGGAACTGGAAAGTAGAAGTTTGCTTTCAAAGGGAGATAAAGAGAGTAGATAAGGAACCTAAAAGTTTAAGGTTTTTCTGGGACCCATAGACAAATGGGAGCCAGATTCTTTTTAGGGCTAGGGGCAAAGGTGCATCTGAATAAGATCAAAAGGTAAGGCTAAAGCTTTCAAAGGGAAATAAGGAGCTGGGGCCTGTAGAGCCAGATTCCCTTTGGGGCAAAGGGTGAGGATCTCGACTTGGATGGAAACCCCATCACTTCCATTGGCAGTATAATAGTGTAGATTCACTTAGAGTCTCTCCCGCTTCTATTGGCATCACAATAAACTTGCTACTTTGACTGGAAGGCTTGAGTGGTTGAATTCTTTCAAGGCAGACTCACCCTGTACCCTTACATTTTGGGGTTCCCAGCACCCCAAATCACAGCAACTCCAAAGGTCCAAACTAGAAAACATTCTTTGGATCTTTTTTAAAGCTTATTGATAATGGTTTTATTTTGTTATTGCTTTATATTACTGTTATTGTTGCTTTAAAGGATCTTCTTGTATCTGGATGGAGAAGATAGTACTAACTAATGTGGGTACTTTAAAGAATACTTTGAATATGCCCTGACTTATCTTCCACAAAAAATGTGGCAAGAGAGTAAGGAAGGAAGGTAGGTGGGAACAGGAGAGCTATTCTTGGCTGGGCCTGACTCAGGCCAATCCCCTGGTATTTCAGTTCATTATCGGAATGAAAAAAGAAACTCATAGATATTTCAATATTTAGCAAAAGGAAATTTACTTAGCTATAGGAGGGAAAGGATATTCAACAAGGATGTGCATCAAGAACACCAGTTAATTCAGCTGAGCAAACCTTTTCTGCCTCTTGAATTGTATCGCAGTCTACCAACCAATCATCAGAGCACAGATAGAGACCTTTATGATTGTTTTGTACTCATATAAGCAGAAAGTGATGTCAACAGATGGATTCTTTAGTTCCCTAAGCCAATCCAATCTCAAGGACAGTTTCAATACTTTGTAAGGGAAAACTAGCCTAATCTGCATTGGGGAGTTAGGATATTGTACCTATTACAGGAGGGAGAGACAGAACTGAGAGAGCAGAGAGGAAAAAATGAAAATATAGAAAAGCAAGGGAAAATAAGAATAGGAAGAAGAGAAAGAAAAAAATAAGAGGAGAGAATAAAAAGAAGAGAGAAAACACGGGAAAGGGAAGAAAAAGATGAGAGAAAAAATAGCAATGCAAGAAGAGATCAAAGAGACCCCTTTCTGTATCGTTTGGGTCAGATAATAAATTTCTCCCAAGTTCTCTGGCTCTGATTTACTCTGAGGCAAGGTAGTCAGTCTATTAAAAAGCATTTCTAAAAAAAATCTGTGCTTGGTAGCTTACACCTAGTTGGTGCTTAATAAATGATTCTTAGATTGGATGAACAATTATCTCAAAATAAACAGGATGGCTAAATTCCTGTATTAAAGAAGCCTTCCTCTTACTATTAATTATTGCTGTTGTAGCCTGGTGTGGCATCCCAACCTGCACTCTCTCCTAGAAAGAAGCCATAACTATGCTGCTACGACTCACTTTCTCTATTTTGAGGGTCTTCTGAGGTGTGTGTTGTAGTTGTAATTACTGAGCCCCTACCAGCGTGTTTCCCATTTACACAAAATCATGACAGAACACCATTAACTTTTTTTCACCATCAACTCTTAAACAGAAAATATTTATTAAATAAGGCAAATGCAAGAATAATCGTAAGATTTACTCAATTGAAGACAAAAAAATAAGGCTAATCATAACATTTATTCAATAGAAGACCAGAGCAGGGATAATCATAAATCTAGGTCACACTATTCCATCAATACACACAATACCTTTTGGGGAGAGTAGTCAACAGATACCTAGCAAAGAGGCCCCTGAGTGGGAGAATGCAACTCTTGACTGCAGGACTGGATATCCTAGTTTCCTTCAAGGAGCAATCTATACCTTAGGGAGCCACTTCTCTGCGATCTGCACCTTTCCTGGTCCTCACCATGTTCCTGCTAGGCAAAGCCATTCCTCTTTTGCTTTCAAGCCTATGAAGCAATCACAAGCACTTTTCACTGACAACCAGCCCTCAACTAGATGAATAAAAAAATTATTATGCCCTTTCAGTAACCAATGGTTCCCTTAAGCTGTAGAACTGCCAATCTCCTCTTATCAATTGAAGAGGATTCTTTGTTCGCTTAGCTCCAAACCTATCCTGACAGTAAACTCAGTTCATAGTAAAATAGAGGCAAAGCCTATCTTCCCCTCCTATTTCTCCCTCTCAAACCAGAGAAGTCAGTAGAGGGCCCTGAGAGGTTCCTTTATCTCATCTGTAGAGAGCACTATAGGGCAATAGCCCTAAATAGACCTGCACTCAGCCAATAGGATTCCCCTCTAAGCCAGTGAGTTACCAGCGGGTGTTCCAGTCTTTCCCCAGCCAACCAGCAGAGCAATGAATAAGCAAGCAACCAAAAAATTAGTTGCCTCTGTTCAAAGCCTTCTCTGTCTATTATTCCCAGCTTTGTATGACTCCTCTTGTGCTCAGTTCATTCTCTTGCTTCTCGAGCTATCTCGTTTTATAGCTTCTCCTCCTGTTGGTTTCTTTATCCTACTAATGGCTTAGATCGAATCCCCCAGTGGTCAGTGACTCATCATTCTTTATCTTATGAAGGAGGCAAAACTCAAGACATCTTTCTGTCCCTTCGAAACTCAACAGTCCTTACATTATCTTCCCATAGTGTCAAATAGTTGTTTAATTTATAATTTTGTCAGTTATAAACTTCAAAATTCTAAAAACAATCACATACAAATAAGATGATTGACTGCAATGGCGGAAGCCAATCATTATCTCATTTATTGTTCTGCTCACAAATAGATTCCCTCTTTATTTATTTGAGTGGCAATACTCTCTCTGGTCCTCAGAGCATTGTGTCCCTTCTCAGCGTTTTATCTGAGACACTGTTGCTTCACAGGTTGGTTTTATCAGTTTTTCTTACACAAATGTTCTTTTTGTTTTTTTGACCTTTTGTCAAATAAACACATGAAAGAGACAATGCCTTATATTATTTCCAAATGAGGTAATATTTTTAAAAAGCACTTAGTATAATGCCTAGCACACAGTAGGCACTATATAAATGCTTATTCCTTCCCTCTTCTGTTTTTCTTTTATAAATTACTTTTCAATTAAGCATTTTTTCTTTCCTTCCCACAGCCCCTCCACTGAAAAAGGAAAAAAAAAAGAGAAACAAAAAACAAATCCCTTGTTACAAATGTGCATAGTCAAGCAAAACAAATTCTCACGTTGGCCACATCTAAAAATGTGTGTCTCATTCTGCACCCTGAGTCCATCCCCTCTGTGTCATGAAGTGGTCAGCATTCCTCATCATCAGTCAGCTGGAACTCTAGTTGGTCTTTGCATCGATCGTAATTCTCGAGTGTTTCAAAGGATATCTTCATAATGTTGTTGTTTTTGTATAAGTTCTCCTGGCTCTGTACTTTACACATTTTTCTAAAGATAACAAACAAGTGTGGACACTTGAATAACATGTATCTTTGTAGTTATTAATGTATATGTCTCCAGGTTATTAGGTAAGCACTATTGTGAGATCCTACTTCACCCCAGATAGGGACAAGAATATTTTTAGATGTATTTGTTGATTCAGTGATATTGTATCTACCTATTAGAATGTAAACTCCTTAAAGCCAAGACATGTTTTCCTCCATTGATTCATTCATTTGTTCCAAAGCCCTTATACTTTATAAAGCTTATTTTGACTATCTTTTGAAAAAAATGAATGTTCATGGAACAGCAGTACAACTAGCTAAACTCGCTTAGTAACTATTGACATCTAAATTAATTTCAACATATAAAATGTCAAAACTTTTTTGCCCATCATTTCCTTTAATTACTCTGTACTTAAAAGAATTGCTATTTTTTGTTTTTTCATTGCCTAAATTTACCCTTGTATCTCTGTCCCTTGCCTCTGTTAGAGGGTCATCCTATATAACAAAAAAATTTATTTTTAAAAAGAAAAAAAGGAGAAAGAGAAAAATCAACAAAACTGGTCAATATATTAAAAAAAAAAAACTGACCAGATATGCAGTGTTTCACACCTATGGGCCCCTTTCCCTTCTACCTTTACAAAGGAGTAGGAATGGATGTCTCTTCATATATCTCCTTTGGGACCAAACTTGTTCTTTGTAATTTTGCAGTGTCCGTTTTGTGGTGGTTGTTCTTTACATTTACATTTTTGTAGGGTTTCTTTGTATTCATTGTATTCCCCATTTCTGCAACACAGTAATATTCTATTACATTTGTATACCACAGTTGGTTTAGCCATTCTTCAGTTAGTGGACATCTAATTTGTTTCCTGTTCTTTGCTACCACAAAAAGTGGTGCTATAAATATTTGGGTGTATGTGGAGCCTTCTCCTCTGTATTCTTCATATACATACATTGTATATGTATATATGTATGTATATGTATGTGTATATGCACACCTGTATATACCTATGTATAAATACACATGTGTATAATATAATGTATGTCTTATATACATACATACATTCATTCTATCTATCTGTATACGTAACGTGTGTGTGTATAAAATCTGTTTTCTTTTCTTGTGCCAGATTAGTCTCGAGTTCTGAGGAGTTCCTTTGGGAATCATAGAGGAACTGGCATTTCCACTGTCTTTCCTTCCCCAAAGTGGTGTATGAGGCATCTTTTTCATAGCATTATACTAGTATCCATTCCCGCAGACAAGGAGACATAGAGACTTAATGAGCAGGATACATATTAACAGCCAGTTCAGTGTGCCCAGCAGGCAAGCAGCACTCAGTAAATATTTATGTTGATAAAGTTCATGGAGGCTCTTGTGACTTTGTCCATGTTTTGGCTCCTTTCAAGTGCTACTCTGTGGACCCTAATAAAGATGTGGTAGATTTTTGTTTATAAAACCTTACTCTCACAGCATTCTACTCAAAAGGATGAGCTTGAAGTGGAAAAATATAAATTGTTTATGTTTTTCTTTATTTGAAATATGTCTATTAAAATGCCATGCTCTGCTGGGCTTGGTTTACTATAATTCTGGAGCCTTTCCCCATCCATATGTTTTGAGTCCTCTGCCTCTATAAACTATAGCAGATATTTAATTACATTTTGGCATTATGTTTTCTGAGCATTAAGAGAAACATTACTGCTGCTCTGGCATCTGTAACACTGTAAATGAGGTGAAAAATTAAAATGTGTGTAGGCGTTTTCAAAGAATTACCTTAGAGTAGGAGCTATGAAAGGGTTATTAACATTTGATGACCTCCTATGGAGGATATAAGTTGTGTTGTCTTGCAGTGGTTTGAAAAAATGCGGCTTTATCACCTCCCCCTGCGTGTCAGGAATGACAAGGAAGCATTGCTATATGGTGGATCATTTGGGTAATTGAAAAGTTTGGGCCGCTATAGCCTGTGGTATCACAGCCTTCCTGTTTAGGGGTTACTTTGCAGTTGTTAATGATCATATCCCTAGTCCCAGGCACATAGTTAAACTTGGGCAGAGATACAAGTTCTTACTATTCTTTCTTCCCAAGACAGGGTGGAAGATCACTTATTTTCAACATATCAGGAAGTGTTAGTCCCTGGACCCCTAACAAGCAGGTGAAACATGGATAGTAGGGGCTCCAGCCAGTGGCAGTTTAAAAAAAAAATCACTCTCTGCCCCTTCTAATACTCTGAAATTCTAAAGGGAGATGTAACCAACTTGGCATTGAAAGAGTGAGCCGGTAAGTGCCATGTTACTCCCAGTAGCAACTGGTTTTTATTTGTTTCAATTTCATTCTTTTCCTCTCTTTGTGTAGAGCCGTGTTTTCCAAACTTGCATTTATCAGGCTATAGGAATAGGTCTTCCATGAAAAATGGTTGATGATGGCCATAGTTTCCCCTCCATCTTATAAAATATTAAAGATGAAATTTTGTATGAACCACAAATACTTATTTTGTGTAGCTGTCTTTTCCAGTATGAAAATATTTTATTTATTTTATTATATTTATTTATTTTATTTGAGGCCAGAATTTTTCTAATCTACCTTCTTTACCCAGTGGGATATTCCATGCTCCTAGGCCATCCTAGTTTGATGGAACAAAATTATGGAACTCATCAATCAGTCAATCAATAAGTATTTATTAAATGCCTACTATGTGCCTAGCACTGTGCTGGGCACTGCTGATAGAAGTACAAAGAATGAATTTGGGATGTTCCAAGTGTTCCATGGCCAAATTCTTTTGAGAAATTCTGGCTTAAATGTTCTGTTCTGTTTCTATTTAGGGACAACTACTTGTTGCTCTAGTTAGAGGACATTATTAAGCACAGTCAAAGTCCAGGTTTAATGAGGTTAGATGCTATTCACTCAGCATTCAGCAAACATTTTAAGGACTTATTGTGTACAAATAGCTATTCGGGGGATACAGAGATTTTCAAATGACACAACCTCTTCTTTTAAGAAACATATCTTTTTTTTCTTGAGCATTTACTTCTTTATTTTTTAGTTTATGCCTTTTATTTTTACATTACATTAATTTCCCAATATGACCCTTCTCAACATCTCTTCTCAGCAAACCATCTCACATGATAAATGTATATGTAAGGAACTAACATACACATATGTAAGAACAAGAACCATTTCCCAACAATTAAGTGGTCAAAGGATATGAACAAAGAGTTGTCAAATGAATTGCCAGCTGTTAGCTACTATATGAAAGATTGCTTCAGATCACTAATAATAAGAGAAATGCAACTCAGCATCTCTGAGGTTTTACCTTATATCCAACGGTTTGACAAAGATGACTGGAAATGAAAATAATTATTGTTGGAGGAATTGCAAAAAGACACCCAGTTGGTGCAGCTGTGAATTGAAGCAACTATTCTGGAAAACAACTTGGAATTATATTAGAAGTGACTAATATGTCCATACCCATACTCAGAGATCCTAGTGCTAGGCATATATCCCTAAGGAGGTAAGAATATAGGAAAAAATAGCACCATGTACTGTGATAGCAAGAGAACTAGAAAATGGAAACAGGGAGATCATTTAGAAGGCTACTGCAGGTTATTATAGAGAGGTTATGAGTTCCTAGAGAGATGGGGACAGATCATTTGTAGGCATCTGTGGAATCTTACATCATCTTTAGATTATGGACTCACCCCAGCTGAGGAGCATTCTCGGTATCTCATTGTAAGATCTCAAGATGGAAGGAGTGAGAATTCTTCAACCCCAACTCCTTCAATTTAGAGTAGAACGAACAGAAGTCTAGTGAGTGACTTGCTGGAGGTCATACTGGGTAGTAAGTGGCAAAGCCAGAGTATGACTTGACTTTTTAATTTAGTTTACAAAACTTTTTTTCAGTGATAAGACACAACATTCTCCAGAAGTGAGTATATTACCTGTGACAATGTAGTGACAAGAGTACATTATACATTTCCTGGAAGAATACTCATCTGGACAAAACTCTCTTTTCCTCTGAAATAGTTATTCCGTAGCAATGTGGCCTCCTAGCATCAACATGTTGCAGTTATGTCATGAGCATGTTGAAACCATATGGCATGACAGCTACAAAACTCATGCTCACAGAATCATAGCATCTTAGAGGTCATCTAGTCTTGTACCTAAACAGAAACTAACAGCATTCTCCAACCAGCATATTCTAGAAGACCCCCAGGTAAGCATACTTTACTTTTGGACAGCTCTAATTGTTAGGTGATTTTCCCTTATATGGAGCCAAAATATGTATGTCTGAAACTCTTTTCATTGCTCCTAATTTTGTCATACTGGATCAAATGGAAAGGGCCTAATCTCTGAACATAGTTCTCTTCTCCCCCTCACACACCCTTGTAAGCCTTCTCTTCTCCCAGCTAAATATTCCTTCCCAGTTCTTTCTTTCCACCTTCAGGTATCTTTATCTCCAGTTCTGCCCTTCCCCTACTCACCCTCCTTTGCACATAGCTTATCACTATTCTCCCTAAAATATGGTGCCCAGAACTGAATACAAGGCTCCAGGTGAGCTCTCATGAGGGCAGAGTATGATTATTTGACCACATCCCTCAATCTGAATACTATGCCTTTATTGTTGTAATGGAACATAAAATCCTTGGATTCAAACCCAGGTTTTCTGACCTCAGGACCATTTTGCCTCTTTCCATTTCACTCCACAGTTATGTAAATTTGCTGCGATGGATACTATCCAGAGAAGAAGGGCCCTATCTAGGGCAATAGATTTTCTGTATCCACAACAAATTTGAAATTGTAGACCATCTTTTCCTTCACACTCAATATGCCTCTTGGCTGTCCATCCCCAAACTCCCATACACACATATCTTCAGGCCATGCTCACTGCCTTTATGTCTTTCAAGCCTAGACACAAATTGGCTTGTCTTTGTTGAGCTCCTTATAATGTTATTTTGCTCACTGTCCTTTTTTCATGGAACCAATTAACAACACTGGATGGTTTCTATTGGAGCTGTTTTAACTGCTTTTGGATCTGAATCTCTCATTAAAACCTTTTCCAAAGGTTTGTTTAAAACCAAAGAATTGCTCTGACTCTCAGACTGCAATTTCTAGAATTGGGGCCTTCCTTATTGCTGTCCAATTAGTGACCTCTCTAGATAATGAACCATAGAATCAACTTTGAATAAATGAACCTAATATTGGAGCAACTGATCACTTCTGATCTTGGTCTAGTTGTAGGGGAGCTGTCTAATGGTACTATATGACATCCCTTCCCTTAGTAGAAAGATGGGGGTGTACAGTAACGGAATGTTGCATAAGCTGTCAGATGTGACAATTAATTGGTTTGGCTTGACTAATTTTTTTTCTTTGTTATAAATGGAGGGTCCAGTGGGGTGTATTAGAAAATGACTGTGATGTTTTAAAAAATGCATTTTTTTTTAAATTTGGAGAAGATTGGAAACAGAACAAGAAAAAAGCACATCACCATTCTGTGCATGGCAATAAATCCCTGGAATTCCATTGAAGGCCTGGGTGTGCAATAGAATGAATGTTCCTTGAGGGCAGGGAACTACTGCTTTTTATTTGTCTTTGTATGCTCAGTACATAGCATGGTGCTATTTAATTAACAGGAACTAAATAATTGTTTATTAAATTAGAGAAAAAAAAAAGATGCAGTGTGGACTAACTGGACATCCCCCATGTAATACTTGACTGTGTGATTCTCAGTTTGGGGACATCAGAACTTAGGAGCTGCACTGGATAGGATTTTTTTTTTTAAGCACAAAAGGGAAGAGTAGATTCCCCAAAGCCTAGGGTAGTGAGTATAGCAGCATCATGTTTCTTATACTCAGTTGGGAAAACCTCTTGTTTCTTAGAAGAAACCTTGTATAGGTCAGTATTTCCTAAGTTCTATCTGATGGCACTAACAGATATCAAAAAGTTCCATCCTTCCTTTATAACCCAAAGGTCACCCATGTGCTCTGGTGTCAGACTAGAGGATCAGGGCAAAATAGTAACTTCTAAAGCAGTGGTGTCACACTCAAGGTTCACTAAACTGTGGGCTGCACATTGGCTTAGTTTTAAAATGTAATATCATCTTTGTTTTATTGTGTTTTTATTTTTAAGTATTAAGTATTTCTAAAGTATTTTCCAATTGTGTTTTGATCTGGTTCAGCCTTGGGTATGTTGTAGGCTTCATGTGGCCTGCTGGTGGAGTTTGACACCTCTGCTCTAAAGGGTCTTCTTGTTCAAGTCATTTATTCACCACTAGTAGCACCATGTGGTTCTCCACCTTGGTTAGAGCTAATCTGTTTATGGGTCAAAACACACACATAATTTCTCTAGCACAGGCCTTTTATGGTGTGTATCGCAATAGTTTGCCTTGACTTTGATAAACATATCTAGTGTGGCCCTGAGTCCTGCTCTCCTGATGGTACTTCCCTTGTCTGGACCACCATTTTATGAGTGCCCTTGGCTATGGTCCTTTCACACTTTATTCCTTTACTTTTCAGGGTGTTTTCTTTCTCATTAGAATGTAAGCTCCTTGAGGCAGGGAATGTTGTGTTTGTTTGTCTTTATACACCCTGCACAGTGCCTCGCACATAGGAAGTACCTTATAAATGCTATATCCATCTGTGTGTGTCTGACTATCCGTCTCTCTGGCTCTGTCTCTTTCTGTCTCTATCTCTCCATCTCTGTCTCTCTGTCTTTCTCATTCTCTCTCCTCTTGTGTATGCTTACCACTGTGCAGGATGAGGAGTTGTATATGTAGACTCTGACCACCACCAAGAGCTATAGAATGACTTGGTCAATTAGGGGCATGGTTGTAGGAAACTGTTTTTGGCTACTTGCTATAGATGTGGTCCTCCATTGTTAGTCTTCATTGTAGCTTTCTGGCCTTATATCATTTTTCAGCCATACATGAACTCCATGTTACAGCCAGACTGGACTCCTTACCAGCTGTTGCTTGAATTCAGCCTCCTATCTCTTGCTTTTGTGCAGTCATCCATTCCCATGCCCCAACCCTTACAGTGCATGTCTTTGTCTTTGCTACCACTCAGCATCCTTATATCGTTTTCGGGCTCAGCTCAGTCTACATTTCCTCCATGCATGAGGCTTTCCCCCTCTCCCGCTTTGTTAGTATTCTCCACTTTTTCAAATTATGACGCGTTTACTTATCTCTGTACATTATGTATCATCCATGGAGAATAAAGGTTCCTTGAAGGCAATGAGTGTAAGTTGTTGGGAAGCACAGTTTTATGATCTAGGATTTTGAGCTTCTGATCAAGGTGAAATGGAAGAAGAAGCACTAAATTTGGAGTTAAGACCTGGGTTTAGATCTTGACTCTGCTACTTATGACCTGTGTTACCTTGAGTGAAACATTTAATAGTCCTCAGTTCATTTCTCTGTAAAATGGGGGGGGGGGGCGATTTGAACTAGGCATCTCTAAGGACCCTTCTAGCTCTAAATCTATGACTCTAAGCAGCCTTGGTTAGCATGCATCAAGGTCAGCAACTCTGGCTCTTGCCCTGACTTATGTATTCCTCTAGGCCTCCATCTTTTGCTCAATGAGTTGATAATACAGTTCTAATAGTCCCTACTTCACAAGATAATTTAGGAATGGTTTGAAGGAATAATAACAATAATCGAATTTAGAAATGGAAATTACTTATGTTCACATCTCCATTGGCCTTAGGCTCATCCCCTGTTGTAGACCTGATTCTGAAATGTATTTCCAAGTTTGGGTGCCATGAATATATTAAGGAAATAGGACAGTGCAGCATTTAAAGTATTTATGTGCAAACCAAGTCTCCGCTGCAGAATCTATTCTGCAAGAACTGGGATTTATGTCTCCTCTCATGAGGACTGACACCGGGCCGCTGCCTTAGTGAGTAATGGAACCCTTTATTGCTTGTCGTCCACCAACAGCAAAAGGCCAGGGGCGGTGGGGGGTGGGGGGGGGGGGGGGGGGGGGGGGGGGGGAGGGGGGGGGAGAGAGAGAGAGAGAGAGAGAGAAACAGCCTCCTAAAACAACAAAAATTACAGTCAGCTCCATGAATTCTCAAACACTTGCACACTTCAACATGCTGCGGTTTATGAATAAATCCTAGAAGTGATAAAATTCTTAAATCACTGTTCCTCATGTCCTTCAACCCAAGCTCTTTTTCTTCCCCCTCTCTTTCTACCTCTTAGTGAATATTATTCACATTAGGATCAGAATCCCTTAGTAATTAATTCCCACTTATTTAAACTGGTCGTAGATGAGTTTGTTTTTATTTCTGCATAAAATTCCAACTAACTGAAGAGTTGTTAAGATTGGGATGAACCAAGTATAATTCAGTTTCAAAGCCTGACCTCATTTTTCCTCTGGGAAAGAGAATCATTTTATTTATTTATTCATAAAAAATATTCAGTCAAAATTGGCAACATAAATACAGGATTTTAGAACTGATAAATACCTCAGCAATTACCTAGTGATTGATTATGGGCTAAACTCATTATTTTGCAAATGATGAAATTGGCATACCAGAGCCACCTGGGTTGTTAGTGGCCATGTGAATACTTTTCATTATTAGTTGGGTGGACTGTCCTCTTCTGGCTCTTTTTGTTTGTGTCTTTTGCAAGCAAGCCTTGCTCCCAGTGCTTTGCGAGTGGTCATAATTCCATTTTGACAACAATAACAAATATTCATAGATTGCGTTTAATTCTGATTGTTCCATACCTTTCTTCTCCCTTGACCTCTGCTCACAATTTTTAGATGTTATTGATTTTTTCTTGACCTTAGTCCCCTGTCTTATTCATCCCCTATTCATCACTATGAGTCACTTATCAAACCTTTCTTAGAAATGTCTCCCAAACCACTCCTTTCCTCAACACCTCCAACAAGATCCTCTGGTGTGGTATTGATGGCAACAGTAATACTTTTCATAAATATAGTGCTTTGCTATTTCCAGAGTATTTTCATATCCGTACATCCTTTCTCAACAGCAATCCTGGAATGTTTTAGTATCTGAAGAACAGGTATTATTTACCACCAGTTTACATTTGAAGAAATTTGAGGTGTAGAGAGGCAAGCAGCTTGTTCAAGGTCACATGGTTAATAATAACTGGCAGATCTTGGATTAATAATTAACAGCTCATTTTTCTTTAGAAGTTAAAATTTGCTGATCATTTTCCTCATTACCTACTATGATGTAGGTTGTCTCCAGTCTCATTGTCTCCATCTTATTGGTGAGGAGATTGGAAAGATTAAGTGACTTTGTGATCACCACCGCTATCAAGGATCAGCCCTGGAATTTGAACCCGGATCTTCTAATTTTAGGTCCAACACTCAGAGTTCAGACTTGATTAGTTATGAGATACAGGAGAGGGAAAATTCAACTATAATACTAAGTTTTCTATTATGAGCTGGTGAATGGTGTTGCCAACTGTTGTGCCAGACACTGTATGAAGTGAGGGGAATGAAAGTGCAAAGTAGCAAGACACTGTGCCTGCTCTCAAGGAGCTTACATTTTAACGAGGGGAAAGCCACACATAAAGGGAAGCTAGAAAGGAAGTAGGGCAGTGAGGTGAAGTGGATAGAGCACCGGGCCTGGAGTCAGGAGGACTCATCTTGTTGAGTTCAAATCTGGCCTCAGACACTTGCTAGCTATGTGACCCTGGGCAAGTCACTTAACTCTGTCTCAGTTTCCTATCTGTAAAATGAGCTGGAGAAAGAAATGGCAAACCACTCCAGTATCTTTGCCAAGAAAACCTCAGAAAGATAGGAGGGAGGCATGGCCTAGAAATGGCTATAGTTCCATCCAAGATAAAACAAAACTCATCTGTTAGAACCCAGGGTTCCAGGGGCAGGATCCAGTGGTTCTGGTGGAGGGAAGGTAAGGAATATGGCTAGAGTGGAGGTGGCATGGTCTAAAAATTACTACGAAGGTAGAGACATGAGGAATTATCAATTGAGATAGAAAAGCAGTGTGTGTTGGGGCGGGGGAGGAGGTGAGTATAGGGAGGGGAATTGGTGGAGTAAGGAGAATCCAGAGAGAGCAATTTCTGAAGCCACAGGAGAAGTCAGCACCTAATGGGATTGTGTAGTCAAGAATGTCAGATGCTGCAGAGAGGTCAAGGAAGGTGAATCCTGGAAAAAAGACCATTGAGTTTGGCTGTTAGGAGGTAATTGGTGACCTTTGACGGAGAAGTTTCAGTAGAGTTGCGAAAATAGGCTGGGAGAATTAAGGACCAAAGGTTATGATAAAGGCAAGCTAGTTTTAGTATGAATGTGATAGAGTTCGAGAGGGGGAAGGACAGGAAATTGTGCTCAGATAATAGAATTTAAAAGTCTGAGATCTTGGAGTAAAGACAGTTCTAAGAGCTGATAAGGCAGCTAAGTAGCAAAGTGGGTAGAGCAGTGGGCTTGGAATCAGGAAGACTCCTCTTTCTGAGTTCAAATCTGGCCTCTGACACTAGCTGTGTGACCCTGGGCAAGTCATTTCACCCTGTTTGCCTCAGTTTCTTCATCTGTAAAATGAGCTGGAGAAGGAAATGGCAAACTGCTCTGGTATCTCTGCCAAGAAAATCCCCAATGGGGCCACAAAGGGGCCCAGAAGGGAAACAACTGAACAACAGCAAAGGAGCTGATGAAGTCCAAGGTTATGCATACCTGACATAGGCTAGAGAAGTTTGAGAGTTGAAGTTGAGAAATTATATAACCAGATCATTAAAAAGATTATCAGCAAGAATGTTGATGTGATTGAGGGTGATAAAGGATGGAGAAGAAAAGGTGGAGGATATAAGCCAGGTGTAAAAGTCATTGAGAAAGTTAGCTAAGTGACCTGTCAATAGAGAGGTGACATCAACAAGGATGAGCCAGCAGCAGCATAGATAGATCATCTGGTCTTCCAAAAAGGAGTTTTTTGTTTTGTTTTGTTTTAGGGACAAAGGTAGAGAGATGGCCTGAAAGTAAAGGTAATTAATTCCTTATCTGTCCAGTGCTGTAGGGCTAGACCAGATGGATCTCTTGAGTTTTCTTCCATCACTAATCTGTAATTCTGTGGTACTATTTCTGATTCTAAAGCTTAACAGAAGAGATGTTTTTTATGAGACCAAAGATTTTGAACTGGAAGGAACCTTAGAGGTCAATTAGTCCAGTCTCCTCATTTTACAAATGAAGAAATGGGAGACCCAGAAAAGTCAACTAGCAGCCAAGTCACCGAGCATTTTTTAGGTGCCTGCTATGTGCCAGGCCTTTGGCTAAGAAAAGTTAAGTAATTTGGGGCAGTGGATAGAGCACTGGCCCTGAAGTCAGGAGTACCTGAGTTCAGATCCAGCCTCAGACCAAACACTTGACGTGTACTAGCTGTGTGACCTTGGGCAAGTTACTTAACCCCGATTGCCTCACCAAAAAACAAAAACAAAACAAACAAAAAAAAAGTTAAGTAATTTATCAGAGGTCACACAAGTATTCAATAGCCAAGCAGTGACTCAAGCCTAGGCCTTCCAATTCCAAATCCAGCATTGTCTCCACGATACCATACTTTCTTAGTACTTCCTACATCCTTGTCAGTTGCAGAGACAACGTAACCATGCTCAGAAACAGCTTAGAGACAAAAAAAGATCATAATAGGGGAAAAAAAAAGGAATTGTAACAACTCCATAAAGTACATGGAGCAAGTTTTATTCTGCTTCACCAGATGGAGGTGGGAAAAATAATGTGGGCAACATTATCTCATTGTTATCCTGGAACCTGGTGGGAAAACTAGTACTTTTGCTTTCGATTAAAATTCTACAAAATTGCAAAAATCAGTAATTATAACTGCAATGTATTAAAATCAAGACAATAAAGCTGGCTTTTTTGTCCCTATTTGCAAAAGCATGTAAAATCTTAACCTGCTAATTTCAGCTTAGTAAAATGAGTGAAGAGCTCATCTGAGTTCTGCTACTGCCACAGGAATCTTCTTTCAATTCAATTTAATAAGCATTTGGGCCACCTACTATGTGCCAGACACTGTCTAAGATACTGGGACTACAAAGACCAAAAATTGAAACATACCTTGCCCTTAGGTAGCTTATGTTCTATTCTGTTAATTGTTCACTTTTGTTGGGTACTTCAGGTCCACTCTTTTCTGATTATGGTTCTCTTGGAATTGTCACTTACTTAGAAACTTTCCCCAAATCATTTCTGCCTCAATCAAGCAAAAGCCATCCTTCCTATTTATATAATTTCTCAACCTCAACTCTCATCCTTTGTTTATATCTTTTGGTTCAATTCAGCAAACATTTATTAAACGTCTAATGTTTAAGATGGGGTAGTGGGCGCTAGAAATATGAAACTGAAAAACAAGTTGTCATCAAGGAATTTATAATTTAATGGACAAAAGTTGGACTTTTCTGGCTTGGATGTATCATTTCTCCAGTTTGACTGACTGTGGCATTACTGGTGACACTAGTCATTTATTCATTCCTTCATTCAACAAACATTCATTTAAGGCCTATGGGGCAGGTTTGAACTCTTAAGGAAGATACAAATTTTGTCACACAGAGTCACTTCCAGTCTGAAGAAAGAGGAAAGAGCGTTGAATTAGGAGTCAGAGAAATTGAATTCAAATCTCAGCTATGTTTGACCTTTGGCGACCTTATTTCAACTCTGGGTGTATTCCATTTTTTAACATTTAAATTGGCAAGCTGTTCATGAATAGTTGGGGATATATTAAAATGTTTACTGGGTGAATGAATATTTGTGAGCTTTGGAGCTTTGGAGAGCTGTGTACTCCCTAATACTTTGTTATAATTCCCTTCATACTTTTTCCCTTCCAGAACACTCTTACATGACATCTAAGAAGTTATTTTAGAGGTGCATCTCACATTTGTTGAGACCTATAAATGATCTGTATTTAACTTTATAAAATTCTGTTAACGGATTTCAAAACAACTCTTACTAAGCCCTAGATGCCCATTCCAGTGCCTCTCCCTTATTGGTGGGATAAAGTACAGACTCCTTAGGCTGGCATTCAAAGCAATTTACAATCTGGCTTCTACTTAATCCTCCAAATTAGTCTCCTGCTAATCCTCTACATGAGTTCTTTGCTTTAGCCAAACTGGGATACTCACTCTTTCCCACAAATTCTTCATTCATTTCCCACTCTGAGCCCATGTTTGTAGTATCTTCCTCTCCCTCCCCCACCCAAGATCCCAACCCTTCCAAGCAGCCTTCCCTAACTCCTTCTTCTCTATTCCTGAAGCATTTACTGTCTGCACCCCACTCACTCATTGAGTACTCAGTATGTGATAGAGATAGGTAGGTGGCTCTGTGGATACTGCTGTATTTGAGAGTCAGAAAAATAAGCCACTTAACTGTCTACCTCAGTTTCCTTATCTGCAAAATAGGGATAAATAATAGCACCCACCTCACAGGGTTAGTGTAAGGATAAAATGAGATGAATTTTGTAAAACTCTTTTCCATCCTAAACTCTATAAAATGCTAGCTATTACTGTTACTTCTTTGTATTGTTATTCACATTTTGATGAGCATGTCTTGTTGGACAGTACGTGCCTCAAGGTCAGGGACCATGTTTTACCTCTTTAGTTCTTTAGTTTCTAACACAGTTTCCTGTGTACACACACAAATAGGCATGCAGGAAACATTGGCTGATCATAATATTTTATTTTTCCTAAACATCCATAATCTTTTTTTTAATAACAAATAAAGCTAATATTTTCATGAAAACTGGAAATAATCCATTATTAATCCCACAAAGGCTTATATCCTGGGCCTGGCCCAGCAAGGCTTCCAGAGACCCATACCTTTGTTTGTCCTCATGGCAAAGAGGATTTTCTTCATACTTCACTGTAAATCTTACTGTCTTCTAATCTCTGATGAGACTCTTCCTGACTTTCTTGGTTCCCTAGGTGCAAAAATTTGTCGCATACATTCCTGATTAACTTTCTTCTTTCTTCTACTGATTCTTACTGTGCCTTGCACGTAGCAGACACTTAAATAAATGTTTGTGCAATTAAATTGAATTTAATTAATTCCCAGTTCTATACCCACTCCATCTTTCCCTTCTCCCTTCAGAGAGGCAGCATGTCATACTGCATAGAGCACTGGACCTGGAATTAGGGAGACCTGGGTTCAAAACCTTCTTCTGATACTTACTGGATATGTTTCTTAACCTCTATGAGTCTGTTTCCTTATCTGTAAAATGGGGGCAATGATACCAATAATATCTATCCCAAAAGAATATTATGAGGCACAAATATAAAATTGTACGTTTTAAATGCTTTGCAATCTTTAAATTGTTTTGTAGCTGTCTTTATTCTCACCTCTGCTGCCACATAGTCCAGAGCACCTATGCGTTTTCTAGGACTTTAGTCATGGGGAAAAAAATGTTGTCCTTTCCAAATTTGTGAGCAGTAAGGAGCCTTGCAAAGTGTGGTGTGATATAAAGCCGTGTGAAAGGTACTGCATGGAACCCTGCACAGACACAGGAAGTTTTTGGAACCTATAGCTTCAGTTCAGTCTGAAAAACTGTAATTCCCCCAAAGGACAAATGTTTCTCTGGCACTGTCCAGAGACATCCACACCCCAACCTAAATTTTCTCTGTGCGTCCCAAGAGACCAATGGCACCATGATGGGGTCAAGGCTTTAGAGATTCCTGAAGACAATGAACAAGTATAAGAGATTGGTCAAGAAGCTGGCCAAAAAAGTGTGATGCATTTTTGGCCTCTGGTTTCTTGATCAAACAAATCCCTCAAATACTGGGTCCTGGTCTGGACAAAACTGGCAAGTTTCCAACTCTGCTCACCCACAATGAGAATATATATGGTGGCAAAAGTAGATGAGGTGAAATCTACTATCAAGTTCCAGATTAAGAAGATTCTGTATCTGTCAGGGACTGTTGGCTACATGGAGATGAATAGAAGATAAACTTGTCTGTACCATCCACCTGGCTATTGATTTCTGTTTTCTCAGCTAAAGAAAAACTGGAAAAAAAAAATAAAGAAAAACTAGTAAAATGTGAGGGCATTGTACAACAAGAACACCATGGTCAAGCCCCAGCATCTGTATTGATTGGTGTTAATTCATAAATGGTGGAAGCTGCTAAGAAGTTAATAGTTGCAGAGGATGCTACTGAAAAAAAAAGTTATGTATGGAAATGTCAAGAATAGGATCGTGGGTGAACAAAAATTTGTATAAAAGAGAACTACCTGCTACAGAAAAAATAGTGTACGAGCTCTCAAATCTTACTGAGCCCTTAATCCTCTGAGACAGGTTCATATTCAGATCATAGCTTCGTAGAGGTAGAACAAGAAGGGACAATCCTACTCATTTTACAGATGAGGAAACTGAGGCCATGAAAAGTGAAATGATTTGTGGAAGGTCACAAAGCTATTAAATTGCTGGGCTAGGGATCAAGCTTCCTTTCCTCCGTATCAGGCTGACCCACCTTGAGTGTTCTTGGGTCTCAAATGAATGGGTTCCTTCCAAACAGACCTTCCTTGAGAACATTTGTGAATAGACCACCTGGAAGTCCTGGACTAAGTTTATTCATCTATTTGCAATCTCCAAATTACTCTCAGACAATCATAAAGCCTTCTGATGGTTGGTCAACTTTCATTGCCCTGCCCACAGTTATTTAACTACCTAAATAATGACTCTTTTTCTCCCAGAGTAAGAGGAAGACTTCATAAAATATATTACCAGTGCACTCATTACTTAATTAAAAAAATAAAACCATTCAACTAAATACCCAGTTCATGCCAGAGTTCATAAAAGACACTCCATTTACTCTGGAGACTCCCCAGGCTTTTTCTTTGAAACTTCCTAGCATGTAACAATAGCCACCATTTATGTAGGACCTTAAGGCTGACAAAGCACTGTGTATGTACATAAAACTATTATATATAATTATTTTATATATGTATGTATATAAATAGATATATGTATATGTATGTAATTTGACCCTCATAACAACCTTGTAAAGTAGATGCTGTATTATCTCCTTTATATAGATAAGGAAACTGAGACTGTGAGAGGGTAAGTGATTTGACCCAGGGTACACAGCTAATAAATATCTGAGGTGAACGTTGAACTTGAGTCTTCCTGACTCTTGAGTTGTCCAACACTCCATCCATACTCCAAGTCACGTAGCTGCCTGTTCATACTTAATTTCAGCTAGGATTTCATAGGAGGAATTTTGGGGAAAAAACATTTGGTATTTGTACCTTTGCTGATTTCTATCCATCCTGGTCTTGAGATCTACCAGACACTCGGTTTCTAACTTCAAGCTCTTATTGGTTTTCTCACCTATTCTACCCATTCTTTCTGGTGGTGGTTGGTGATAGTCCTGCTGTCATCTCTTTGCCCTCTTTTATTCTCCCCTTTTGTGATTTCCACTGATATTTATAGGATTTAGAGCTGGAAGAAATATATGAGAGGTCACCTAGTTCTGCAGTTCTTAACATTAGGTGCATGAACTTGGACAGAAAAAAATACATCTTTATTTTCATTAACCTCCAGCTGAAGTTTAGCATTTCCTTCTGTTATGAATTTTTTTTTTAAATTATACTGAGGAGTTCATAGGCTTTACCAGACTGCCAAAGAGGTCTGCAATACAAAAAAAAAAGGTTTACGAATCCCTGATCTAGATTAATCTCTTTATTTTATAACTGACAAAACTGAGCCCCCGGTAACTGAAGTGACATGCCCACAGGCACACACAAGATATTAAGTGGCAGAGCAAGGATTTCTTTTTTTTTTTTCATTTAGTATTTTATTTTCTCCTGGTTACATGTAAAAACAATTTTTAGCATTCGTTTTTAAAACTTTGAATTCCAAATTCTCTCCCTTCCTTCCTCTCCACTTCTTGTCCCTATTGAGAAGGCAAGCAATTTGATAAAGGTTATACATGTGTAGTCATATAAAACATTTCCATATTAGTCATGTTGTGAAAGAAAACATAGACAAAAAAAAACCCTCAAGAAAAATAAAGAAAGTTTAAAAAGTATGCTTCAATCTGTATTCAGACACCATCAGTTCTTTCTCTGGGGATGGATAGCATTTTTCATCGTTAAGTCCTTCATAGCTGTCTTGGATCATTGCATTGCTGAAAGTAGCTAAATTATTCATCTGATCATCTTACAATATTGCGGTTACTTTGTACAAAGTACATTTCACTTTGCACAAAGTACATTTCACTTTGAATCAGCTCATGTAAGTCTTTCCAAGTTTTTCTGAGAGCATCCTGCTCATCATTTCTTATAACATAATAGTATTCCATCATAATCAAATAGCACAGTTTGTTCAGCCATTGCTCAATTGATGGGCATGTCCTCAATTTCTAATTCTTTGTCCCTAGAAAAGAGCTGCTACAAATATTTTTGTATATATAAGTCCTTTTCTTTTTCTCTTTTCTCTCTTTTGGGATACAGACCTAGTATTGGTATTGCTGGGTCAAAGGGTATGCATGGTTTTATAGCCTTTTGGGCATAGTTCCAAATTGCTCTACAGAGTTCTTGAATCAGTTAATAAGTTCACCAGTAGTGCATTAATGTCACATTTTCCCCACATCCCCACCTTGTCATTTTCTTTTTCTGTCCTGTTAGCCAATCTAATAGGTATGAGGCAGTACCTTAGAATTGTTTTAATTTGCATTTTGCCAATCAGTAGTGAGTTAGAACATTTTTTCATGTGGCAATAGATATCTTTGATTACTTCATCTGAAAATTATTCATATCTTTTGATCATTTATCAATTGGGGAATGGCTCTTATTTTTATAAATTTGACTCAGTTCTCTATATGTTTCAGAAATGAGTACTTTATCAGAGAAACTTGCTTCAAATTTTTTTTTCACAGTTACTATTGCTAACTGTATTTCCCTCCATCCTATTTCTTCCCCTATTTATTCTATGCTTTCTCTCCTTTCACCCTGTCCCTCCTCAAAAGTGTTTTGCTTCTGACTACCCCTCCCTCAATCTGCCTTCCTTTCTGTCACCACCCTCTTATGCCCTTCCCCTCCTACCTTCTTTTAGGGTAAGATAGATTTTGATACCCAATTGAGTGTTTATGTTATTCCCTCTTTGAGCCAATTCTGATGAGAGTAATGTTCACTCACTCCTCTCACATCCCCCTTCTTCCCCTCCACTGTAAAAGCTTTTTTTGCCTCTTTTATGTGGAATAGTTTACCCCTTTCCACCTCTCCCTTTTCCTTTCTCCCAGTACATTCCTCTCTCATCCCTTAATTTTGTTTTTTTAGATGCCAACCCTTCCTATTCAACTTATACCTGTGCCTTCTGTCTAATTATATTCCTTCTAACTGCCCTAATAATGACAAAGTTCTTTTGAGTTACAGGTATCATCTTTCCATGTAGGAATGTAAAGAGTTTATCTTACTAAGTCCCTTTTGATTTCCCTTTCCTGTTTACCTTTTTATGCATCTCTTAAATCTTGTATTGGAAAGTCAAATTTTCTATTCAGCTGTGATCTTTCCATTAAGAATGCTTGAAAGTCCTCTGTTTCATTAAATGTCCCCCTTTTCCCCTGAAGGATTATACTCAGTTTTGCTGGGTAGGTGATTCTTGGTTGTAATCCTAGCTCCTTTGCCCTATGGAATATCATATTCCAAGCCCTCTAATCCTTTAATGTAGAAGCTGCTAAATCTTGTGTTATCCTGACTATGGCTCCATGATACTTGAATTGTTTCTTTGTGGCTGCTTGCAATATATTGTCCTTGACCTGGGAGTTTTAGAATTTGGCTATAATATTCCTGGGAGTTTTCATTTTGGTATTTCCTCCAGGAGGTAATAGGTAGATTCTCTCAATTTCTATTTTGCCCTCTGGTTCTAAAATAGGGCAGTTTTCCTTGATAATTTCTTGAAAGATAATGTCTAGTCTCTTTTTTTGATCATGGTTTTCAGGTAGTCCAATAATTTTTAAATTATCTCTCCTGTATCTGTTTTCCAGGTTAGTTATTTTTCCAGTGAGATATTTCACATTGTCTTCTAATTTTTTTCAGGCTTTTGGTTTTGTTTTATTGTTTCTTGCTTTCTCATAAAGTCATTAGCTTTCATTTGCTCAATTCTAATTTTTAAGGAATTATTTTCTTCAGTGAGCTTTTGTACCTCCTTTTCCATTTGGCCAATTCTACTTTTTAAGGAGTTTTTTTCTTCAGTGAATTTTTGTGCATCTTTTTCCATTTGACAAATTTTTTTTTCATAATTTATTTTTAGCTTTCAACATTAACTTCCATAAGCTTTTGAGCTTTAAATTTTCTCCCCTTCCCTTTCTGCCTCCCTCCCCAAGACAGCTTGCAATCTGATATAGGCTCTACATATACATTCTTATTAAACATATTTTCACATTAGTCGTGTTGTAAAGAAGAATTAGAACCGATAGGAGGAACCACAAGACAGAAGAAACAAAACAAAACAGAAGGAAAAAAAGGGCAAATAGTATGCTTCAATCTGCATTCAAACTCCATAGTTCTTTCTCTACATATGGATAGCATTTTCCATCATGAGACTTTTGGAGTTGTTTTAGATCCTTGCATTGCTGAGAAGAGCTAAATCTATCGAAGTTAGTCATTGCACAATGTGGCTGTTATTGTGTACAACGTTCTCCTAGTTCTGCTCACTTCACTCAGCATCAGTCCATACAAGTCTTTCCAGGTTTTTCTGAAGTACACTTGCTCATCATTTCTTATAGCACAATAGTATTCCATTGCATTCATATACCACAGCTTGTTCAGCCATTCCCCAATTGATGGGCATCCCCTCAATTTCCAATTCTTTGCCACCACAGAAAAAGCTGCTGTAAATCAAATTTTTTTTTTAAGGCATTTTTTTCATGTTGGCTTTATACCTCTTTTACCATTTGGCCTAGTCTGTTTTATTTTTTTTTAACTGTATTTTCTTCAGTATTTTTTTATGTTTCTTTTACCAAACTGTTGACTCATTTTTTCATTATTTTCTTGCTTGATTTTCAAAATCCTTTTTGAGCTATTTCATGGCTGAAACCAATTCATATTTTTCTTGGAGGCTTTGGATGTAGGAGCTTTGACTTTGTTATCTTCTTCTGAGTGTGTGTTTTGAACTTCCTTGTCACCATAGTAACTTTCTATAGTCAGAATTTTTTCTGTTGTTTGTTCATTTTCCTAGCCTGTATCTTGGCTTTTAACCCTTTGTTAAAGTAGGGCTCAGCTTCCAGGGTGGAGGGTATACTGTCCCAACTTCAAGGGTTTTGTGCAGCGGTTTTCAGAGATATTTCTAGGGACCTGTAAGTTTTCAGTTCTTTCAAGGTGGTATGATCTAAGGAGAGGTGTGTTTACTGCTCTCCTGGCCTGTACTCTGGCCTGTGAGCCACTACAAGCCCTCTTTTCTGTGAGGAGGGTCCCTACTCACTGTGGCCACAAGCTCTTATGTGCTGATGCTCTTCGCCCTGAGACTGCCACCCAGGACCTGGATCTGAGTATGGGCAAAGCAACAGAGTCCTTCCTTAGTGCTAGCAGAGAGATCCCTGTGATCTTCTGACCAGTTATTTGACCCCCTTACCATCTATGGACTGAGAGCTCCGGAAGTAGCCACTGCCTGCCAATTCAGTAGCTCCCAAGGCTGTTCCTGGTTTCTGGGTCTGAGTCTGTGCTAATGTGGCCTGCATGGGACTGTGCTCCACTCTCACCCCGGTGCCGCAGACCTTTCCTGCTGACCTTCTAAGTTGTCTTTGGCAGGAAAATTATTTCATCCCAGCCTTTTATGGGTTCTACTGCTCCAGGAATTGTTTTATGGCATTATTTAAAGGTGTTCAGAGGGTTTTGGGGGAAAGGTTGGGCAAGTCACTGCCTTTTCTCTGCCATCTTGGCTCCTTTATAAAACCAGAGCAAGGATTTCAACCCAATTCTCCTGACTACAAATCTGGTACTTCTCCCCCTGCACCAAACCAACCAGTACATTTGAGATTGCCCTCCTTTTACTAGGGTGTGGCTAGAGAGAATTTATCATATTTAGTATCAAGAAAGGGTAGAGCAGATCCAGAACACAGCAACAGATCACATTTTTCTAATATCATCATTTTCCAGCAGCAGCTTTCTTCCTCCTAGCCCTCTTTAACCAACCAAACTTGTAGACCTTCTAGGAAAGTGACCAGTGACATAGTGTAAAATCTTCTAAAATTCTTCTGGCCTGGGTTTAGTGGTCAGAGCATTGAGTTGTACATCAGAATGAGTGACATTGATTGACCAAATTGGGGATGACTGGAATGTCTCTCACCTTGCCCTAGGAGAGGGTATTGTATTTAGGGTTTTGAGGGAGTCAGTGGAAAGCAATGAAAATGAAGGTCCCTAATGTTCCTGAAGTGAAAGGCTGTTCTGTTTATAGCCACCGTTTCCACTGATTCTTGAGCAGAGGACCATTGGAGAGTCTCACCATAGGGCTTGGCATTAGCATAGCTCACACATTTTCAGGGTGAGATGCAGTGGTTACAAAAAGAATTAATAGGTGCTGGGTCATAGTATACTCAGAGTGATAAGAGTCCAGCACCCTTAATTAAGACTTAACTGTCATGTTAAGCTAGTTCTAAAAATGCCTCTCCTGGCATAGACACCTTAGGAATGACCGGTTTTATCTCCCCCAGGGAAGTTGTTGCAATTCAAGTGTGTACACAATGAGGATTGACATTTAAGGTCTGCACTGTTGTTTAAGAAGGATTAATTCTCAGTGTCCCATCTGCACATGTGTTTTCATTAGGTTAGATCTTACTGACTTTTACATTTATCTCATGTAAGAGCAAAGCACGAGACAGTGTAGCAGCATGGATGGAGGGCTGGAGTGGGAGCCAGGAATTATGGGTTCAGCTCTCACCTCTGACACATACTTGCTGTGTTTAGTCATGTCCGATTCTTTGTGACTCAATTTGGGATTTTCTTGGTAAAGATACTTGAGTGATTTGCCATTTCTTCCTCCAACCCATTTTGCAGATGAGGAAATTGAGGCCAAAAGGGTTAAGTGAGTGGCCCAGGGTCACACAGCTAGAAAGTGCCTGAGGCCAGATTTGAACTCAGAGATGAGTCTTCCTGACTTCAGGCCTAGCCCTGTCTATCCACTGAACCACCTAGTTGTGTGTCTCTGGACCAAACCTCTCTGTGGAACCACCTACTCTATAACACTCATGCTTTGGAGGAGGGAATTCCTACACCAAAGAAATCATAAATCCTCAAGATATTGACATGAGAGGAACAATTCAGATATTTTCAGTCCTGCTGGTTTTTCACATGCTAGTGCTATCCCTCGATTATCTTCAATTTATCCTGCATTATAGCCTGTTTGTACATAGTTGTTAGCATGTTGTCTCTTCCATTAGACTGTGAGCACCTGGGGAAAGCAGGAACCATCTTTTACATTTCTTTGTATCCCTTAAGTACAGTACTTAGCACATAGAAGGCATTTAATAAATACTTATTAACTGACTGGTGGGATCACTCAGGACCCCAGGAGACTAATGATGATGTCACCTCTTGTCAGATAAATGATAGAATAGAGGAATGGATTGAGACAGATATTTTCTTTTCTTTTTTTGCTTTTTTGGTGAGGCAGTTGGGGCTAAGTGACTTGGCCAGGGTCACACAGCTAATAAGTGTCATGTGTCTGAGTCTGGATTTGAATTCGGGTCCTCCTGACTCCAAGGTCAGAGCTCTATTCACTATCCACCTAGCTGCCTGAGACAGGCATTTTCAAACATGGCCAGCATGTGATTTTGTTTTGTTTGTCTGTGTTTATTTATTACGAAAAGGTCTTTTATTTGTGGTAGGGAAGGTGATGATAGTGATGCCAAAAAAGGAAGAAAGTAAAGAAAATGTTGTGAAAAGAGCATTAGAAGCACACAAGAGAACAATGGGAAGCTCAGAAAGGGTCATAGACAAGCAGGGCAATGTTGGTACTATCTTGTTAAGTTTCATTTATACTTCAGAAATCAAGCTCTATTCATTAGAGATTCATGGCTGCATATATAATCCTTTTCTTTCCTTTGTATGTTAAAATGTTTGTGTTTGGTGATTTGTTTTAGCTCATTATTTAAAAAACTTTAAAAATGCATTTTATCATTATTATTATTATTATTAATTATTATTATTATTATATAAATTAATGTATTAGTTTCAGTATCCTTAGAAGCTCTTTTTCCAGGACAATGTCCTGGGTTTGAGGCATCTTCATTTAGTAACACTATGTCTTCAGGGTATGAATTGACATCGATGTCATTTTCATTCATACCTTGAATGACAATGTCTTCAAAATTATTTTGGGGTATCCTGATATTCACACTTCTGCTTGTTCCCTAGATCTTAAAAGGTAACCGTGACCAGTCAACTCTTTCTATAAACAATTTCCTGAAAACATTATTTTAAAAAATATTACATTAGTTCCAGCTACCAAATATATACCATTGTCCAGTCTAAAATCTGACTATTGCATCACTTTAAGGAGATCTTAGATATGTAGAAGGAGGGCTGGAGTTGCTTGTGGAATGGGTGGGTACTATAATCATTTTGTGACCATTGGATGTAGTATTTTGTGTTACATTTCACAAAGAACAAACAAATCCACAGAATAGGAATGTTCCCTCTGAGGGTTATTTAGTAATCTCCTCCACAGTGTCTCCAATTAGAGATTATCCAGTCTCCACTGAAAGTTAGTCTCTGTTAGAGACATCATTGCCTTCTACAGCAATCTGTTCCATTTTTGGTCAGCTCTGTTGGTAGGTTTTTCATTATATCCAGCAAAATTAACCTCTTTTCAGTTTCTGCCCATTGGTCATAGCTTGGTCCTCTGGGGCCAGGCAGAATTTGTCTTCCACATGGCAGTCCTTCTGGTACTTGAGGATAACTATCGTGTGCTGCCCTGTTTCCTCTTCTCCAAGCTAAAGACACTCAAGTTTTGGACATAATTTGTCCTGTCCTGGTTATTTGAACTCATTGATGCCAGCTAAATCACTTACTATCTTACTTACTTACTATCACTTTATTTGTTTTGGAATCATTAAATTTGGAGCTGGAATTTGGAGATCATACTGATGGGGTTGGGATCCGGCCCCAGAAAGGAAAAAACCCTAGACTTTGCCACATGACCAAATCTCTGGCATTTCCCTGAGGCTATAATCCCATCAACTGGCCTTTCATTGTGGACCTCCCTATGGCCCCAGGACATTTCTCCATTCTCCCTTGGCCTTGTGGTCCAGGTCCCTGGAATTCTATTACCTCATAGACTACTTGGCCACTCCTAGATCCCTCCCATAGTCTTTCGGTATATAAGGTCCATCTTGTCTCCATTAAGATGCTCAGATTCTTATAATTTAGCCACTGCTGGGATTCTTATAATCTAGGCAATAGTTTACTAATGTTCAGACTCCTTAAGAGTCTTGCCCAATATGATGGATATTCTAATAAACCTTGACTTTGGCTGAAAGAAGGCTTGGGTTGAATTCTTTCAGACAGGACCCACGTGTTGTGATTTTGGGGTCCCAGCACCCCTGAACCCCTAAACCACATCAATACCAGTGACAACAGAACTTGAAATCTAAGCTCCTTAAAGGTGGGTAAGGATGTTTCAGTTTTTTACTTGTATTCTCCACTGCCTAGCACAAATAAGTACTTTGGAAATGCTTATTAATTGATTGAAGACATATCCAGGGTCACATAGGTAAGATATTAAGATTATAGATTTAGGGCTGGGAAGGGACCTTAGGAGCCATCTGGTTCAGCCCCTTCATTTTGTACATGATGAAACTAAGGTTCATAAAAGTTAAATGACAGGGTCACAGAGGTAATAAGCATCAGAGACTATCTTTGGACCACTGTATCCCAGTGTTTAATCATAGGTTGTAAGTAGTGTAGTCAAGATTCTAAGGTGTGTCCTTTGACTCCAAAACAAGTCTCCTTGATTTCAGTTGCCTGTTAATCATTTTTCCCCCTTCTATACTCTGTGTACTGAAGTTCATTCTTCTTTGTAGAGGAGAGAAGAGACAAGGAGTTTATGAGTTCATCCTTTCCTTCACAGCATCATTGTCCCAGAGGCTGGTCCAGTTTTAGAGCTTCTTTTTGCCTTCAATGGTCTTAAAAATAAAAGAGCCCTTTTGTTATTCTGCATATTCACCATTAGTTTTCAGAGTTTTAATGCTCCTGACATTCTTAGAGGACCTTGACACTTCTGCATTCATCTTCTCTTAACCTGCTTTTTCTTCTGCCTGATTCTCTCTGTTAGGAGAAATTCATTGTTAGTCAAATTGTCGGTAGTGTTGCTAGAATTCAACTTAGGTTTTTTGAAAGAGCAGTCTGTTGTCAGTTGATTCTATAAAGCTCACTGAGCAGGAAGCCTGTAAGCCCTGGACCACCTACTTGTAAAAGGATTCACTTAAATGAGATTATTTTGGGGAAGTATATTCTTTAATATTTCACTACATTAAGAAATGCCCTTCAGATATAAAAGTACATGGATTAATTCAGTTTGGGAGCTTTTGTATGTTTGTTTCTTTGTTGCTAATTTGCTTTATTTAGAGGCAGGTAGGTGGAATGGTGTATGGAGTACTCGACTCGGAGTCAGAAGATCTGAGTTTTAATCTTTCCAAAGACACTTACCAGCTGTTTGACTTTGGGCAAGGTGCTTAGTCTTTCTTTGCCTCAATTTCTTCATCTGTAGAACTGGGATAATAATAGCACCTACCTCCCAGGGTTCTTGTAAGGATCGTTGATATAATGTATGAAAAACACTTCGCAAAACTATAAAAACAATGATGTTCAATTGTACTGTAATGACCAAGCAAGGTCCTGAAGAAGAGATGAAGATGAGAATATACACTTCTTCCCTTCTTTGAAAAGCTGGGAGACTGTGGGTGTAGAATAGTACATATACTGTGAGACACTGATGATGATGATGATGATGATGATGATATGTTAGTTTTCCTGAACTGCTTTTCCCTTCTCTTTTCCTTTTTATTCTTTGTTACAAGGGATGGCCTGCTTTGGAGAGGAAGGGAGAGGGAAGGATATATTTAGAAATAAAAACAATATAAAAACGAAAGATCAGTTTTTAAAAATTAATTGAAGCTTCTTTTTAATATGTACATTTTGTAGGAGTTGCTTTTACTGAACTGTTTTCTTTGTAATAAGAGAGGATTCTGTGGGTAGGGAGTCATTGGAAATCGACTAATGTGAAAAACAGAAAGCTCTAAAAAAACATCAAAATGCATATTTTAGTAGTTCTTGAAGGAAACTAAAAATTATTAAGATATTTCCAATAAAATTTTTTAAAATGTCTTTTTGCACATCAAAGACCTAACCACTAATTTTTCAGCTTATAACAATTTTTATATTTATATTATATTTTATATTTGTATTAATTTATATTTATATAAACCAATATTTTATATTTTTTTGTTGTTTTCATTTACATTATTGTAGTCATTGTGTGTCATTTTCCTGATTCTGCTTACTTCACTCTACGTCAGCTTATATGTCTCCCCATGCTTCTCTGAATTCTTCAAATTTGTTGTTTTTTATGACACAGCAATATTCTATTACATTCCTGTACCACAATTTGTTTAGCCATTTCCTAATCAATGGATATCTATTTTGTTCCTCCCCTTTTTTTTTCTACCACAAAAAAAGTTGCTATGAATAGTTTGATGTTGAAAAAATAATTTCTTACAAAAATCTCTTCCACTGTTTTAAATCTTACTGTCTTGGTTCACAGAATAGATCTGACATATCAATATCATAAGTCAATAAAAATATATCTCTTTGCACACTTATAAATTATTTCATACTGTACTGAGGTATTTCTATCCTGTCAAGAGTATCAGTTACTGTCATAATCAATTTCAGGTGCATAAAACATACTAGTTTTGCTTCATCCCTTTTCTTTTTTTCTTTGCAATAAAGGAGAGCAATTAAACTATCACCCATCACTTTAGTTTTCTTTTAACTCCATAAAGAATGGAGAAATGTGGAATAATTGCCTCATAATGTCCCTTTCCTTGATGTGTCTTTTGATTTTGATTGTACTTTTTTTAATAAATGCATAACTAAAGAGTTTAAAAAGTAAAACATCATGCATGATGTTTTTACATATAAGAATTTTTTATATAATATTGCATTGATTAATTCAAGTGTGTTTGATTTCATTTGGAAGATATATACAGAAATTAAGGATGCTTCTGCTTAAATACACACACACACACACATACACACACACACACCCCTCTCTTTGTCTTCTACCAGGCACAAGTGTTTTTTAAAATCTGTTGTTGGGTCCAACTCTTCGTGACCCCATGGATCGTAGCATACCAATACTATCCATGGGTTGTTCTTGGCAAAGATACTGGAGTGGTTTGCCATTTCCTTCTCCAGCTTATTTTACAGATGAGGAATCAGAGGCAAACAGAGTTAAGTGATTTGCCCAGGGTCACCCAGCTAATAAGTGTCTGAGGCTGGATTTGAACTCAGGTCTTTGTGACTCCAGGCCCGTTGTTCTATCTACTGTATCGGCTAGCTACCTAGTAGTAAGCACGATGTAAATGTTAACTAGTAGTAGTAGTAGGAGAAGTAGTAATAGTAGGAGGAGGAAGAGGAGGAGGAGTAAATAGGCATTAAGTGCCTACTGTGTGCCAAGCAATGGACTAGGTCCTGGGGATAAAAATA
>NW_020954562.1:11604877-11825918 GCF_900497805.2 Vombatus ursinus | reverse complement strand
CCCCCAAAAAAGTTCCTTCTCTAGCCCTTGGACTTCAGAAAACCTGTTTGCCTGAAAATGCGTATTCCCTGAATATTTTTTCTTGTAGTTCTTAGTATCATAGGTCAAGCCATTGTAGGGCATAGTATTTCTTCTGTTTATGCCTCGCCTTCTAGGAATTGTACAAATCAGACCTCTATTGGGCCTGACCAACTCTGACACCTTATGATCCTATGAAATCCCCAAAGAAATAAAGTCAACATGGAACCACATTAAAAAAGCAGTAGTGGGAGCCAAGATGGCAGAGTGAAAGCAGTGACTTGCTTGAGCTCTCCCCCAAACCCCTCCAAATACCTGTAAAAAATGACTCTAAACAAATTCTAAAGCAGCAGGACCCACAAAAAGACAGAGTGAAACAAATTTCCAGCCCAAGACAACCTGGATGGTTGATCAGAAAGGTATATTGCACCAGGCTGGGAGAGGAGCACCATTCAGCGTGGGTACGCAGGCCACAGTGAAACTGGAGTAGGCCTCAGAGGACTGAATCGCAGACAACTGTGGCTGTTTCCAGATTCTCAACCCACAAATGCCAAAGACAGCTTAGAAGGTCAGTGGGAAAAGTCTGTGACTGTGCGGTGAGAGAGAAGATAGGTCTCAGCCGCAAGTTTCGAGCACGGCCCTGGGGTGGCGGCTGCCTCCTGAGCTTCCACCCACAGACTGAGGGGGAATTGAGTAGGTGATAAGAGGGGGATTGCAGGGATCTCTTTGCCAATGCTGAGGCAGGAATCTCTTGCTTTGCCTGTACTTGGATCTGGGTCACAGTTCTGAGGGGCAGTCCTGGGGCTAAGAGGAGTGCTGGCATGGTGGAGCTTGTTGTGGCAGTGGAGAGGAAATACCTTGCCCCTTATCATACCACCTTGGAAGAATTGAAAATTTACAGGTCCCTAGAAGTATCTCTGAAAACAGCTGTACAAACCCCCGAAGCTTGGGACAGTACATTCTTCACATTGGAAGCAGACTCTTACCTTCATCAAGAGTTTAAAACTCAAGTAATTGGCCGGGATCATGAGTAAGCAGTGCAAAAAGAGTCAGACTATATTATCTTACTTTGATGACAAAGAAGATCAAAACATATACAAGCAGAAGAAGACAACAAAGTCAAAGCTCCTACATCCAAAGCCTCCAAGAAAAATATGAATCAGTCCCAGGCCTTGGAAGAGCTCAAAAGGGATTTTGAGAAGCAAGTAAGAGAAGTAGAGGAAAAACTGGGAAGACAAATGAGAGTGATGCAAGAAAATCATGAAAAACAAGTCAACAACTTGTTAAAGGAGACCCCCAAAAATACTGAAGAAAGTAACACCTTAAAAAATAGCCTAGAACAAATGGCAAAAGAGGTCCAAAAAGCCAATGAGGAGAAGAATGCCCTAAAGAGCAAAATTGGCTAAATGGAAAAGGAAGTCCAAAAGATTACTGAAGAAAATACTTCCTTAAAAATTAGAATAGAGCAATTGGAAGCTAGTGACTTTATGAGAAATCAAGACACTGTAAAACAAATCCAAAAGAATGAAAAATTAGAAAACAATGTGAAATATCTCATTGGAAAAAACAACTGACCTGGAAAATAGATCCAGGAGAGAGAATTTAAAAATTATTGGACTATCTGAAAGCCATGATCAAAAAAAGAACCTAGACATCATCTTTCAAGAAATGATGAAGGAAAACTGCCCTGATATTTTAGAACTAGAGGGCAAAATATAAATTGAAAGAATCCACCGATCTCCTCCTAAAAGAGATCCCCAAAGGAAAACTCCTAGGAATATTGTAGCCAAATTCCAGACTTCCCAGGTCAAGGAGAAAATATTACAAGCAGCCAGAAAGAAACAATTCAAGTATTGTGGAAACACAATCAGGATAACACAAGATTTAGCAGCTTCTACATTAAGGGACCACAGGGCATGGAATATAATATTCTGGTGGACAAAGGAGATAGGATTACAACCAAGAATCACCTACCCAGCAAAACTGAGTATAATCCTTCAGGGGAAAAGATAGTCATTCAGTGAAATAGAGGACTTTCCAGCATTCTTGATGAAAAGACCATAGCTGAATAGAAAATTTGACTTTCAAATACAAGACTCAAGTGAAACATGAAGAAGTAAACAGGAAAGAGAAATCGTAAGAGACTTATTAAGGTTGAACTGTTTACATTCCTGCATGGAAAGATGATATTTGTAACTCATGAGACCTTTGTCAGTATTAGGGTAGTTGGAGGGGAAAAAAATTATATGTATGTATGTGTGTATAATATATATATGTAGATAGAGGGTACAGGGTGAGTTGAAGATGAAGGGATCATATCTGGAGAATAAAATTAAGGGATGAGAGAGGATTATACTAGGAGAAGGAGAAAGGGAGAGGTAGAACAGGGTAAATTATATCACAAAAAACAGAAAAGAAAAGACTGTTACAGTAGAGGAGAAACAGGGGAAGGTGAGAGGGAATAAGTGAATCTTATTTCATAGGATTTGACTTAAGGAGGGAATAACATACACACTCAATTGGGTGTGGAAATCTGTCTTACCCTACAGGAAAATAGGGGGGGAAGGGGACACAAGAGTAGGGGAATGATAGAGAGGAGGGCAGATTGAGAAAGGGGGTAATCAGAAGCAAATACTTCTGAGGAGGGACAGGGTCAAAAGAAAGAATAGAATAAATGGGTGGGCGGGATAGGATTAAGGGAAATAGAGTTAGTTTTTCACAGCATGTCTACTATGGAAGTGTTTTGCATAATTGCACATGTATAATCTATGTTGAGTTGCTTGCCTTTTCAATGAGGGTGGGTGGGGAGGGAGGAAGGGAGAAAATTTGGAACCCAAAGTTTTAAAAACACATGTTTAAAAAAAATGTTTTCACATGCAACTGGGAAGTAAGAAATACAGGAAATGGGGTACAGAAATCCATCCTGCCCTACAGGAAAACTGAAGGGGAAGGGGATAAGAGAAGGTGGGGGAGAGATAGAAGGGAAGGCAGACTAGGGGAAGGGGTATTCAGAATGCATGCCATCTTGGGGTGGGGGGAGGGGCGAGATGGGGTGAAAATTTGGAACTCAATCTTGTGGAAGTAAATGTTGAAAACTAAAAATGAATAAATTTATTAATAAAAAAAATTAAACAAAAAAACACTAGTTCAGCCATCTTTGTTTATACACTGAGAAACTAAACCACCTAAGCACAGTCCTCTTGGTTGCTATAAGGGAGAGGAGGCCAGAATGATTCCAGCCAAGATGACTACCTTCTGTGACCCCCAGGGCCTCTGAAGTGGGCACTGACCCTTTTCTGAGTTAAAGGAAAATGCAAGTTGGGTAGTAGAATCACTACCACCTTCATTATTCTCTTCCCAGAGTTCTAGAACCTCAGAGGTCATCTCCTTTACCATCTCCTTTCTCACTTCTCTTTTCAAGGCTACCAACCTTTGCTGGAGAACAAAATATCCCGGGCTTGTGCTGTTTTTGGTCCATTATATTTTCATGCTATTGAATCTCAGCAGATCTCTTACTGCTGCTTAACAATCTTTTTATTTATTTAAAAATTTTTATCTTATTTCTTTTGATGCTTTTTGTTTTTATCTCACATTCATTTATGGATATATCTCTTCTCTCTTCTCTCCAGAAAGACAGTCCTTGTAAGAAGAATTAAAAAAGAGAGAAAAAAGTAGTTGGGAAAACTGACAAAGACATTGGCTATTTCTGACAGTACGTGAAATATTCTGTATTCATAGTGCACACACACATCAACACAAACACATCTTTTCTATGGAGGGAGGAAGGTGTATTTTTCTCATCTCTTCTCTAGGGTCAAACTTGGTCATTGTAATTACCAAGTAGATGCAAGGAAAAATTTTGTACAATGACTATAACTAACTAAAGAGAAAGAACAAAATGCAAAACTGAACCTATATCATTGTTGAAGTTTAGGGCTGCTTGGGACCCCACTTTCACAACAGGGTGGTCCTGCCTGAAAGAATTCGACCCAAGACTTCTTTCAGCCAAAGACAAGGTTTATTAGAACATCTGTCATGTTGGGCAGACTCTTAAGGAGTCTGAACATTAGTGAGCTATTGGCTAGATTCTAAGAATCTGAGCAGTGGCTAGATTTTAAGAATCTGAGCAATTGGCTAGATTCTGAGAATCAGAGCATCTTAATGGAGACAAGATGGACCTTATATACAGAAAGACTGTGGGAGGGATGTAGGAGTGGCCAAGTAGTTTGGGGTGATGGGAGGAAGGGCTAAGGAGATCTGGATGGGAGTGGCTAGTAAGCTGGGGTGAACAGAACTCCTGAGACCTGGACCTAGTGGCCAAGGCAGAATGGAGCCTAGCTAGTATTAAGGGTGGGAAATGGCCAGGGGCCATAGGGAGGCAAGGCAATGGAGGGGAGATTGGGTGTCCTGTGATTTAATAGAATTCCCAAGGGTGGGAAATGGAGCCTAGGTGGGACCAAGGGTGGGAAGTGGCCTGGGGCCATAGGGAGGCAAGACTGTGGAGGAGAGATTGGGTGTAGCCACAATGAAAGGCCAGTTGATGGGATTATAGCCTCAGGGGACCCCTAGAGACCTGGCCATGTGGGAAAGTCCAGGGCTTTTCCCTTCTGGGGCCCAGATTCCAACCCTGTCAGAATCAGAACACCTGCATTTGAGTCTTGGCTCCTACATGAACTAGGTGTTTGACCTTTCTGAGCTTCATTCATAAACATTTAAAAAGTATTTATTAAACCCTTGCTTTGTGCCAAGCACTGTGCTAGCTCCTGGTGATGCAGAGACAGAAACAAAAATAGAACAGTCTCTGCTCTCAAGGAGCTTGCATCCT
The DNA here is from genome assembly GCF_900497805.2 of Vombatus ursinus. Lineage (NCBI taxonomy): Eukaryota > Metazoa > Chordata > Mammalia > Diprotodontia > Vombatidae > Vombatus > Vombatus ursinus. The sequence continues at coordinate 11,821,075 of NW_020954562.1, read as the reverse complement.
CCTGGGGGAAAATAACACATAGGCAGGTAAGTCGATTTGAAATGTATACCATATAATTTGATAGGGAGGAAAGCACTAACAACTGAGGAAATCAGGAATGACCTTAATGGAGAAGGGGTGAGGGGGTCTTACCCTTGAGCTGAGCCATGAAGGAAACTAGAGCAGAGGTGTGAAGGGAGAGCGTTCAGTTTCTCCATTTAGAGTAGGAATTCTTAATCTTTTATGTGTGTATGGACCCTTCTGGCAATCAGGTGAAGCCTATGGATGCCTTCTCAGAATAATGTTTTTAAATAATTTAAGAAGGTGTTAAATTTCAGTTAGAAGTTAATGAAAATGAAAATGTCATTTTTCTTTCCCATTCAAGTTCACAGACCCATCTTGAAGTCTAGCTACAGACTCCTCACTCCAGGTTCAGTATCCCTGATTTATATTAACTATCTTCTCAGGTTATTGTATCAAATGAGATGACATAAAGTGCATCAGAATCATAGAGCATCATGTAAGTGTAAAGTAACAATCTTAATAATAATTGTTAAAGCCAATGCCCTTTTCTCAGACCTCTGTTCTCCTTGACCTCAGTGCTGCATTTGAGTAAGAACCCCATTTCTCCTGATACTCTATTCTCCTTTGGTTCCTACAGTAATTTTCCTCCTCTAAATTATTCTCCTACCAGTTGACTCCTCTTCCTCCTTTGTCCTCTTCATGGTGTCCCTTCCTCCTCTCTTTAAACTTAAGCACTTTTTAAGGCTCTGTCCTTGGCCCTCTTTTTATCTTGATCCCTTTTTTGGAAGGCAATCTGGGTTAAGTGACTTGCCCAAGGTCACACCGCTAGTGTTTGAGGCTGGATTTGAACTCAGGTCCTCCAGACTCCGGGGCTGGTGCTCTATCCACTGTGTCACCTAGCTGTCCCTTGATCCCTTTTTTAATGGCCTCATCCATTCCTATAATTTTAGCCATCAACTGTAGGTGTATTATATTCAAGTTTTTGTCTTCATCTCCCAGTTCTCTGAATTCTGTCCCCCATGCCGAGAGTGTTCGTCCTTCTCTCCTCTGCCTTCTAGTTTTCCTCACTGCCTTCCAGTCTCAGTTCACATCCAGTTTCTCCAAGAGGTCTTTCTTTCCTGGTCCCCCTCAATGTTAATGCCTTCCCTCTGAGATTTTCTCCAGTTTACCCTTGTATGTATCTTGTAAGTACATAGTTATTTGCATGTTGTCTCCCCCATTAGAATGTGAGCTCCTTGAGGGTAGGGACTGTCTTTTGTATTTCTTCCGCATCCCCAACTCTTAGCACAGTGCCTGATGTGCTGTCAAGACATAATAAATGCTTGTTGACGTTAGCTTCCAGTCTTTTCTTTCCACTTGCCTACTACATCTGCCACCGAGGTTTTTGATTATCACTGTAGTGGGAAAATGAGACAGTGGAGGGATTAGAAGCAGAAAACAGTGAATAGCTTTTTCATCTTTTAACCTCATCAATTCCCAGTAGTGCTTTACATGGGAAATGTTTGCTGAGCGAGTGAACGAATGAACAGAACATAAAAGAAGGAAAGAAATCTTTGGGAGTGCAAGCTGACCATATTTTTTCTGACCAATACCTTGCACATTGAAATGCTGAATTTTTAATTTTTTTAAAATGGGAAAGAGGAGACTCTTTTGTGTAGTAACAGGCTGCACATAGTAAGAAACTATTTCTTGTACCTTTTTCACCCCCCACCCCCAGCAAACAAAGACCTCTCTCTTTCTCTCATTTGACATATCTAGATGCTTGGGAGGCCTCTTGTTCCCACAGTTTGAAGAGTGACTTAAGGCAGCATCTGCTTTCAATTCTTATTAATCACATGTAACGGAGTGGATTTCTCCATGGATTTTCCATGGGTCTTCCTTATTTTTGGTTGTTCTGCCAAGCTTTCCTTGCCTCTTACTGACGCCAAGTCAGAACTGATGCTAGAATGGGGAGGAGAAGATGTTGCTTGGCTTCCATAGGGAAAAAAACAAAACAAAACAAAACAAAACTTGGTGGTTTCATCCGAAGGGATGTGTTGTCACCCTTTTGGGGAGAGGGAAAAATTTTTTACTTACGGTTTAAAAACTGCCAGGACAGGTTTTGGGGTAGGGTGTAACTTTTTATTCCTTTTCATAGGATTTCTGTTTACATTCTGCAAAAGTCAGTGTCACAGGAGGGTGTAACTGAGTGAGTCAGTCCTTCCTTATAAGAATCATTTTTTCAAAGACTGTTTATGGAAAATGGTCTCCACATCCAAAGAAAGAACTATGGAGTTTGAATGCAGATCGCTTTTCTTTTGTTTTTTGTTTTTTCTTTCTCCTGGTTTTTCCCTTGTGCTTTGATTCTTCTTTCACAGCATGACTAATGTGGAAATATGTTTAACATGATTGTATATGTATAACCTGTATCAGATTGCTTGCTGTCTTGGAGAGGAAGGGAGAAAAATCTGGAACTCAATCTTATAAAAATGATTGTTGGAAACTATTTTACATGTAATTGAAAAAATAAAGTACTATTAAGTGGAAAAAGAAGAATAATTTTTTTCATAAGGAAGGGAATTCAGAAATATTTTATGAAGTGGGCCTATTTAGAAGGCTTTTGTAAATTAATTTCATTAGTACTATAATGATTTATTCTTTAAGATTTTATTGATGTCTTTTGTTTTTTACATATTACTCCCAATGACTCTTCCCTTTACACACACACACACACACACACACACACACACACACAAACATACACACACACACACACACACACTCTCACACTCTTATGATTTGTGAGACATATAAATTGTGGCTTTTTTTTGCCTTTTTGGTGAGGCAATCTGGGTTAAGTGACTTGCTTAGGGTTACACAGCTAGTAACTGCCGTGTGTCGGAAGCCAGATTTGAACTGAAGTCCTCCTGACTCCAAGGCTGGAGCTCTATCCACTGCACCTCCTAGCTGCCCCAATTGTGGCTCATTTTAAGAAAAGCAGAAAAACATACTTTGTAGTATATGGATTTGGAAATGAGAGTTTGGGAGAGACAGAGAGCAAGTTGTCTCTTTGTTAAAAATATAGTCATTAAAATTTTTTTTAAAAAATATAGTCATTAGGGGCAGTTAGGTGGCGCAGTGGATAGAGTTCTGTCCTTAGAGTCAGGAGGACCTGAGTTCAAATGTGGCCTCGGACACTTGACACTTACTAGCTGTGTGGCCCTGGGCAAGTCACTTAACCCCAATTGTCTTACCAAAAAGCAAATATATATATATATAGTCAATACTTGGCTAAAGAAGAGAAGGGGCTGAACAATCAGTTTCTGAATGCTGTGGGCAGACCAAGTATATGCAGATGTGATTATTGGCCCTCCTATTTTGTTCCCTTCATTTGCAATACACAACTTTTGCAACTAAGATTTTAATTTATGCTTAATAAGTTTTAGAGTAAAATCCGTAGAACTGCAGAATCATAGATGCCAGATTTGTTGTTCACTTGTTTCAGTTGTGTCTGATTCTTTGTGACTCCATTTGGAGTTTTCTTGGCACAGATACTGGAGTGGTTTGCCGTTTCCTTCTCCAGCTCATTTTATAAGTGAGGAAACTGAGGTAAACAGGGTTAAGTGACTTGCGCAGTGTCACACAGCTAGTAAATGCCTGAGGCTGGATTTGAATTCAGGTTCAATCTGCTATACCACCTAGCGGCCAGATAGTCCAACCTTTACTTGAATAGGAATCTCTTCTACAGCATCCCCCCAAAGCGGTCTTTTAGCCTCAGCCTAAAGACATCCAGGGTTCGGGAGCTCACTACCTATTGAAGAAACCCATTCCACTTTAGCATAGCTCTTATTAAGCATTTTCCCTTATATTGAGCCTTATTTGTCTCATTGTAACTGTCATTTCAGTGCTCTTAGAACTGGCTTCTGGCATCAAATAGAAAAGACTATTCATGACAGCTCTTCAAATGCTTGTAGAAAACTATCATGGCTTCAGTTCTCCAGGCTAAATCCATCCCTAGTAACTTCAGCTAATCATCATATTTTATGGTCTTGAGGTCTGTCACTATCCTAGCTGTTATTAACTGTTAAACACAAAAGCTAATCCTACAAAGTTGTTGTGCACAGGCAGGAGAAAGATCAAGGAATCCTGATGCATGATAATGTGAAAAAGGTCTGGAAAGGTAGGCTGGATCTGATTTGAAGACATATTTGCCAACTTAGGATTTCTATACGAATCATAGAATCTTTTTTTATCATTAATTTCTTTGTGTGTGAAAATTGATGAGAAAATTTCCCTCACCAAAGCCCCTCCATACCTTTTCATCCTATGCAACTTTTGTCTATATCAGATAAGAATTACTCCAGTCACTTCCTTCAAAAAGCATCACAGATATTCACTTTGTGTTCTAAGGAGGCATATTCTTGGGGAGGGGGGGGAAGGAAACAATTCCTTCCCTAGAGAGGCTGACAGTATAATTAGAAGTCAGTGCATACATTGAAAAGGTTGGAAAATATAAGGAAAAGCAAAATACTATAGCAACATTATCAGTGGACTGTTGTGATAAATCGCTCTTTTCAAGTCATCCCCTCATTCCTCATTGTGGCATGGAGATGATTCTGGCCTGGTAAAGCCTATTATAGCAGAGCTAACTAACTTTGGTATGTACTACCAAACTAGAAAGATTTCAAGCACAGATCTGGACACCATCTGTATGTCTATTATCTGTTATCAGCCTAGGTAAATTCAGAGAGTCTCATCACTAGAGGCTTGGCCATCAAGTGATGAATGTTTTTGACCCCAGTAACTCATGAAAATTGTCTGCTAAGGCGGGAAAGGGTCATGTCTTTGACAAGTGAGGAAGTACCTGCACTGGTGAAATCACAGATCTTTTGAAGTTATAAAATAAATGATGATTAAAGCACTGTTGTTGAAAAGTACTATGTAAATGTATTAATTATCAGTTATATGTAACACATGTCAGAGACTTCCTCCTAAAATAGTCCGGGTACATTTTGTAAGTCTCTTACCACTTCTCTTGCTTCTCTCCCCTATCCCTGAAGTGAAACCTGGAAATATAAGTAATTGGTACTTCCCTAAAGGGTAACCATGAGTTCTCCTTTCAAGCACTCAGGCTCACAAGGCTTCAAAAATAAAAAATGCGTTTTATCTACAGAGTAAAGAACATACAAATGACTCACATCTGAATCCATAGACCCCAAACTTTCTTTCCTTTTCTAATAGGCTTCTACCTTCCCATGGGGCACTTTCAGTGATAGTGTTGATATATAAATAAACTTGTAGTACTACCCTGGTCATAAAGTCTTACCGGAAGAAAGAACTCGGTTCTCTAGAGAGTCAAGTAATGCTCGCCTCTGGTTGATCTCTACTTTTCCAAGTGACCTACAAAGTGCTCTTAACTTATAATACTTCCCTGGATAGAACTTCTCTTATAAGGGGACTTATGGTTAGTTAGAAAGTCAAGCAACCCCACTCGAAGTCCTTTGCCTTCCCACAGAGACTTATATCGTCCTCCAGACTTTGTGCTTTTACTGCTTCTCATAAGGGAAGGAATTTGGGCATAGGTAAAGGGTCGAGAAATCATCTTCTGGTACCCCTACTTTCCTCAAAGACATGCACAGTCTATGTGACTTACAGTTCTCTCTTGCTTGGGACCCCAGTGAGGGTCTGAGTTTCCATACTGGGTCCTGTGCTCCTTAGTTGGCCTCTCCTCTGATTGCTACTACATCACTCCGCCAACTCATTAGTGTTCCATCACTCTGCTGCTACTATTTTCATTTCAGCTGGAGCTTTCCTGCTCCGGGACTGGCGAAACGTTATTCAGTAGCTTATTCTTGCTTCTCTTTATGACATAATGTATTACTGAAGCCTAGCGGTTAATATTGGGTGATAAGAATTTTATGTTTGATATGCTTAGAAGATAAAAAGCAGAGGTATTTGTTTTATTCCAACACACTTTATTACTTTCTGTCACCTGTTTCAAGAAACAAGTCAAAGTTAGCCCCAAGACACGGTTAATAACAGTAAATTTAATGATATTTCTTAGAAGATAATAAATCTAGGGTTTTGGTTTTATGTGAAATAACTCTGTATGAGAATAATTAATACCATCAAAAAGAAAGTCAGTCAGTCTTAACTTAGGAATGTTTGTTTTAGGAACTTTCCTTGCAGAAAAATGGCTGTCCAAGCTTGTAGACTCATTTTCCCAACTGGTTCAGTCACACAAATACCTTTTCACTCCCTATAGTCATCTTGTCTCTACCGCCTGTGTTGGGTGCTATAGTTTTATTATGTATCAGCTACGTTGTGGGTTCAGTAGATTTTTGTGGGCTAGCTTTACAACCTAATCATCATTAGTAATATTTGCTCTAGATAAGTGTTTTAGCTCAGCTAGTTAACATAAACATTAAAAAATAGGCTAAATATACTAATAAAAACCCTTTAAGCAATAACATCCCAAAAACTCATAGTATATATAGCATCGGGGCACTGTTTTGAACTTAATGAGGGACATGGACACATGTCTCCATAGGGTGAGAATGCCTGGATGAATTACATGCCCTGATCTTCAAGTATGTACCTTTATCTGTGAAATCATGGCTTATTTGTAGTGTTGATATATACAAATATATGCAACTGTACATTTTAAAAATAGTTTACCATTTGTTAAAGGAAGGAAAGCTTTGTGTTTTGTTTTTGTTTTTTTCTTTTGTTTGGTTTGTAGGCAATTGGGGTTAAGTGACTTGCCCAGGGTCACACAGCTAGTAAGTGTTAAGTGTTTGGTCTGAGGTCAGATTTGAACTCACATCCTCCTGACTTCAGGACCAGTGCTCTATCCACTGAGCTACCTAGCTGTCCCGAGCTTTGTGTTTTAATCATAACAAATCGTACCAGAGGCTTCTTGTTTAATCTGAATCTTACTGCCCTTCCATGCTGTCTTCATTTGCATAATTAACAATAACATTTATTTAGTACTGCCATTTGTACAGCACTTTACAAACACCATGCAATTTGATCCTCTCATGAGCCCTGTGAAGTAGGTTACTACTGTAACCTCATTTTATAAATGAGGACATGGAGGCTTAGACACATTAAGTAATTTGGCCAGCTGGCTAATTAGTGTTTGAGGTGGAATTCAAACCCACATCTTTCTGATTCCAAGTGTATCATTCTGTCCACTGCAGCCTGCTGCCTTTTCTGTAAAGAGCATGAATATTATTGGATTCTTCAAATAATAAGCATTTATTAACACTAGATGGACCAGAAATTGACATAAAATTTTTTTACTTTGAAATAAAAGATTTTCATCCTATCAGGAGGGTCAGTTGATGAAAAAATATGGGCTTATATGTCAGACAATATGCTAAATACCAGGATACAAAAAAGGTAAACACTTCACTCTGTAACATTTGAAAACAAAATTAGGTCCCAATTCCCAAACAGCAAAGTTTTAAATGCAATTTTGAAGCCCAAACCCTTACTAGGTTGGCGTTTACCTATATTTGGTCTCTTCCCACTACCCACAAGAGCCAGGAATGACAGCATACTGGGAATCAGAGCAGAGTAAATTTAAAAGGCAATTCAGTACAATGGAGAGATGTAAAACTTTTTTACTTACAATGAAAAAAAATAGCTTCTATTGTTTAACCAAAACACCCTTGTGTAGGTTTAGGTTCTGCTCGGTTTACTGTTAGAATTGTGTGGCCTCATGGTTCTTGGAAGGTTAACTTCATTAAGCGCAGAAAGTTCAGCTTCTCGGGTGACTCTGCATTCCGTTGCCAGTGGATACAGCTTGAGAACACGGTCAATGGATAAAGATAGGTTGTATGCTGCACTCATTCTATGTTATGGGCAAAAGAGGCTTGTATAGATAATGAAAATAAATGGACTTCATTTACTCGTTTGCCAAAGGAATCCTGGTCTTATTTGAAAGGCACAGAGTGGGAGAGTGTTTGCAACTATGCCTTTCAATGCATGATACTTTGAAAATTGTGTAAATATTGAAAAAAGCAGTTTTATTCATATCAACAAAGCATGACCCATTCCCATTCTGAACTAGAAAAGAAGTTTGGCTTCTTTAGAATGGGTTCAGGGTTACTCATTTTTTTATTTACTAAAAAATAAGTCACACCCAGAAACTTTCTGATCCTTATTATTCTTGTTTTCAAAGCATCTGGCAGAAAATTCAACCATAAAGCTTCCATCAAAGCTATGAGGACTGGCCTTGTGAGGCTTTTATGTCTGGATGGAGAAGGTCAATGCCTAGCCTCTGCAGTTTGATTTGAGGACCATTTAGGAAGGCCCTTTTGCTCAAAAATATCTCTGCTGAAATTACACTGTGACCGATTTTTTAGCTAACAATCTACTCATTTAATTCCGGGAAGGTTAAAAAGTTAGACTTTGTGTGATTTGATTTTTGGTTCAGATGCTTTTCTCTTATGGTCAGTGGAAAATGTGCACTGAGGAAATGGAAACATTCAAGGAGTAGAGTGAGGAAGGAAGGACACTATTCAGATAGGAAATGGAAACGGGGGCAGCCAAAGAGCAGTTCTGGACCCCTGAAAGACAAGGGAAGGCACCATGAGACATAAAGGGGATACCGAATAGAACACAGAAATTTGCTTTTCTCCACCATTTGGCCTATGCCTGGCCCTGTCTCCCAATTTACTTAGTTGAGCTATTTTCCCCTCTTTACTTCCCTCCTAGAAGGATTTTCCAATGCCCGGTTTGATGATAGAGCCCCCTTCAGTGAACTTATGTTGTCTGAGTGTCTTTATCCATCAACGAGGGCAGCACGCAATGTTTGCTCTGCTCAGGAAGGGTGGCAGTCGTTTCAGGGGAACCCTGGAAAGGGAGACGTTTTACCATCCTGAGTAGTGGACTGCTTAGAGCAATGACCTTGGTTGCGGTATTAAATTATTTTATTGTGAGGAAGGAAGGCCATTAATAAGATAATTGGATCTAGGCTTGGAATCCTTAGTGGTCAGGAAAAGGAGGAAATGGTAAATATCGAAGAGAAAATCTTCCAGTTGACTAAGCCACCATAATTATTGATCATGATCATGGGATCATGGCTTTAGAGCATAATAGAACTCAGAAGCCATAAGTCCAACATCTTCATTTTTTTATAAAAGGAAACTGAGGCCCAGAGAGGTAAAGTCACTTGTCCAATGTCATATCAATAATAAGAGGTAGAGGCATGATTTGAACCCAGGCCCTCTGACTTTAAGTCCAGTGTTCTTTCCACTACATTACGCTAGTTAGCAACTCTTTTTGCCCACAGCAGCTCTAAAAGATCACTTACCACATCATAGAGGGGTTTACGGTTTTTGTTGGTTCTCAGTTTGTATTAGAGGAAGGAGACACCCAAACCGATGAAACCAAAGAAACTTGAAGTATTAAAAGTTTAATGTTATGGCCAAAAATGTCATGAGTCTTTTCATGATATTGATTTTTTTTTAAGCTACCATTTATAGAGCGTCCCAAAAATCTTAGTGCAGTCTTAAGCTACTTTTAAGCCAGCCATTTCAGCTGAACTGAGACTTTTGCGACACTCTGTATACTGCTTCATGGTGATGCGTTGGAGTAATTAGTTCAAATATTCTTATTCATTTTTGACTGATGAGAAAATTGAGGCTCAGAGACTTACCAAAGTCACATAGATAATTAAAAAAAAAAGAGGTGACACAGCTTGTAAAACCTAGGCTGACCTCAGTCATTTAAAATCATACCTTGTGCTATATTTGTTTTAGAAATGTGTGAGTCCATGAGTTCCAGCGATCATCCCCCTAAGGCTTAATATGGTAACTGCCAAATTAGAAGACGCTCAAGATGGAGATTGATTCTACCAGAGCTTGGATGGGTCTACCCCAGGAGTGGGGAACCTGTGGCCTCGAGGCCGCATGTGGCCCTCTAGGTCCTCAAGTGTGGCCCTTGCCTTCAGTCAAAGGGCTGCTTTTGAAGACGTAGAGGGCCACATGCGGCCTCGAGGCCCCAAGTTCCTCACCCCTGTTCTACGCTGTATACCTATCATCCCAGTCCAGGTCAAAAATTTTAGGAGGAGGAGGTAAGGGAGGAAATGAAAGGTCCCCATTTTGGTTCTTCTTGTAAATGAGAGAGAGAGAGAGAGGAATTTTAAGAACAACCAGCCAGGAAGATAAAAGAGGGCTACAAACTTTGGTCCTGGGTATCTAAGGGGATGGGGTAATGGCAAGGATTAAAGAATAGGCAAGTGGTCAGACAAAAGTAGAGGGAATAAAGCAGGAATAAGGCCTGGTTTCCTGCATGTTTACTTGAAGGAGGCAGTATAGTATATTGGAAATGTGTGCTAGATATGGTATTAGAGGACCTGGGTTCAAGACCTACCTCGCTTTGTGACCCTGGACAAATCATCTAACCTCTGGGTCTCTGTTTGTTATCTGCAAAATGAAGGGATTGATTAGCTGACCTCTCCAGTCTCTTCCAGTTTCTAAAGCTGTGATCTCAGGACCTTTATAGTGCTTACAAGCAAATCATTTTTGTTTCTCTGTAGGCATTTTGCTGATATGGGGGGTGATAAGTGTGGGACATTGCATATAAAGTCAAATTTTTAAAAAATTTATATTTTTAATGCATGAAATAAAACAAGCATTTCCATAACATAGTAGAATAATTTTAAAAAGATGATTGCACATGAAACTGCAAATTATTATGCAGTTTTAAAAATAAATAAAACCTTTCTAAATAAAGCCTGAGGCAGCTAGGTGATTCAGCAGATAGAATGATGGGCCTGGAATCAGGAAGACCTCAGTTCAAATCTGGCCTCAGACACTTACTCGCTGTATGATTTTGGGCAATGATGTATGATGTTTGCCTCAGTTTCCTCATCTGTAAAAATGAGCTGGAAAAGGAAATGGCAAACCACTCCAGTATCTGCCAAGAAAACCCCAAATGGGGTCACACAGAGTTGTATACAACTGAAAACGACTGAACAACAACAAAAAATAAAGCCTGGAGAAGGGCCATATGCTCTTTCTAAGAATCCTAGGGCAGATAAAACAAGCCTAGTTCTTTACTATACCAAACTGGAAATAATAAAACTAGGGTCTAGAAGGTGGGCAATGTTAAATGGAACCCTGAAGGCAGCACTTGTGAGCCAAGCCCTGGGCTTTCTAGGGACAAAAAGGGTGGCATCATGTGAGCCTATAAAACCACTGAGTCCAGCTCTGGTATTGATTAAAGACTTTCAGCGCAAATAACTGCAGATCCCAATTTAGGACCACAGTCTCAGAAACTAACATACTTTGGGAAAAGGAAGCCCATAATTTATTCAACAAATTTCCATTTTGATCCTTGTATCCTCATCACCAAAAACAGTACACTGAATTGCCCAACAAATATTTGTTAAATTGGACTGGATTGGTTGGACTGGGTCACTCCACCCAGGAGCTAAACCTGAAAAGAACCCACAAGTATGTAGATGTTCTTATCTATTGTTTCTTAGGATAGTTTTGTGTTGTTTTTTTAAAATCTAGCAAGGATCTAAAGTGTGGAGATTTTTCTCTTTTTTGCAAGATGAACACAAAGTAAATTATTGTTGTCTATTGTGCTAGCTGAGTTATGCTTGGTTATTTATCTCCCATTTATTTAAGAAAAAAAGGTTTGGGGCCATTTTTTTCTCAAAGTTATCAGTCACTGCATACAAGGGTTATCCAAGGAATCTGGTTGTTTTTGTTTTGTTTTTTAACAATGCTATTGAAAACAGTTATGATTTCAGATTAAAGTTCTTGCTTCATGATATCTGAGACTTCTGCCGCCTAAATCTCCTGCCAATTTAGAATATTTGGTTGGAGAAATTACCCAGCCTTAAAATGAATGTTGTTGAATGAAGTCTTCCTGAGTTTTTCACCTAAGAAGCAGCAGTCAGGATTTGTGCAGATTAATCTAAATATAAACCAATAAAAATGTGAGTTCTGTTTGTCCTTATGCATGTCAACAAATTTTCAGAACTGTATCTTTTGCTAAAATGTTGCTGAACACTATCCACTGAGCTGGTTTGGGAGAAAACAAAATAAAAACTGTATGAACTTGCAATTTTTAAAAAACTTCCAAGCAAATTAGACTAGGGGCAGGGGTGGGAGGGGGAAAGGACAATGTTTCCAAACATAAATTTCAGAAAATAATGCTCAGGGCTCTTTAGCTATAGAATCATAAGCCTGGAGTTGGAAGGGGCCTCAGGCCATCTAATCTAACTCCCTCATTTTATAAATTAAATTAAAAATAAGATTTTTTTTAAAAAATGAGGAAACTGAGGCTCAAGGGAATTAAATGACTTGTTCAAAGTCACTCAGATAGTATCATCAAAGGTAGGGTTTGAAGCCTGGTTCTCCGAACTTCTAGTAAGGGCTTTTTCTCTTGTACCAGTCAGATTGACTCTTGAGTTGATCTATATGTTGATTGAGTGTGAAAGGACAGACGTCTGAATGCCAAACATAAAAGCAACACAGTGGTAGTAAAGAGCCCTTAAATCAGGTCACTGCCTGATTGTTCATATTTTTCTGATTCACTGATTCACTGATAGCAGCCACTATTCAATTCTACAAGCATTAATTGAGCACCTACTGTGTGTGTGAGGCTCTGTGCTAGATGCTGAGAATACAAAAGCAAAGGGGACTTAGTGGAAATGTAAACAATTTTAAGGTCAAGTTTTGCAACACTGAAGATGTACGGCCACCATGCGTTCTAATTTCCACAGAGCTTTTGGACTCCAAATTCAGTCTTTTGTATGTTTCCTTTTTGTTTTATAGACAGGACAAGGAAGGTGGCTAAAGGCTTCTTAAAATGAGAGAATTCTAAGGTGGCAAAGACTCTTCATTGTCATCTAGTCCGCTTTAATTGAAATCTCCATCTTCATAATTTCCACCGAGTTGTCCTAATGGCATCCTCATAGGCCATATAGGACAAATTTTCTCCCTCTGCCATATGAAAACCTTTGAAATATTTAAATACTTTGGTCATACACCCCTGTCTTCTCTAGGCTCTTGATTCCTTCACTTGCTTTTCATATTACACGATTTCCAATTCTTCACCACCCTGGTTGCCGATGGAGATGTTACAGTTTGTCGATGCCCTTCATAAGCTGTGGTGTCCAATATAATTTGGGACAATTGAAATGAATCAAATAGAAGCATAAAACCTATGCATTAGCATGAGGGAAGGAAACCAAGTGGAATACTTCACTTCATATCCCACTGGCATTCCATTAACTACAAATTTATGGTTTTCAGAGGCAGTATGATTTGTCTCTAAAGCTATGTTACGATGGTCCGTAATGTCAGGTAAATAGATCAGTTAATGCAATCTAGAGAAGAAAGAAGTAGTTCAGTGTGATACAATGGAAAGAGCTCCCTCTCTGTAGCAAGAGGACATAGGTTCACATCCAACCTCTAACATTTATTGCCTGTGTGACCTTGGGCAAGTCATTTATCTGCCTGTACCTCAGTTTCCTTGTCTATAAATTGAGAGGGCAAGTGGCATCTGAAGTCACTTCCAGCCCTAGATTTATAATCTTATGAAGAATAAAAGTGGGGCAGCTAGGTGGCACAGGGTATAGAACTCTGGCCTTGGAATCAGTAGGACCTGAGTTCAAATCCAGCCTCAGACACATAACACTTACTAGCTGTGTGACCCTGGGCAAGTCACTTAACCCTGATTGCCTCACCCAAAAAAAAAAAAAAAAAAAAGCTCTAGGAGCAAAAGAGGTACGTGGAAATTAGGAAATGATGTAACTGAGGAAGGATACTTCTCCCTGGTGCTAGAAGATGTCATCATCATCATCATCTCCAGACCCTAAACTTGGCTTCATGTCCATAGCACAGAAGGACGTGATCAGCCCACTTGGTTTTATCCTGATGGAATCCTATAACTGGCTACGCAGAGGGTTTTAGTCTCCCATCTCATTTGTGCATCTGTGAATTCATTGTTCTTTAAATATCTTGGGCCCTCTAGACTCTCAGAGATACAAATTAATCTGAGATCTAATAGATATGGACTTCACTCTGGGGATGCAGATTGCAGCCCATTCTGTGTTTCTCTTGCCACCTGGTTTTCCATAAGCTTGTCACAGGGACTGCACCCAATGGGTGCCTCACCCAGTTTCTCTTGACATTATGAGAATACTAGTGAGCAGCCAGGCTGCGTTGGTTAGTCATTATTCTTACTTTATGACTCATCCACCATCTTTTTTGATAATATGATAAAATCAATCATTTGTTAAAATTATTAAGAGTACTGAGACAAAAATGAAATGGTACCTGACCTCACGAAGCTTATCTTCTTTAGGGGAAGATGACATGAACACGTGTAAATATACATAGAATAAGCATATACAATATAAATACAACTTATAGCAAGACCTCGTGTAGGAGGTAGCGTTTGAGCTGAGTTTTGAAGGACACTAGGGGTTCCAGGAGAGAGAGGTGTGGAGGAAGAGTACATTGTAGGCATAGGATGATGGCCTTTGCCACTTTATAAGGGGCCGGTTTAACCAGACTGAAGAGTGCATGAAGGAAAATAGGATATAATACTGACTGGAAAGGGGGACTGAAGCCAACTTGAGAGCACTTGAAATATAAACCTGAAGACTTTGTATTTGAGCCTGGGGGTAATTAGGGAGCCACTGGGTTTTGCTGAGCAGGAGAATGCGATGGTCAGCCCTTGCTTTAGGAATTTTGCTTTGGTGGTTGGATGGGGGATGAATCAAAAACAAGATTTTGAGGACTTCTTTAGTTCTGGGTTATCTCTGTAGTTCCTGATTTGTTATGTATGGCACCTTCTCACTTCCACCATGCTCCTCTCCAATGCCCTCTGTGTGATATTCACTTTTAATCCTTCATAAACAGTGGTGTCCTATGACTTGGAACCATCTAATAACACTAGTAGAATATAGGTATTAAATTGATGGGTGTTGGGATGTCATATGAGATAGAGGTGAATTATTGCTTTCTTATTAGATAAATGTGAATTATTATTATGTAACTATTATTATGATGGTGATGACTGTTCTCATCATTGTTACTATTATCTGCAGGTAACTTACCTACTGTGGTAGTGCTGAATACTGCAAATGAATTTGATAGAATAAATTGTTTTTTGTCAAAAGGATTACTAATATACTTACCCAGTATTTTCTTTTTCTTCCAGTCAAGGACCCTTGTCATCCATTAGAGCCGTAATCAAGAGAAGTAAGTTTGTTTTATTTCCCCCTCTGTGTTTTGTACTGTTCTAATTTCAAATGGTACCTTAGATTTCCAACAAGTGTTTCTGTTTTATAAGGAGTCTAAGTGACCCAACTGAGAAACGTAAAGAATAATAAACCACCAGACAATAATAGTGGTTTTTCTTTGTTTTAGACTCTCTCTTCCTTATGAATGAGTTCTTTGGAACAAGAACATTTTCTTGCCTGAACTCACAGTACTGAGCTAGGGTCATTTTTTTTTTTATTGTTAGATTCTAGGGTTCAATCTACCCTGTGAGACAGTGAGTAGAAAACTGACTGGGAAGTGGAGGACTGAGGTTTGAATGCTCTCTGTGACCTTGACCTTTTTGGGTCTTAAGTTTCCTCATCTATAAAATGGATGGATTCCAAGGTCCCTTCTAACTCTAAATCCTTGTTCCTACTTAATTCATTAATTAATAATAACTAACAATTATATAGCATTTACTATGTACTAGGCACTGAGCTAAGTGCTTTGCAAATATTATCTCATTTGATCTTCATAATAACCCTGTCAAATACATGCTATTATTATCCTCATTTTACAGATGAGGAAACCGAGGCAGAGATTATGTGACTTTCCCAGGATCACATAGCTAGGAAGTCTCTGAGGCTGGATTTAAACTCATGTCTTCCTGAGTTTAGGTCTGGTGCTCTATCCGCTACACCACCTCACTGCCTCAGAAGTGTGTGTGTGTGTGTATTATTTCTCTGTTTCTTATCCTATAATATCATTCTATATATGGAAGAGATATAGACTAATGACATTTTAGTGATTATTTTTAAAATGTCCCACCCTGTCCTTTGACACATTCTAGTTATCTATGTATATTCTTCTTTGGGAGTTATCATGATGCAATGGAAATATCATAGGACATAGGAGTTAGAAGAGTGGGTTTGAATCCCAACTCTGCCACTTATTACCAGGGTGTGACCTTGAGCAAATCCCTTGCCTTCCATGGGGAATCCTTCAGATCCTCATGTCCAGAAAGAGGAAGTTGGAGTAAATGAATTCTAATGTCTCTTCAACCCTAAATATATGACCTTGGGATCTTTTGAAGCTACATTTACAACTACACACAGATGCATGAGATTTTTGCACTGAGATCATAAAAGAGGCCAATATGTTATAACTGGGAAAAAATGAGTTTAGAATCAGATTACCTAGGTTTAAATTTCAGCTCTTCTATTTGCTCAATCTGTGATCTCAGTTAAAACTTTGCAGGTGGGTCAGTGGGGTAGTGGATAGAGTGCTAAACTTGGAGTCAGGAAGTCATGAATTCAAACCCTGCCTCACATACTAGCTGTATGATCCTGGGCGAGTCCCTTAGCTTCTTTCTGCCTCAGTGTCCTCATCTGTAAAATGGATATCACAAGAGCACCTACCTCCCAAGTTTGTTGTGAGGATCAAATGAGATAACATTGTAAAGCACTTTGCAAACCCAAAAGCGCTATATAAAATGCTAGCTAATATTAAGTCACTTGCCTGGGTCTAATTTTCCTCACCTGTAAAATGAAGAGGTTGGATTCGATTGCTTCTAAAGCCCTTTCTAACTTTAAATCTTTGATCCTGTGATCCTATAATTACATTTGACAACAGCTAAGAGTTTTGCATAGCATTTTGAAGCATTAATTAAAAGGTGGTAGAAATTCATGAACATAATTCCAAAGGGAGAGGAAAAAGTCTTGTTTGGAGGAATTCTTAAAAGCATGGAATAGAAGCTTTTAATTCAGCAAAATAACAAATACTTATTAAGTAGCTGATTAAGTAGTACAGGATACTGAACTGGGACCTGGAAAGAAGAAAAGAAAGATCTATGAGTTTGTAAATAGAAGGAACTCTTGGTATGGGAACTACCTCCTTTAAAATGTAGTTCTGAAAAAAAAAAAAATGTAGTTCCGGAACCTATCCGTGACTTAGTAGGCAAGTCCTGGAGAGTTACTTGATATACACAGAAGTTAACTGACTTGCTCAGGATCACGCAGAAAATAAATGTCTGAGACTGAATTTGAACTCAGGTCTTCCTGACTCTGAGTCCAATGCCTCAAACACTGCCATAGGTCCAGGGGAAAAAGCAATGCATCAAAAGACTTGGGCTCAGAACACTTCCCTCCTACTTCCTTCCTGTGTTACCTTTCACAAGTCTCTATCTCTCTCTGGTCCCCAGTTTTCTCACCTGTAAGTCCCTTCTATCTCTAAATCCTACTAAAAAGGGGTTTCCATTGAGAATGGAAACTAGCCAGCCTACATTAGCATTTCTAGCCATGGGCAAAAGGATAGAGACAGGAAAGAGATTCATGGAATACACTTATATTTATTCCATTTAAACTGTCCTGCTAGCTGTTCCCAAACCTTGACATTCTTTCTCTCATTTATTTGCGTGAGCCAAGAACTCTTCTTCCGACCTGGATGGAATGCACTAATCTCTTCATCTCTGTCTCTTAGAATGCTTATCTTCCTTCAAGGCTTCCTCAGCTCAGGCTTCTCCTCGTCCATGAAGGTTCGGTCTCTTCTTTTGCACATCACCTTGTTTTTACTTCTCTGGGTTCTTCTTGTATCATACCCTCCTCACCCTAAAGTAGTCTTCTTTAAGCCTGGGACTGTTTTTTGTTTTGTCTTTCTGTTCCCAGCACCTAGCACAATGCTTTGCTCATGGTAGACACAATAAATGCTTGTTGAGTTGAATTGAAATCCATTGTATTAGCTTTGGCCCTTCATCTTAGCCAGTTGAGATCTTTCACTTTTCTCATGGTGTTGTGAAGATAATGCTTCCTAAAACTCAGTTTTCTAGGAACATGAAGTATTACTATTGTTATTGTTATCATTATCATTATTAATCAAAGGATTGTGATAAGCTTCTTATGCAAAGCACAAGATGCCTACAGCTACTCAATACACCCAGATCTGTTAACTATCAGTCCTCTATAGAGATTGAGAAGGGCTGCTAGGTGGTGGGGTGCCGGGCCTAGAGTCAAGAAGATTTATCTTCCTGAGTTCAGATTCAGCTGTGTGACCCTGGACAAGTCACTTCACCCTGTTTGACTCAGTTTTCACATCTGTAAAATGAGCTGGAGAAGGAAACAGCAAACCACTCTAGTATCTTTGCCAAGAAAACCCCAAATGGGGTCGAGAAGAGTTGGCCACACCTGAAATGACTGAACAACAACAACATGTTTCATTGGATATTTGTCTGTTTAAACATATAATTCTAGAGGTAGAACTTAAAGGAAGGTCAGAGACCATCTGCTCCAGCTCCTTCATTTTATAGGTGAGGAAACAGTTGCCCAAGGAGTTTAAGTGACTTGTCAAGGTCACACAGGTGATAAGTATCCGAGACAGGATTTGAAACTAGGATCTCTGATTCTAAAGCCAGTGCGGATGTATTCCTAGGACTCTTTCTATGATAATTCAGTAGGCCCTTGGAATCTTGGTTAACTTTTCTCCTCTTTGTGGGAATAAACGGTGGTTAAAAATCACAGATGTGCTTGGTGCTAGTTCTTTTCAGAGCATAGGCAGCCTGGTTCCCTCTTTTTCTCCCTTTCCCCTTCTGTAACCCCTTCTTTTTTTCCCTTAGCACTCATGAATAGTGCACAGAAAAAATGCCCCGTGGAAGAGGTATGTCTACAATGATAACATGATGTCTTTTTAAAGTGTTATTTGTACCTGGTGCCTGTGGAGAGATGATTGTGTTACACTTGGGGTGAGCTTTTCCATTAACAGAATTCCATTGTGAATCAGGTTTGCTATTGAAAGAGTCAGCCTCACTCTACGCTTTTAAAAAGTATAACTAAATGAACCCTGAAACTGGTCTAGCTCTTCAACAGTGGGAAACAATCAAACCAGCTCAAATTGTGAATCTGGGAGAGCCTCTGGGTTGGAGGATTCAGGATTGGCATTTTCAAAATATTCACAGTCTATCCCACCAGCCTGCCATGAATTCAGCTCTCTTCCTCCTGCTCCCTGGGCTGATTCTGACCCAAGCCCCAAGTATGTTTGCCGCCACACTGCCTGTCCCAGGACATACTTTTCTTATTTAAAGGAAGATTTGCTGGAGACAATCAGAAGCTACTAAATGATCTTAAAAATGGAAAAGAGAGTAAACCCTCAATGAGGTTCTTTCTGAGTATTATATGAAGAATTGAAAGAGCATTGAAAAAGAGAGCACTTTGGAGAGAAATATAGGCAGCTCTTAGAAGGATTTGGGATGGGATACAAATTCCTTTTTGTTCATCAGTTTTTATTATTGGGATGGTATAGTATTTGGATTTTCCTACCTGTGAAAACCTGCAGAGGTTTCCCAATCAAGATGAACTTTATATGACAAATTTAAAATATTCTCATTAAGAATAGGTTTGATTTACCAACCCCCCCCCAAAAAAATGAAGTTAGACCATGTTATCATGTTTTACGTTTGAGATTGGGGAGGGGGGAGGGAGATTGTAAATAACTGAGAGTTTCCATTAAGCAGTACTTGCTGCATATGTAAAGATGTCTTAATTATACATTTAGCAAACTGATTTGAATCATTTTAGGTTTAATCATTTACTTTTTAACCACCTCATTTTAAAATAATAATAATAATTTTAAGGCTGTGAAATTTCAAAGAGTGAGTAAATAACAACTCATTGATTTATCACACTTACTCTGTTTATAGTAGAGTTGTAAAGGAATTCCTGAAGTTTATTCTTTCTTATTCAACCCAAAAAATGAGGACTGTTATCTTTATCTGACATCATAAAAATTTCTTTGGTTTATTTTTGTATTTAAAAATTATATTTTTTTAACATCAGGAGCAAACTAATCATTATTCTTTCAGTGGGTCACTCAGTGATGATTCAGAGATTTACAGAATATTATTTTGTGACTTTATGATAAGTTGTGGTTTTTTTTTCCCTCCATAGCTTCTAGGACTTCCGTTCATGGTGATCCACACCGAGATAGGAGGTACATAAAAGTTACATATCCTTTGAAATAATGTGTATATTTATTACATAGTTTTAAAAAAAAGTAAACAGGGTGAAACGGAAATTCATATTTTCATATTGAACCCTACTTTTGTGTTGGGCTGTGTACATGGAAATTTTGTCTTTTTGTATTAAAGTTCAAAATTAATTTTAAAAAATTATAAATGATATGTCTTGTTAATAATTGAAATTAAAATTTGCGTTTAGTTAGCATTAGCATCTTTCACAAGGAAGATATTGCTGTATTCATTCGTTCATTCCACATTGAGTGCCTGTTTTGTTCACCATGGTAGATACATGGTCCTTGCCCTCATGGCGTTTACAATCTAGTAAACCACCTAATGGGTGCAATCTCTCCTTTAGTCTGTGATGATGATTAGAGATCATGGGATCATGGATTTAGAGCTGATAGGGAAATAGAGTTCATTGAATCCAATACCATGTTTTTCATGTAAGGAAACTGAGGCTCAGAGACACTTAAGTGACTTGCTCAGTATCATACAACTAGTAAGTGGTTAAGGGAGGACCTGAGCCTACGTCTTCCTGACCCTTAGTACAGCACTCTGTCTATTATGCCAATTTGGGAGGATGATGATGGTAATTTTACATGAATGAAAAGGGCCACAGAAGACCTTAAAGCTGGCATAAGGAAAAAAATCAACTAGATATAGTATTTAAGTTGTTTACAGGACTGTTTTTGCTCATGTCAGTGACTCCCTGCTTCACAGGGGTCATTCATCACTCATACAGCAAGGATTTGTGAAGTACATGTTATGATTGGGTTACAAAGAACCAAAATAGTACCTCCCTCAAAGATGGCACATGCATGGATGCCTTTCCATGTTGCCTTCATTATTGTCTCGTTTTGTATGTTGTTCATGCATACTTTTGTCTCTATTTTCTTCACTCTGCATCCCTTCATATCAATCTCCTGTTGTTTATTTGAATTCTTCCCATTCATCCTTACTTTACTCGTGTCCTAGTCATATTTCATGGGGCAGCTAGGTGGCACCATACTGGATAGAGCATTGGGCCTGGAGTCAGGAAGACCTGAGTTCAGATATGACCTCAGTTCAGTTCAGACAAACCCCTGGGCAAGTCACATAACCCTGTTTGCCTCAGTTTCCTCATCTGTAAAATGAGCTGGAGAGGAAATGACAAACCACTCTAGTAACTTTGCCAGGAAAACCCCAAATGGAGTCACAGAGAGTCAGACGTGACTGAACAACTGAACAACACATTTCAAAGGACCACCCCAGCAGTCCCTGTGCCAGTGCTTTGCACGTAGATGTGCTCAATAAATATTTGGTCTTTTGGCTCACAGACTCAAAGACTCAAAGAACCTTTGAGTTTTCAGGCACTTGGGAATTCATCTGGTTCAACTCTATTTTTAAACAGTTGAGGTAACAGACCCAGAGAAAAATAAATGACTTACTCAAAGACACATAGCTGGTTAATATTAGAACAAAGATTTGAGCCCTGGTTTTTGTACTCCTGATTCTACTTTTAAATTGAATTAAATGGCTGTTCTCTGGATAACTTTTATTTCCTCAAAAGAACACCTGAAATGAATTGCTAAGTTAAAGTAACCCAGTATTAAATGTCAGGAAGAACTTAATCAATATTCTTAAAATTAAAATGCCAATTTGATCAAAGGTCAGAGTCTGTTAAAAGTATTATGGAGCCTATAAGTTTGTGTGTGTGTGTGTGTGTGTGTGTGTGTGTGTGTGCGCACGAGCACTGTTTTGAAAGACACTCTTTAGTTAATTTGGTTAAATTTAATTCCATAAATATTTATTAAGCCTACAATATGTGCCAAAGTAAGCCAGCAAAACCCTGGAAAAGCTCCTTGCTTTTCCAGAGCCTTTCCAGAAAACCAGTTCTTGCAACAGTCTAAATGCTTTCTGATGATCAGTCTAACCAGTTAAGGCCACTCAGTGATGGATTCTTTGGCTATTGCAACACAGAAAGCAAAGAAAAATTTAATATGGCATTTAGTCCTGTGCATTCCCTTCCACTTTACAGTGACAGTGGAAAAGTGGTTGGAAAAAGATGCACTGAGACATCTTTTTTTTAAAAAATTATTTAATTAATTTATTTTTGGCTAGGCAATGGGGTTAAGTGACTTGCCCAGGGTCACACAGCTAGTTAAGTGTTATGTGTCTGAG
Organism: Vombatus ursinus; assembly: GCF_900497805.2. NCBI lineage: Eukaryota > Metazoa > Chordata > Mammalia > Diprotodontia > Vombatidae > Vombatus > Vombatus ursinus. The sequence goes on along the minus strand of NW_020954562.1, from coordinate 11,798,689 downwards.
GATTTGAACTCAGGTCCTCCTGTATCCGGGGCCAGTGCTCTATCCACTGCACCACCTAGCTGCCCCCGAAACACTTTTTAGATGGCGTGTAAATGTTAGAGGCAGTGTCATGGACTGGAGAGGGAACTGCCCTGGCTCCAGGATGACCACAGTTAAAATCCCACCTCTTGCAGTTATGGCTGAAGGTTAGCAGGAAGCTATATTGTTTGAGCTTCAACTTGAGCCTTGCCAATCAACTCCTTTTATGGAAAAACTAATCTAACCGACATTGGGGGGTACCCTCAATGGCATGTCTGGCTGGTGTAGTCCTGTCGCAACGTGATAAGGACACCAGCCCGTTCTTTCCTACATAGCGTGCCTTGGTGCTGCAGAGGGAGACTCTCGCTGGATCGGGATGGTCCGTTGGATTGACCTAGTGCTCCGTTCGTGATGTCTGTCTGTGCCTCGAGTGTAAAAGGCATGATAACAATTCTGTGGATAAAGCTAATCTTTGGATTTAAACCTGCAAAATCCTAACACGGCTTTTGTCCACTAGGCGCCCCGAGATCACCATTGTGGCCGCTGAGCCCCTCAGACCGGCTTCTTGGTTCCCAGGGGCCTCACCAGCATTAGGATTCCCACCTTCTCCTGCTGCAAGTCCATGGAGAACAAGTGAGCTTATTCCTTCTGAGGTCAGTTTGCATTTTCTTTTGAAAAAGAGTTTTGTTTTGTTTTTTAAATGAAACCGGCTGCTGTGACCAAACTGAAAGAGCACGTCTGGCCTCAGAGAAAAGATGAAAAAATAAACCTCCTTCCTTTCTTGGTGGAGGTGAGGGACTATGGGCATGAAACACTAGATGCGCCATCAGAGTTACTGGTAAATGTGTTGGTTAGTTTTTGCTGAACTGTTTTTTCTTTTCTTTTTTATTCGTTGTTACAAAGGGACGGCTTGTGGGGTATGGGGGGAGGGGATATATTTGAAAATAATGATGATAGAAAAACAAGTTATCAATAAAAAAATTTTAAGTAAAGTTTTAAAGCTTTTTAAAAGTAAATTTAGAGATAAAGAAAAGAATCAGAATACTGATTGAGTTAAGGTTTGCCTGTAAATGTATAGGCATGAAGGGATTAAACTATGTTGAGCTGAATTCTTTATTTCACAGCTTCCACCCTCTTATGAGCAAGTGATAAAAGAAATCAACCAAGTCCAAATCAGTACCGGGAGTAATAGTAATGCTCCCACGACGCCAAGGCAAACCATCACTTCTGCAACTCAGACAGACTTTCCGGAGGAGATAGGCAACACCCTGTCTGGAAGTAATGCAAGTAAGCCACCTGCCCCTGGAAAATCCAATCCCTCTCTAGGTAAGTAGTTAGAATTTTTTTTTCTGGGGGGGGGGGGGGGGGGGGGGGAGTCCGAAGCTGTGATTTTGTTAGTGTAGAAGACTCCCAGTATAGAAATTCCCTCCACCGATGCAGATCATAAACTTATCTCTAAATTACAAGCTTACAAATTTGCTTGGGGCATGAGAGGTTAAGTGACTTGTCCCAGGTCACACACGCGCCATATGTGTAGGTGACAGTATTTGGACCAATGTCTTCCTTACTAAAAAGTGTGCCCTCTATCCACGAGGCTTGAGAAAATTGAAATTTAGGGCCCAATTTCATTGAGTCTTACTTCCCAACCAGTACGATCCTAACTTGCATTCTTCATTTGGCCATGCATCGGTGGCATTCATAAGTCTCTAAAGACGTGACAATGCTGTCTCTGCCTCATATGGCCAAGATGCACTGCCATTATTGCTTTCTACCCTGACTTCCGCCTTGAGAATGTATTACATTTTAGCCCCTGAATGGAATTCAGTGGAGGGAAGTATGATCTTCATCCTGGATTTCTTTAAAAAAAAAAAAACAACAAAAAACATTTCATTAGTGTGGCAGAGGTGATTGGTGTTTACCCTGAAAAGTAAAAGAAAAACAGCATCACGGCATTTTAGAACCAAGAATGGTAAATGTTGGAGGTATATCACCTGCAGGGAAATTATTTATGTGATAAGTTTAAGTAGAGTGGGGGAATTTAATGATTTTTTTAAATGTAAATAGCTATCTCTTTATAATCAGGAAGCTGCACATGAATGTTGTGGGTTTTTGCCAATGATCCTAAAATTACTTTTTGCTAATTAAGAAAATTAAAACCTGATGGTATTCCACATCTATTAAGCAAAAAACTGCTTGTCTTCTATTAAAAGCTGATAATGTGCTTTGAAATACTAATGTTATAACTTCCTTTTGGTTTGGTATCTTCTTTTTAGCAGTTCAGCCTCCTCCCAAGCCTTCACAGCCATCTTCGCTGTCCTCAACCAGTAGTCTTTTGAAAGATGTGGCTCCTTTAATCGTCTTTGATGCCATTGAGGAACAGGCTTACCGAGACAGCCCCAATGTTGGGGCATGTCCAGTTCCCAGGCCAAGATCAAAAACCAATCTCAAACCTATAGTCAGAGACATTCCAAGCAACATAAGAGACCATCAGGAAACTACTCAACCAGCTGTAAGACGGGGAGCATCACCGAGTCAGTCCCTGTCCTTGTTAGACGGGAGCAACTTAGAAAGCCAAACAGCGATAAACAGTATGAGCACAGAAAGAAACCAAGCTAGTATTGTTTCACGGATCAAAGCTTTTGAATCCCAACCAAATGCTGAAACCTCAGGATTATCTAAGAAACCAGAAATTGCTCCCCGGACATTACCCCCGAGGCCTGCTGTTCCTGCAGGAAAACCTACTGTGGCTCCAAAGCCATCCATTCATAGAGCTTCCGGAGAGTGGGACTCATCGGCTGAAAACAAACTCAAGACTGCCTCCAAGGAAGGGCCCTCTCCACACTTGCACCCTCAAGAAGTGGGAGGCATCCCAGTAACCAAACCTGAATTGCCAAAGAAACCAAAGGCTGGCCTTGTACAGAGTATCGGTAATGGCCCACTGGACATTCTAGGAAGCAAGCTATCAGTAGAGATCCCTGAGAAGGAGAAGAGAATTCCAACTCCGGCACCACGGCCTTTACCGCCGAAGAGATTACCGTCTTTAGAAGACCCTGCCTTTCCTGCCCCTCCATTGAAACCAGCCACTGCTTCTCCTAGGCTCTCTGTGGCAGCACAAACCAGAGCTTTCAGGTCCCTGGGAGAAGGGCCAGCAGCAAGCACACCTCCCCCTTCCTCTCAGTGCCCACCAGTGGGAGAAGCCGATCTCATCAGTTTTGATGATGACGTTCTACCTGCTCCGTCAGCTAACCTGGCTGAAGAACACCTGGGTTCAGAGATGGACCTGGGTAAGTGGGGGAGGAACAGGACATCAACATGGGATGTTTTCACGGGGGCTCTTTGCATTTTTGATTTTGAGAATTTTGAGTTATTATCACAGGGGGAGAGGGAAAGGGAGAGAAGGAGGGAGGGAAAGGACTGATGAAACAAAATAAAGCCATGACAGGAAAGGTGGTTGAGGGGAGGGATGAAGATAAGAGGAAGTTGGTAAATTCTGTTCTAGACATGTTGAGTCTGAGATGATGGAAAGAAGTGCATTTCAAGTGAATTGAATTAATTTGGCAGCCTGGACTAGACTTAATAAATTTAGGTCCAAATTGCCAAAATTATATCTGTATGTATATGGGGGGGGGCATTATTTGGTTGGGTCTTTTGGGGCAGAGGGGAGAATCTAGGTCTGTAATTTCATCAATGTAAGAAACATCTGGTGTGGAATTTCCCACCCCCTACCTGCTCCCTAATGTAGATCAGCAATTGCTCTGTGGCTTTTAGTCTTAGCTTAGTGTCCGCTTAGATACTTAACATGCCACACTGGAGTTGGTACATAATTTGTTTGTATGTGAAGATATGACTATGTGTGTGTATGTGTATAAATATGTGTGTGTATGTGTGCACACACACATAGCCGGTGTGTGTTAGAGGCAGGAGATATACACGGGTCTGGAGGAAGGTGACATGGTATAGTGCAGAGGACACCAACCTTGCAATCAGGAAGACTTGGGTTCTAGTTCTGACTCTTACATGTAACCACTATTAGGGTCTTTGCCAGGTCATTTAATTTCATAGTGCCCCAGACAGTTCTTTGAGGCTATAAATTACAGGTGAGCTGCTGATCTCTTTTGATGAATGAGGCTTCCATATTGGAAGTTCCCTATCCAGGTAAAATCACAGGTAGAGATTTTTTAAAAAGTTTTTGTAGTAAAAGCTACAAAATGGGGCATCTGACCTCTAAAACATATTCTTGTGCAAAAGAAATCGACCTGTGCCCATAAGGAAGTGTACCATTTTATTACATGCTATTCAAATTGTTCAGATTAGGCAAACGAGTGCATTTATCTACTCTCCTTTACACAGAGAATGCAAAACTTGTTCACATTCAGTTCCATTAAATTCATCAAGTATTGAGAGCTAGGGAAACAAAAGACAAAAAATGAAACCTGTCTTTAACTGTAGCTTACATTCTAGTGGAGGAAACAGTCTGCACACAGATGAGTACACAATGCAGTAGTAATAACAATGAGCTGACATTTATAGAGAGTCTTAACATTTGAAAAACGCTTTATATAATTCACTCATTTATTTCTCACAGTGACCCTGTGAAATAGGTTCTCTCACTAAACTGAGGCTTTGAGAAGTTAAGTGACTTCTGTAAGGTTACATACATGGCTATAGGTGTCTGTGGTAGTGTTAGAAACAAGGTCTTTGTTGTTCAGTCATTTCAGTTGTGTGTGATTCTTTGTTGGCAAGGATAGTAGAATGGTTTGCCATTTTCTTCTCCAGCTCATTTGACAGATGAGGAAACTGAGGCAAACAGGGTTACATGACTTGCCCAGGGTCACACAGCTAGCAAATGTCTGAGGCCAGATTTGAACTCATGAAGATGAGTCTTCCTGATTCCAAGCCCAGTACTCTATCCACTGTGCCACCTCACTACTCATGATACAGGGTCTTCCTGACTTCAAATTCAGTGCTTTATCCACTATGCCGCATGCCTCCACATTTATAGTTTATGTGTGTATGTGTATGTTAGTGTGTTATTTATTCATATATTAATTATCTACATATTCATAAATTCCTTTATCAATACATACAGATTCAATATGAAGTGATTTCATTGGAATGACAGTGTTAACAACTGGGGATTTGGAGAGTTCTTATGTAGAGAGTGGCACCTGCGCTATCCATCAGTTCTCCTGGTTTGAATGATTATTTTTATACTGACAATTTTCAAATCTATTTATCCAGCCCAAACCTCTCTCCTGACCCTCCAGCCTCACATCTCTAACTGCCTGTCAGATATCTCAAACTGGATCTTCTGTAGATATCTTAAATTTGGCATGTCTAAAACTGAACTCAATGATATTCTCCCCTAAACCCTTCCTATTCCAAGCCTCCCTATTACTGTCCAGGGTACCCCCACTCTTCCAGTTTCACAATCCATATGTCATCCTTGACTCCACACTCTGTCTCACTCCCCACATCCAATCTGTTGCCAAGGCCTGTAGATTTTATCTTCATAACATCTCTCTCACATAGGCTCCCTTCTCTCTGCCCGCCATCACTACAGTACAGGCCTCATCATCTCGTGTATAGACTACCACAATAACCTGCTGGTTGGTCTCTCTACCTCATGTCTGTCCCCATTCCAGTCCATCAATGGCTGTCACTCCATTCAACTGTCAAATTACTCTTCCTAAAGCACAGATCTGACCAGGTAAACCCTTTATTCAATAGACTTCCCTTCAGGATCAAATATGAAATCCTTTTTTTGACATTCAAAGCCCTTCTCTCTTTCTTATCTGCTCTTCCCCCCATCCTACGCTCTTTGGTCCATGATACTGGTCTCCTTGCTCTTCCTCAAACAAGGTGTACCATCTCCATTGTTCCTGCCTTATGCTTGAACTACTCTCTCCCCATCACCACCTCATGGCCTGACTTTTTTTTTTTTTTTTGGGGGGGGGTTAAGCAGTGGAGTTAAGTGACTTGCCCAGGGTCACACAGCTGGTAAGTGTTATTGTGTCTGAGGCCAGATTTGAACTCAGGTCCTTCTGAATCCAGGGCCGGTGCTCTATCCACTGCACCACGTAGGTGCCCCTTGTAGCCTGACTTCTTCAAGTCCCTGCTATCTTCTACAAGAAGCCTTTCTTGGTGTCCCTTTATACTAGTGCCTTGATTTTAATTTATCTATAATTTGTTATTGATTATCTGTAATTTATTCTAGATTATCTATAATTTATCCCGTGTATATCTCATTCATACATAATTGTTTGCGTGTTGTCTGTGTCGTTAGACTGTTAATTCCCTGAGAGCACGGACTATCCTTTATCTTTCTTTGTACTGCTGGTACTAAGCATAGTACCTGGTAACATAGTAGGCACTTAATAAATGTTTATTGATTGATTAAAAGGGAACAGCCTATGTAAAGTCACATGCCCATAATTTGGGTAGGTTAAATATCAGAGACCTAATCTTTTTTTTAATGTTGTATTGATGATTATTTTTATCATAACAAATAAGTATATTCCAACAAAACAAATCAAGGAATTTGTCATGTCTTAAAACGTATGTCTCATTCTACACCCCAGTCTACCTCCTCCCTGCCAAGAGATTAATTGTCACCAATAATCTTCCCTGAATAGTCTAAGATTTTTTTAAGTAAAGGGCGGATGATATGGATTTTGAGCCTAAAGAAAGAATAATTACATTACACAGAGGCAGAAGATGTCATCCTTTATGCTTGATAAGGAGGAAATTGTGACAGTCTAAGATGTTTTAATCCCATTTATCTGTGATTTATTAAACAAAGTGCTGCTATGGTGAGCCCTGATAAGCTTCCTTTTCCTACTGTTTATATGTTGACTTCTTTGAAGGAAGTCTCCAAAGGGTGTTATTTTGAGGCCACGTAAGCCTAATGGTATACTCAAAGAGCTGCTATCAGTCTTTTATAAACAACAACGTTTATCCAAGACAGCGCAGGCTTCCTGATTTCACAACCACATTCTCCATGTTGTATTTGCTCATTATTTTTGTACCAGCCGCCAAATATTTATTAAATCTCCATTGTACACATGACATTGTAACTAATTACATTAGAATATAAAAAGACACAATCCTTGCCCTGGAAAAATAGACAGCTCAGCACTAAAGACAACACCAACAGAACAAATGTCCCCATGGAAACACAGTACTTAAGAAAATACGTTGTGATGGTTTATTTTCTTTGGAATTCTTTTTGGATGGTTCGAGTTCCATCTGGGACAGGAGGACAGGGTGGGAATAGAGAGCCTAAATCCTAGTATTTTAGAGATAAAAATCTAGTCCAGTGACTTTATTTTACAGAGGAGAAAACTGAGGCCCGGGGAGAGAATGTAAAATGCCCAGGATCGCACAAGTTATTTTGTTAATGATACAGGCCAGGTCAGATCTTTCAGAGTCTTGGTTTTTGTTTTTGTTTTTGTTTTAGCTAGGCAATGGGGTTAAGTGACTTGCCCAGGGTCACACAGCTGGTAAGTGTTACGTGTCTGAGGCCAGATTTGAACTCAGGTCCTCCTGAATCCAGGGCTGGTGCTCTATCCACTGCGCCACCTAGCTGCCCCTCTTTCATAGTCTTTGAAGCAGCCCAGGGAAGAGTGTTGTCCTTTTTGGTGGAACGTGCTAATTCAGCAGGGGAAGAAGGAAGAGGAGACAAGGACTTCTATAATTTTGGAGGCTTTCTTTAGTGCTGTCATCGTTCATTCATTTCAGTTGTGTCTGACTCCATTTCCTTCTCCAGATCATTTGACAGATGAGGAAACTGAGGCAAATAGGGTTAAGTGACTTGCTCAAGGTCACACAGCTAGTAAATGTCTGAGGCCAGATTTGAACTCAGGAAGACTGATCTTCCAGACTCCAGGCCCAGCTCTCTATCCATTGCACCGCCTAGCTGCTTCAGTGCCCTAACCAACTCTCTTATGACTTTAAATTTCAGAATAGCTACTAATCCGCATAAGTAGAAGGATATTCTACACTGGGAAATCCTTACATTGCTTAATTTACTGGTCTGACCCTAGATTAAATTAAAGTAAAAATGAAATAATCTTCCCACAGAAAACTAAATAGTAGGCTTTGGTCATGTAAGGGGTTGAGAGGTGACCTGAAGCCCATTCTTATCTCTAGTACCTCCATTCCTCATCACTTGACCACAGTACTTTCTTCCATTCCTGGGGATGTACTGACTCCACATTTGCTCCTTCAAGAAATCCTAATCCACCTTTTGTCTAAATAATTCCAATATTTAACAGAGGAAGGTGTGACTGTCACCATCTACCCATAATATATTTTAGCCTGCTCATTCTTTAACTTCAAAGCTTTGTGTTATATGAAAGGAAGCTGTGCCTGACTTAATTCTGTAAAATAAATTACTTAGAACATACAAGGAAATGTGCCTCTGTTTCTATCAGTTTTTGAAACTATGGGTCAATACGGTAGATATTGTATGGCTTGAAATCCAGCTTTGGTGAAATGGTGAAGAGCTGAACTTGAAGTCAGAATATCTGGGTTTGAATCTGGACACTGCTATATTTTCCATATGTGATCCTGGACAAGTAACATAACTTCTGGGCCTCAGTTTCCTCATCTGTAAAATGAGAGGGGCAAACTAGATAACCTCTAATATTCTGTCTAGTTTAAGATTCATGACCCTATGATTAATTTTTACATCTTTGCAGCTATAGCCTGTGGTAATGCAATACTTCTAAAAAAAAAATGACCTGGGGAAGAAAAAAAAAAGATTTCCAAAAAATAAAAAAGAGATTTGGAGACTACCTTGTTTTTCACTGAAATTTCTTGCTGAGGAAAAAAATGGTGATGAATTATCCTTTGAAAATAGCTGAAATTAATCCAGCGGATAATTGGAGATAAATTTCCTTTAGAAAATATATTTCATCAAATCTGCCCCTGTCACTACACGTTGAAAGACATTTGAAAAGACAAAATGAAATCTAGTATATGTCGAAAGCTGTAGTTGGCTTTAATTATGATTTTTAAAAAATGCCTTTTCTCTTCTCCCATGCACTGTCTGCCTTTAAGCAGGAATAGTATACACTATGCCAGTCTTTGAATTCTTTGTTTTCTGTCTAAGTCAATGCCCTTTAGGACTGCCTCTACTTCATGTCTCTCCTGATGATTATATCTTCCTGTTTACCGAATTAGAATTATGTTATCTGCCTGTGTTTTTGTAGCACAATCTACAAATATATATGCCTCTACTTATAATTGTTGTTGTTGTTTGTGAAGTGTTTCAGTTATGTCCACAGTTATGACCTCATTTGGGGTTTTCTTGGCAAAGATACTGGAATGGTTTGCCATTTCCTTCTCCAGTTCATTTTTACAGATGAGGAAACTGAGGCAAACAGGGTTAAATGACTTGCCCAGGGTCACATAGCTAGTAAGGGAGTCCAGATTCCAGCTCATGAAGATGAGTCTTCCTGATTCCAAGCCCAGTGCTCTATGTACTGTGCCACTTAGCTGCCTTCTTATAGTAACCAAATATGCACAGCAATCTATCGATAACTCAGTGGAGTTATTGATAGAATTGCTGTGCCTCAAATAAGAGACTTCAATCTTCCCACCCATATTCTTTCATTTAAGGACTTGGACGAGGGAGGACATTCATGGAATTAACAAACATTTTAGTGTCTGTTCTGCAAAGAAATGCAGAATTTAGAGAACACATCACCTTCATGGAAATTACTGTCTAATAAGCCACAATATAACACAAATAACTATAGTAGATGATAAATGCATTAGATTAGTAACGGGTTAGCAAGCTCTGGTGGATAGAAGACTAGCCTCAGAATCAGAAGACCCGGGTTCAAATGCTGACTCTGACACATACTAGATGTGTGACCCTGGACGTGTGACATCCTCAGTGCTCTCAAGCTACTCTTTAAGACCGTAAATTATAGAACAGATGCTAATATACATTGGGAGAGAGAGCTCCTTATACCAGTGAAATAACAGTTTGATTCCCATAAAGTATTGTATGGGAGTGAATTAGCACTGTGTGAGGTTGAAGAGAAGAAAATCTTTATCAATAGCTGAGATCTGGGAAGGTAATGACATTTAATCTGGCCCTTAAAAGATTGGTAGGAAATCAACAGGTAAAGAAGGTAAAGGAAGAAATTCTGGGCTTTGGGAACAGCCACAGCAAAAGCATGGAGGTAAGAGGGCTGAGGCATGTTCAGAAGGCAAAGAGTAGGCCAGTTTGGCTAGAGAAGACATACAAATGGCAATAAGCAAATGGGATGTGAAGCTGACTTGTAGGGCCAGTCTATAGATATAAAGAACTAAGCAGGCTAGTTCACTCATTCACCGGTCTACTGGACTGGGCCCTCCATGGAATGGATTGGAAGAAGGAGAGTACAGGCAGGAATATTTATTAGGCAGCTATCTTTAATAATCTTAGTAATAAACCTTAGTAATCAAAGTGATGGTGACCTGCATTAGGAGAGAAGCAGTGAGAATAAAGAAGATGGGGTGAATGTGGGAAATGTTACAGAATTAGAATCAATAGAACTTGGTATCTGATTGAGGTAAGAGGGGAAGGAAAGGGGAGAGTCAAGATTTCAAACCTAGGAGAGTGGGTGAATGGTTCCCCTGACGGAAATAGGCAAGTAGAAGGAGGAATAGGTTAAGGGGAAAGATGATCAACTCTGTTTGAGACATGTGTTTGAAGAGCTAGTGGAACATCCAGGGAGAAATACTCAGTAGGCAGTTTGATATATGGGTCTGGAGCCCAAAGAGAATCCAGGCCTGGAGATATAATTTTGGAAATTATTTGGGTAGAGGTATTAGTTGAAACCAGAGGAGAGAATGAGGAGCCATTTGGAGAGAACCAGGGACATACCTTAGCTTCATAGGATTATAGATTTAGAGCTAAAAGGAATCTTGGAGATTATCTAGTCGAGTCCAAAAGCATTTATTAGGCATCTACTGTGTGCCTGTCCAACCCCTTCCTTTTACAGATGAGGGAACTGAGTCCCAGAAAGGTTAAGAGACGTGGCAGGATAACACAGGAAGAAAGTAGCAAAGCCAGAATATGAACCCAGGTCCTCTGACTCCCAGTCCAGCTCCCTTCACACCCTGTCACATTGCTCACATTCTTCTTTTACTTGAATTAGATTTTTGTATCTGAGCTGCTAAGTCGGTATTTTATTGTATCATTAGACTCTGAATAATTACCTAATTAGGAAGACAGAGAAAATGCGATGAGCTCTCAAAGTGATGAGCTCAATGTTTCTATGTCCATATGCTGCTTCTAGAATGTGTCCTTTTACTTTATGACACAAGATGGCTAGTCAAGACTAGTCAAAGAATCTGTGAGTTGGTCATCTTGGAGAATTGCTGGTATGAGAACTGCCCAGGCAAATGAGTCAGTTACTTCCTAGATAAGTCCTCGGGAATTGCCCTTCCCAAAATCAGAGAGCTAGTATATATCAGAAGCAGCATTTGAACCCAGGTCTTCTGGACTCCAAGCCCAGACCTTTCTCTTTTCAATTTCCACAGAGAAAACCTAGACTGCACTACCAACCCCAGTGGGCTGTGTAGCTATGGATGCCACTGGTCCCAAGGGATCAAGGCATGTTACATTTCAAGCTGAAACAGACTTGAGAAGTCAAGGGTATCAGTTGAGAGTATAGATGAATAAGGACACATTTATCACCAATAAAAGAAACAACTTAACACCTATGATTTTTTTAATTGGTCAGTAGTGCTATGTACACAGGGACCATTTTTCTTGTATTTGGAATGAAGTGTTAAAACATCCATGCATTCAACAAGCATCTAATCTAGTGTGTGTGACATATTTGCTAGGTGCTGTACATATAAAGACAAAACAAAAAAATGTCTTTTGTCCTTAAGGCTCTTACAATGTGCTAGGTACTGGATGAGGCAAGGGAGGACATGAACTCAGACATATCTTTCCTTCCTTTCTTTCCTCCTCTATCCTAAATAGAGAAGAGTTAATGAGTTACTCCTAAAGTGATGTGGCCTTATTATTATCAGAAGAAGAGACATCAGGAAAAATAAAAGCTATGAAAACATAGCCAAGATTAGAATATTATTAAAGAAAACCTCATAAAACAGACAATTTAGTATTGGATTCATTTTTTTGTCTGTGGAATGCCTTCCAGGTTAATGTAATGAAGTTGAGAAATATTATTTCCCTTCGCACCTTTACCAGTCATACAAAGTTGTCAAAACATAAGCATGCATTTTCTGTCATCCACATTACACAAGCCAGCATAATAGGTTAGCAGCCAATTTCTGCCATTAAATAGATCGAAAGGGAGAGGGGTGGTACAAACAAAATTAGGGAGGGCGGAACTAATTATGAGATGACAAGAATATCATTGAAGACAGATAATGGGTGGAAAACGAGCTTTATCAGCAATACTTGTCTTAAACTCAGTAATGATGAATAGTTTGGATCTAGGGAGGAAGACGAGCTTGGGTTCAGGTTGCAGCTGATGTATTCATGTGAAAGGAAGAGGAAGAGGGAGTTGGGTTAGTCAATAAGCATTTATTAAGTGCTCACTATGTCTACAACACATAGTAAGCGCTTAATAAATGCTTATTGCTAAGTGGTGGAGATATAAAGAAAAGAAAAAACTGCAATCACAGTTCTCATGAGGCTCACATTTTAATGGCAGAGAAAACATCAGAATAACTATATACATAGAAGATGTATACAGAGTAGATGAAATGTGATCTCAGAGAGAAGGCACAAAGAGAATAAACATTTTCAATAGATGTGGTAAGAAAGGCCAGGGGCTCTCTCAGGCTCAGATCTAAGACTCTCCTGGAGACCCTTTATAAATTTTTTTCTGGAAGGAAGGATCAGACAATCTGAGTTAAAAAACAACTGTGGGGGAACTCTGTGCATGAATACTAGTAGCATGTTAGTAGATTTTCTTCCTTATACAGTTTATTTTTTAAAATATGTTTTATTGCTGACTCTTGTTTTTACATCACAGTATTTCTGGATATACTCTTTCCAATTAATGACCCTTCCCTTTTAAAATGAAAAAATAATCGAAACCAACTAATACAATGTCCGGGTCTAACAATATAAACAACCTTCTGCACCTATAAGCCCTTACCTCCCTGTGAAAGGCAGGAATTGCATTTCATAATCTGTTCTCTAGGGGTTAGATTGATCATTACAATTACTCAGTTTTCCTTTTGTGGTCAGTGTTCTTTTTGCTTATATATTGTAGTCATTGTTGGTTCTGTATACTTCATTCTGCATCAGTTCGTACAAGTCTTCTCATGTTTCTTTAAATGCTTCATATTTATTTTTTATAGAGCAGTATTACTCCGTTGTTTATTCCCCCATTCCCCAACTGATGGGCCCTCATTTTGTTTCTAGTTGTTTTTTTTTTTTTTTTTGGCTGCCGCAGAAAGTGCTGCTGTGAATATTTTGGTACTGTGAGGTTTTTCTTTCTGTTTTGGACCTCCTTGGAGTGCGTGCCCAGTAGGGACATCTGTGAATCAAAGGCAGTGGATATTTTACTGACTTCTAATTCCATATTGTTTCCTGCAGCTCCTCTACCAGTGTATTAGTGGGTCTGTCTTCTCACATAACCTCTAACATTTACAATTTCTGCCTTTTATCATCTTTACTAATTTGATAGGTATTAGTTGAACCTCAGAGGTGTTTAAATTTGCATTTCTCTTGTTGGTGATTTGGAACAATCTTTCATACAGTTGATAGTATATAGTATTTATACTTTTTTTTAATATCAGGTACTTAAATTCTCAGAAATGTTGGTAGGATATTTTACCCCAAAACTTCCCTAAAATAAATTATAATTGCTATAATTAAGAGATTTTTTTTAAGAACATGGCATAGAATCAGTCTCAAAATTAGAAGGGATCTTAAAAATCTTCCATACCTAGGTGGCACAGTGGTTAGAATCAGAAAGACCTGACTTCATGTCCTGTCTCAGACCTTTGCTAGCTATATAAACCATAGGCAAGTCGCTTAATCACTCTGTGTCTCAGTTTCCTTATCTGTAAAATAGGGATAATAATATCACCTACCTCAGGGATGTTGTAAAGATCAAATGAGATAACATGCGAAGTGCTTTGAAAACCTTAAAGTACTGTTATATTAAAGTTATTATTATTATTATTAGCTATAATTATCCATTTCAGATGATCTCCAAGATGCCTTTCATAAGATTATGGGTATAGAGCTGGAAAGGACTCTTTAGAGTTGTCTATTTCAACCCCATCATTTTACAAGTAAGGAGACTGAAGTGGAGAGATGAAATGACTTGCCTATGGTCATACAGGTAGTAATTAGCAGAGTTGAGGGTCACACTGAGTCATTCTTCTCCAGTGTACTGTACCCATTTTTCTCTCTTGAAACTGAAGTGATGGCATGTATGTAGGCTAAACACATTATTGTGAAGATGAATTTTTTTATTAATTTATTTTGATTTATCAACAGTCACTTCCATAAGCTTTTGAGTTTTAAATTTTTCTCCCCTTCCCTCCCTACCTCCTTCCCCAAGATGGTGTGCAATCTGATATAGGCTATACATATACATTCCTATTAAACATATTTTCACATTAGTGATGTTGTAAGTAGATGAATATTTTAAAAAGAGTAATAATACAGAAGGGCAGAGGTGGCATCTTGCTGACAAAGCATTCCTCCTCTGGTAACGGAGCCAGCAGCTCTCTCTAGCCTGACCACGTCACAAAGCTTTCCCTCTCCTCTCTTGGCCCCACCTAAGCTTTCTCTGCTCTCACCACTCTGGAGCCTTTGCATGAACCCATCCCTGGACAGGCAAGTGTCATCATCTCAAACTCTGCTGGAAGACAGCCAGTCAGGGTGGATCCATTATTTCCCAAGCCAACCCATTCCACTTTGAGATAGCTCAATAATTAGGAAATTTTTCCTTCCATCAAGCCTAAATCGGCCTCTCTGCAGTCTCCATCCATTGCTCCTAGCTCTATCCTGTGGAGCCAAGTAGAACTAAAGTCTAATGCCTTTTCCACAGAACAACCTTTCAAATAAAGATAGCTGTCATGTCCTGTCCCCACCTTCCACCTTGATCTTCTCTTTTTTTAAGCTAATATATGTTCTAATGAAGGAGAAAATATCCAAATAACTAGATATGTACAGAGCAGATGGAAAGTGATCTCAGAAAAAAAGCATAAAGAGAATAAACATTTTCAACAAATGTGAAAAGAAAGAAATTCAGTTCAGTTTAATTCATCAAGCATTTATTAAATATCTTCTGTGTTCCAGGCACTAGAGAAAGGTCTGGGCCTGGAGTCCAGAAGACCTGGGTTCAAATACTGCTTCTGATATGTACTTGCTGTGTGTGATTTTTTGGGACAGGCAATTTCCTAGGATCCAGAATCTTTCCTAGATCCAGTATTACAGACTGCAATAAGGGAGATACAAAAACAAAATTAAAAAATCCCTTCCTTCAAGGAACTTACATTCTACATGGGATGGGGGCGGGGGCTGGATCGACAAAATGTTTATAGATAGATGAGTACTATAAGTGTACAAAGTAATGCTAGAGGTGAGAAGAATGCTACCACCTGGAGAGATCAAAAAAGGCTTTCTGCCGAACAGCACTTGAGTGGGTGTAAGCATTCCTAGAGGCAGAGCTGGGCTGTGGAATATTAAGCCTCCAGACATCTTGCCTGCTTCTTCAGTTTTTGTATGAAAAAAAAAAAAATTCCTGTCTCACGCATAGAGGTTTGAGATGAACTTTATACTGAGCACTGAGAGCAGGATCTGTGTATCATAAGCATCATGAAAAAATACCAGGGGTACATAGCCTTCCTACCAAATGAGTATTATTTTCTCCTCCCAGTAATTCTGAGTTTCTGGCCTTGATTGCAGGCTGAGGGGTACCATGCAGACAGGGAAACAGATGTAGCAATCACTTTGCTCAGTGAGCACAGCTGGGGTAGATAATTAAACAGGCCCACTCCCGCCAGGAGGCCCGCAGTGGTGCAACACTGAGACTCATTCGCCTGGCTGGACTTAAATGGGAAATTCATATTAAACATGCTCATCCCTAAAAGATATGTCGTATAATAACTGTGCATGGCCTCAGTGCAAATTATTAGAGACCAGCTAAGGGCCCACATGGTAATAAGGTAGGTAACTAAAAACTAACAGGTTTTTAGTTATAAAATCAAGATACTTTTGCCACTAGACTATACAGTTAGAGTCTTCCAATTTGGGAAAAACGATGGTAAAACCTGCTTCTTCACATAATTACTGAAAGTTGTACCAGCCTTACACACCCAGATTTGAAATCACACTTAACATGTGTATGTATGGGTACCTGTCTAGAAATCCCTATTGTCTTATCATGGTGGCCTAAATTCCCACATTACTCCTCTGGATCAATCCTTTGGTTTAATGGTATTGAGGACAGCTATTAAAATGCAAATACCTTCCCAAAGGCAGAGTACATGGAGCCATTATTAGTCTTAACATCTTAGATTGAATTAGTTGCTCTGATCCCAGTTGAGAACATGGCCCTGAAAGAATGGAATGCTTGATGGCTAAGAGTTGGGGGAAAAAGAAGCAGAAGAGGAAAGAGATATTGAAAATGGGGGATCACCAACGCTGAAGTCAGGAAGACTTGAGTTCAAATCCAGCCTCAGACCAAACACGACACTTCCTAGCTGTGAGACCCTGGGCAAGTCACTTAACCCCAATTGCCTTTAAAAAAAAAAATGAGGGCTGCCTATCCTGGTAGGGCTCTGTACCAGAGACTCTTAGGCAGCACGACTTGATGCAAAAATGGGAAGGTAGAAAGTATCAAAATGGGGTAGTCAAAGAGAGCTGAAAACAAATTGCATTTATTTTACAATAATGTATAAGATGAAATCTGCTAAGGAGGAAAGATTACCTGTCTTCTCTAATGAAGAAGGGAGTAATAATTTATATAGTGCCTGAGAGGTGCCAGGCACTATGCTAAATACTTAACAAATCTCTCTTTTTGATCCAAGGAGGTAATTGCTATTATTAGTCCTATTTTATAGAGGCAAACAGAGATTAGATGACTTGTCCAGGGTCACGCAGCTAGTGTCTGCAGTCACACTTGAACTGACCAGGCCTAATGCTTTGTGCACTCTGGCGCCATCTAGTTGCCCCAATACATCTATCTCTTTGGAAAGAGTTCAACATGTTATTGTTGAATGTGTTCAGTTGTGGCTGCCTCTTCATGAGCCCATTTTGGAGTTTTCTTGGCAAAGATACCGAGTGTTATTAGCAAGTGGGAAGAACTACTTAGAATGCAAATATGAGGTGACCTCTGACTTCATCTAAATATAATAAACAAAACAAAATAAAATAAACTGATTAATAGATTAGGTAGGATTCAGGCCTTCAGGAACTAAGGTGGTAGAAACAATAATAAGTCATGTTTTTATTACATTTTAAGGTTTACTTTCCTTCCTGTATGGTACATACTGCAAGTATTATGACTGTGTTCAAGATGAAGAATTTGAGGCCTGGGGTCACAATGTGACACAACTTGTAATTATTAAAAGCCAGCGTTTGAACTGTTTTCCTCTGACTTAAAATCCAGGGTTTTTTCCACTGTGTCACGTTATCTTTCAACTTTGCATAGCCAGTGGTAAGCCCTAGCTACCATTATATTATGCTACTATGAGTCTTCTTTCAGAGTCATGGTATTAGATTCTTTTAACTTGGTTGGGATATATCTGGCCCTTCCGCAAATGCCTAACAGACTTTATCTGTAAAATGAGAGGATCGGCTTAGGTGGTGCCTCAGACCTCTTCCAGCTCTAAGATTATTTGATTATAGTGTTCAAATTATCATAACCCAGACTGACTGTTCCTGTGGATGGCAACCTATGCCAGGCATCTCAAGCTTGAGCCATGGCCCAGCCAGGAAGTTTCCTTGAAGTCAGTAGGGGCAAGGCACACAAAGTGTATCATATGATTTTCCAGGTTAGGGTCAAGGAACTGCAGGGGTCACAATGAAATCATAGCAATTCTGGTAGAGTGGCAAAGAGGGCTGTTATTTCTCCAAGGACTACCAAGTGTCCCTTGTCACCCACACTGGACAAGTGGGCATCCTCTCTGGCACTGACACAAATAAATTGTATTTTTTTAAAGCACAGATGATTCACAGTTATTTAGTAGCATTTAAGTCAAATTCCAGGTAACTTAGGAGAGCAGCTAAGGAAGAAGATAAGAAAATCAGACTGAGATTGTGTGGCCCAAGGAATTCTGAACAATTATGAGCAGAACTGGAGTTGTTTGTCCTTCGTTCTCGAAGAGGACCATGACGTCAGGGAGGTGATGTCACGACTTGCAAGTGAATTGGATTTAAGTGAGGCAGGGCTGTGCAAAGTTACCAGCCTTAATCTCCTTTGGAGCCATCTGGGTCCAGTGGCGAGATAGATCAGGATGACTGGAGGTGGTCCCCTGAAGTTGGGGAAAGCTGGGTAGAAGGGACTTATGGATTTGCTACTGACTATTGGAAAGTCCTCCTACTCATCCATGGTGCTTCCTAATTTCACCCAACTAAAGATTCAACTGAAGGTGTTTATTAAATAGAAGATCATAACAAAATATTGAGCCTAAACAAGTTTTGTTGTATTTTGCTTTGGTATTTTAATTTATTTTTGGTGGAGTGAAAGCAGTATCTCACCTTGTGGTCAGAACAGGCAGAGAATTGCAGTACATATTCATTTTGCTTGTTGTCAATAATAATAGTTCCTTAGTCTTTTTTTGAGTTGGTATCCTTGCTTTGCAACTGTAGAGTCAAGCTTACCTCGTGACACTCCTTCACGCCCATCAGTTGCCCCTTATTGATCTCCCTGCTTCAAGGCTCTTCTCTTCTCTGGTCCGTCCTCCAAAAGAGATTCTAAAGTCATATCCCAAAAAGCACAAGGCTCACCAGAAAGTACCAGTGGATTCTTGTTGCCACTGTGATGAAGTACAGCAGTGTCTGTGTGACATTTATAGCCCATCACAGTCTGTCTCCAACCTACCTTTTGAGAGTTTTTTGCCTATTCTTCTCGTTCATGTATTCTGTTGTCTATTGTGTATTCATGTGTTCCAGCCACACTTGACCCACTTACTGTTCTCCATATGTGATATTCCATCTTGTCCCTACATCTTTGCACAAACTATATCCCATGCCTGGAATGACCTTCCTCTTCATGGAGTCTGCGTTTCTTCAAAACTTAGCTCAGGTGCCATGTCCTACATGAGAGTTTTCCTAATCCCCTCCCCAAGCTCCTTGTGCCTCCCCCAAATTACTTTGTATTTACTTTGAATGTAAAGGATGTATTTGGTGCAAAGGTCCTTTGTCTTGGTGCAGTTTATTACAGTGGTCAGCATTTGTGATCAGCATTTTAATAAACATTTATTGATCAATTCATCCCAGAGTATTTTTCTCAATCCTGTTTTCCCTCATCAGTAAAGTTAGATTGGTTCTAGGACTGGATGCCAAGCCTTAAGTAAGTCACTTAATGTCTCTGAGCCTCAGTTTCCTTATTTATAAAATGAAAGATTGTGGATTATTAGATGAACTTCAAGGCCACTTCCTAGCTCCAGCATTCCATGATGCTTAAACGTTCACTGAAGGTATGTCACAAGCCTTGCTATGTGACTCAATGCTGGAAGAGCTCTTAAAGATTACCTAGTCTGTCCCTTTCATTTTACAGATAAGGAAACCCACAGAGGTTTGATGAAGGGCCCAGGGTGATACAAATTGTACGTGGCCCACCTGGAATTCAAACTCAGATTACCTGACTCTCAATCCAGTGTTCTTTCCACTGCACAACACTGCCTTCCCTTCTCATCTCATATTAATTAACATCTATTTACGTTTATTTCATAGACATCTAGGCACCTGATGTGAAGTTTTTCAAATTATTTTCTATTTTTCAATTAGTTCTTTATAAATCATTAGAGTTGGGAGTAGCAGACTAGAGTAAAAGGGAATGAATGGGAAGGGGGATGCTAAGGATTGATTGCATCTGCCGATTATGACTATTTGCAATGTTATCTCCTAGCCCTTTTCTATACTAGAAAATCTTTCCATGCTCTTTCACTAAGATTCTAGGAATTCCTAAGCCTTGTTATTGAGTGAGAGTATCTGCTTGGAGTATAGAGTAATGTTTTTAGAGTCACTTACCACTGGGTTCCAGAGGGGCACTCGCTAATTGACTGAATGGCCCTGGAAGGCATCTGGTACATGATTCAAGCTCTCACAATCTTGTATCTTTCCTCTTATCCTGGAGACAAAAAAAAATTGTATGAATTATTTACAGTGCACTGAGTTATTTCCTTTCATGAGCTCCAACTTTGTTTTTTGTCCATGCGAACTGAGATTGCGTTTATCCATGAATAGCTTTCCCTGGGGCATGAAAAATATAACTCTTTAATTATGAATGAGGTTTTTGTTTGAGGCCTGTGTTAACTAACACATGCAAAATAAATTGTGTTTTTCATTAGATCCCTTTCAGTTCCCCACAAAAGCCGAACCGCCAAAGGAACGAGTTGTCCAGCCAGCGCCCACGCGAAAGCCCACTGTGATCCGGATCCCAGCCAAGCCAGGGAAATGTAAGCTCTCCCCCATCTTCTTTTGCTTTGCTCCTCTTCCGTTCTTCTGAGGGGGATTTGCTGCAAGAAGCCAGCCTGTCGCACTCATTCATCACCTGCCTCTAAGAATTCTTCCACCTCTTACTCTTGTGATATTGCTATGAGGTCCCTAACAATTCTATTATTTTTTTCATAGCTTTTTTTTTTTTTTAGTGAGGCAATTGGGGTTAAGTGACTTGCCCAAGGTCACACAGATAGTAGCGTTGTGTCAAGTGTGTGGCTTGAGGCCAGATTTAAACTCAGGTCCTCCTGACTTCAGGGCTGGTGCTCTATCCACTGCGCCACCTAACTGCTCGCTTTTTTTTTTTTTCTTAAAAAAGCTGTTATAAGAGCATCGTAAACATATACTCAGTTTTTTAAAAATCAGGACCTGTGAGTTCATCAGTGTAGGGAACTCCTAGTATGGAAATTCCCTTCTTTGGATCACAACTTGACTGCAGTTTATAGCTTTAGCTCCCTGAGGCCCTGAGAGGTTAAGTGACATGCCCAATGTCACATAGCCATTATATATCTGAGTCAGGACTTGAACCCAGGTCTTTCTGACTCCAGGGCCAGCAACTATTATTCTGCTTGTCTCGGTGTGCAACATTAACCCATTGAACTAAAAAGTATTTCACAGCTGATTATACAGTGTGTTGATTTAAAAAGTCCATAGCTTTTCCTTCCTTTCCCCTGTCTTTTGACTATTTTATTTCTTGGTAAATCCAGTTTACACGGAAGCATTTGTTTGGAAAGGAGAGAAAAACTGTGAAAAAAAAAAAAAGTAATCTTATTGTTGTTGCTTTTCTGGCATCTGGTAAATATCTCAGTAAAAGGGAGAAATACTGAAATTAATGAATGAAAAAGTTCATAACCAAGATCTAGTCGTAGATACCATAAGGTACAATAGAATTAAGAACTTAAAAGTATATTAATTAAAAAACCTGCATTTTAATGGAGCTCTGCAGCAATTCTTTCCTTTCCTTGATTTTTTTGTTATCATAACTAATAAATCTCCTATGGGCTCTAAGTTTTAATAACAGTGAAAGAGAGAGGTTTTGACACATTCCCCCATCTCAATCAAACAACATACATGATTAGGTTTTTAAAATATATGTCTACATTCCGTTATCCCTTTATCAGATGTGATCTCCTTTTCAAATGGGTCAATCAAGAAACAGTAGATTGGTGCCGTAACAGTGAAAGAAAGCTTAGCAATTTTTCCATGAAGTGACTGATTTGTGTTTCAGTTGTGTCCAACTCTTCATGACCCCATTTGGGGTTTTCTTGGCAGAAATACTAGAGTGGTTTGCCATTTCCTTCTCCAGCTCATTTTACAGATGAGGAAACTGAGACAGACAGGGTTAAGTGACTTGCCCAGGGTCATATAGCTAGAAAGTATGAGGCCAGATTTGAACTTATGAAGATGAGTCTTCCTGATTCCAGGCCCAATGGATAGACTGCTAGGCCTGGAGTGCTTATGCCCACGGGAGGATGATAATAAAATGTTTGTGTCCTAGGGTATACATTAGATATTCATGAAAAGGTGATGACCCTAACCCATCTCCACCATCTCCAGCCTCTACTTAAAGCAGTAACACTTCTACCTCTTTTCTCTGGGATCTCATCAGCCAAGTTATACCTACCATCCCCTCTTTGTGTCTCTGGTGCCTCTTTACCTTTTAAGCCACATGAATTCCCTGTCACCTACTTAGAGCTTTGGCTTACTTAATGCTCTCATGACTAGAATTTCCCTTTGTCTCTAGAGTTAAAATTAGCAGGGCTTTCTTCTGACTCCCCCAAATCACCGCTTTAATTTAGTTGTTTTAATTTTTCAAGAAAAAGCATTATTCAAAATGAAGGTGTAGGCTTTCCTGGCCACTTCCCCAAAGGTTGTTTTACTAGAAGACACACACAGAGAAACACTCTATGTCAGGGAAGAATCCCAAGGCTTCCAAACGTATCCTTCCCCAACCTTGGAGATTTACTGGAGTCTGACTCACTCTTCTTCTTTTTTTTTTTTTTTTTGGCTAGGCAATGGGGTTAAGTGACTTGCCCAAGGTCACACAGCTAGTAAGTGTTATGTGTCTGAGGCCAGATTTGAACTGAGGTCCTCCTAAATCCAGGGACAGTGCGCCACCCAGCTGCCCCCTGACTCACTCTTCATAAGCAATTAAAACTACCATGAGGCTCCACTGTAGCATCTAGTCTGTTGATACCAGCAATGGACTGAATTCTTCCAGCTCCTTAGATCTCCCACTACATGCCTTTCTGTTACATCTATAGAGACAGCACAGAACAACCAATGCCCTGGTGTTCTCCTTTGTGGTCATGCTGAACCATCTCTTTGTTCTTCTCTTTAAACCACTCCCTCTAGCCTTGGTGCTAATATTTATAGGTGGGACATAGCCCAGAGGAGCCATTGATAATGCCCATTTGTATTTCTTTGTTATGATGAGCTTGAGCTTTTGTTTGTTTTATCTTAATGCTAGTATTCTAGATATTTGCAGACAGGGGCAGCTAGGTGGCCCTGGATTCAGGAGGACCTGAGTTTAAATCCGGCTTCAGACATATAACTTCAAATCCGGCCTCAGAAACATAACACTCACTAGCTGTGTGACTTCGGGCAAGTCACTTAACCCCATTGCTTAACCAAAAAAATAAAAATTTGAAAAAATTTAAAAATAGATATTTGCAGACAAAATGTGATTTAGTTGATGACAAATGATATAACCCTCAAACATGGGTTTCCCTAGGGGCAATGGGAAGATGCATGGTGGTCACGAACAGACCAGTTCATTGTCTGTCAAGAATTGGGCAAAAAAGATGGTCCAGTCACATGACAAGAATGAGCGCTAATGGATGGAGAGTGATATATTGCCATCCATGTAATGACAAAAGATCTAGAGGAAGCCTCTTAGAATGTTGGAAAAGCCCCTGGGGAGAATCTGTGGGAAGATGTGGACAAAAGTTGCCCAGGATGGGCAGGCATGGATGGGTTACAATCTACTTCCTTATACTACAGTGTTGAGGTCCCAGCTCAGTTGAAATATCAAAGTAGAGAAACATCCACAGCTATGATGTGTCTGCCTATGGATCTTAAATAAGGTTGCTTTTGGATCCTGAATTTTCCCTCATGTAAAATGGTAGTAAGGGCCCTGAATCATTTCAAAGAATGTTTTCAGGATGGACTCATAAAAATAATAACAACAACAATAATAATAACAAGAGCAAAAATAACAATAGCTGAAAGCATCAGAGCACTCATGGCAATGTGCCCTGAATCTTCTCAAAGATGTTCTGAGGGAGGACTGATAATAATAATAATAATAATTACTCAATAACAGAAAGCACCAGAGCATTCATGGCCACATGCACTCTGTGATACAGATTCGAATAGAACAGAACAGAACCTAAACACCCCCCACCCCCAGTTTTCAGACTATCATTTCTAGTCATATAAACAACTAGTCCCTAGCACTTCTCGTTGCTCTGGTTATAAAGTCCATCTCCTAGAGTCTCTGGACTCGAGAGTGAGGAAGGAATGAAGTTCTCAAGTGACACGAGTGGACAGAGCTTGGCAGAATCACAGAGGGAAAAGGAAAATCATTACGATGCTTTGAGGCCAGGTAGGGGAACAGGCACAATTATGCGGAAGACAGAAACAGACCTTGCCAACCAGCAAGCTGTCACTTCTGTTCTGCTGTGTGGTTACTCTCTGGCTTTTTTTATGTTTCTTAGCAATAATGCTACAGTCTAGATGTCTGTCATCCTTTCTGTTTAAGAAGAAAGAGCAGTAGATTTGGAGTCCTGGGACCTGGGTTCAAATCTCTCCCCGCCTAGTTAATAGACTGGGTGACCTTGGGCAAGTGATTTTGCTTTTCTACATTTCCTCATCTATTAAATAAGGTGATTGGACTAGATAAGCCTTCCCCCTCTAAATCTATCATCCTGCAAACACCAAGGTGGAGAGTAATGTATTTTTGGCATGAGGACAGCTATAATGATAGCAAGTGGTGTAGCTGGCCTAGTATTACTATGGCTTAATTTACTGAGCAATGCTACTTCTCAGCCTAGGAAGCCCCTGGTCTTTTTTGAAGCATTTTCTTTGTAGTCATTGACCTTGATATTATCTTCCTTTGGGAGAGTGGGAGGAGAAATGCCTTCCTGTCTTTGAGTCAGACAGGAAGCATCAGTAAATTGTCCACCTGTTTTAGATTTTTTCATATGAAATGAAAGCAAGGAATAACCCTTGAAGAAAAGGAAAACTGTCTTTTCAACCCTCCTCTATTTCTTCTCTGTTTCTTTCTATATTCTCCAGTGTGTATTCTCCTCAGGGCAAGGTGATGACCCTGGGTTCTGGAATGGTCATGCCAATTGAGTATGAGCTCTGACAAGTCCTATTAAGCTGTACAGACTTCCAATATGAGCCTGGTAGCCCAGTATGTGTGTCTCATTCGAAATTCAGCCTGGCTACATTTGGAAACCCAGGACAAGTTGACAGCAGCAACATGTTGAAGAATTATAGGATTATATACTTAGAGCTAAACGTTAGAAACCACCTGATCCAACCCCCTAATTTTATATATGAGGAAACTGGGGCCCAAAGTGTTAAAGGAATTTGCCTGAGGTCACAAGTAGAAGAAATGGGATTTGAATTCCAGTCCTTTAGTTCCAAATTCCTGGCTTTTTGCACTGTACCACATCCCACTTTATCTGCCAAATAATGAAAGGGATTACAATATGCTTCATGAAATTGGGTGTTGACATTACTATTTGTTCAGTGCATTGATGTGAATAATTAGGCTTGGAAACCTCAAGGTATTTATATCAGAGAATAAATGTCCAACTTGGGAAAGGGTGTCAAATATATGTTCAACATAGTGTTCTTGAATGTTAATTGTTGTAGACAATATACTTTTGACATATTTTATGTTTAACTCTCTTTGTATGTGTTACCTCCCACCCTCATCTTCATTACAACATAAGCTTCTTGCGATCAGGGACTATCTAATTTTTATCATTGCATCCTGAGGACCTAGCATAGTGTTTTGTGTATGCATGTGCTTAATATATACTTACTAAATTGAATTTAACATGCTTTTCCCTCTTGCCTGCCCAAGTCTAGACTTTGTGTATCTTCTTAGGATATCCGTTTCCTCAGGCAAAAGCCCTGTAATAGTATTCACATTTTTTTTTGAATGTCACAAAGACTCAGAATAATTTTGATGGAATGAAATATTGATGTTTTTCCAGTATTGCAAGATGACCCACAGAGCCCTCCACCTCTACCTGCTGAAAAGCCTATTGGAAACACTTCTGGCACAGCTTCTGGAAAACTCAGTAACGTCGAAAGAACCAGATGCTTGGTAAGTAATCTTTGTGATTTTCTTTTTCTTTTTGGGGGGGGGTGAGGCAGTTGGGGTTAAGTGACTTGCCCAAAGTCACACAGCTGAGTGTTATGTGTCAGGTCACATTTGCACTCAGGTCCGCCTGACTCTAAGGCCAGTGCTATATCCACAGTGCCACCTAGCGGCCTCTATCTTTGTGGTTATCTTAATATGAATGCTAAGGTATGACCTGATTCTAAACACTTAATTTATTGTTAGATTTACACCTTGATTATTTTAGCACTAACACAAACAATACTGTCCTCAGGGTATCAGAAGGATTAAGGGTCTGAAGGATATAGCAAAAATCAAATCCTGTTGCAGTAAATAAAATTACAATGAAAATTTCATATTTTTAAAATAAATTTTTATTGATATCTTTTGTTTATTTATATCACCAAAATTTCCCACAGTATCCTTCTCCCACTTAGGATCCATTCTATACAACAAGTTGCATTTTTAAGGAAAACAAAAAGAAAAAAAAAAGTAAAAGTGATTAGTACATCAGAAAGAAGTCAAGCTTTCTCTCTCTCTCCCTTTGGCCTCTTCTGGTCAGTGGAGGGCCTGTTAGCGCAGGCTGAAGTATAAAGATGGCTACATCTAAGACCCATACCACCCATAACCAATCACGGAAATGGCACAGAAATGGCATTAAGAAACCTAGGTCACAGAGATACAAGTCTCTGAAAGGGGTTGACCCTCAAGTTTCCGAGAAACATGCACTTTGCCAAGAAACACAACAAGAAGGGGCTGAAGAAGATGCAGGCCAACAATGCCAAAGCCATCAAGGCCCTGAGCACCAATGCCTCCAAGGCCAAGCTCCTCAGACCCAAGATCCCCTAGTGCCCGGTGTGCTGGCCACAAGTTGGCCACCGGGGTCCAGGGCCCAGGATCACAAAGCCTGACTCTAAGGTTGCCAGAACCACTGACCCCACTTGGGTCCACTGACCCCAAGGTCACCAAGTCTGCTGCCAAGTTCAGTAAGTCTGATCCCAATGCTACCAAATCTGGCCCCAAGGCCGGCAAATCTAACGCCAAGGTCACCAAGTCTGATTCCAAGGCAGCCAAGTCTGATTCTAAGGCCACAAAGCCCAGTGATTCCAAGGCTGCTAAGCCTTCCAAGTCCAAACCCAAAGATGCTGGGGCTAAAGCTGCTAGTCCCAAGCCTTCAAAATAGATGCTTCAGGACAGAAGGACTTGTTTAAACCCTAAACCACCATTTTTTCCCAGTCAGGGTATGATTATTCACTGTTTTGTATAAAGAAAATGGTAAGTCATAAGAGAAAAAAAGTAAGTCTACAAATGTATGCAATATCCCATACCCATGGTCCTTTCACCTCCACAAAGTCATAGGGATAGAGATGTCTTCTCGTATATCTTCTTTGGAGACATGCTTGTTCTACTTATTTTTCTTATTCAGAAAAAGAACAAGAACGTTTTATTTCATTCCATATACAACATAACAAAGCATCTGTACAACAGCAGAATTTGACTTGCTTTTTGACGTCCATTATAACAAGGTTTGGCTTGTATAGATTTAATGAAATTGACTTTTCAGTACACTGCTGATACACATGACAATCAGGAGGCTTTTGACACTTAAGTTTTCTAATTCATTGACTTGAAATTTGAGGGGAATGAATATGGTTGGTGTAGTGATTTTCTTACCCAAATAGAAAACAGGATAGTTACTTACAGGTTTTATTAGCCCCTTATTATGGATTAGGACACTGAGGCTGAGAAGAGGTTAAATGATTTCCCCGGTAGACAACTAGTAAATATCAGAGGTGAGATTTAAACCTAATCTTCCCCACTCCAATGTTAGTATTCTTTCCCTCATACCTTGCAGCTTACACAAAAGTTAGTCCAAACCCACCCATCTGGGGTGATAACCGATTCATTGTATTGGTTGTAACTAACCTGAATTAAGTGAGAAGAATGTACTTCAGAATTGTACGAAAAGCCCACGACTCAGTTTTTAGAAGAGCATGTGAGAGCTTCCACACATCCCTGCTGGGTCATGGATATTCTTTGAGTAGCCAGATTTTTAAATGAGATTTTCAAATCTCACAGCAGCATTTATCAGAGGGCAGAAATGGCCAGAAGAGTGTTCACAAGGCATGGATTATTTCTGGGACATCAAAGAGTTTATGAGCTGCTGGTTTGCTTCACTACATTAACCAAGTCCATTAGTGAAGCCAAGTTTTGAGACAGGCTTAATTCACTTTTTAAAAGGGAAATTTTAAAAATTGAAAAAATTGAAACATGCTACGTGATTGAAGCTAAAGGGAATTCACTATTTGATATTTAAAAGAAAGATGTAAATATTCAATAGGAACTTCAAAACACAGAAGTAAATTTTGCTTTGTTTTTAAGTTGATAAAAGGGAAATAATCTAAGAGTTCAGTAACACAGGTTCCCAGACAGTATTTAAACACACAGTGCAGTTGAGCTTCTATTGGGACCATCTACTTGAAGATGCAATGGTTGTTCTTTTACCTAAGTGTCTCTTAATAGTGATGATTGTCCCAAAAAACTGAATGGGAAATGGGAAATGAAATGCAATTCAGTAAATCAATGAAAAGGAAATATGTATTCTCAACTTTTAGTGGTTTTCAGAATTAGATGGAGGTAGTTGGGGAATCCAAAGAGTGAACCCTCTATTTGACCTCCTCACATGCAAAGCTAAGGCTTTATCCAGATGCTTTTTACCCCTTTAGGCTTACATTTCTAAGAAAATCAATTCCAAAGAATGGTTAACATGAAAAAAGCTACAGAGGGCTAGCTTTGAGATTCTATAAGAGTCCATTCAGTACAAGACTTGAAAATATTTTCCATGTAATGCAGTTATGATAATGGATGCCTTTTATGATAATGTGCACTAAAAGTCTATTAACTTAATACCATTTATATCCCTTGGTCTAACAATCTGTTTTTTTCCTCTGGAGAAGCTTTCTTATTGGATTCTACATTTCCAGTTTCTTTCTACTTCAGTTTGCTCAAAAACCAGACCACGACTGTCTCTTTTTTCATACCAGCTGCATCTTTCTCTTTTTATAAGAAGTCTATCCTTCCTTCCCTTATCCCTCCTCTCCCACTCCTTTCCTTTCAGCCTAACCTTTGCCCTGACCAAGCAAGCTTTTCTTCCACCCTGTTTCCCCCTTAATTCTATTTTCTACTTATGTGCCTTCTTTCATTCTTTCTCTTCTTCCTGGAATAGCCTTTTATCAATCCACCTACCCATGTTCTTCTTGGTTTTGGGTCCAAAAAGTCTATTTTGATACAGCCTCTTAAATTATCCAATGAGTAAAACTAGGAGTTAGGGGGCCCTAATGTATAGGGAGCACATATCTGTCTCCTCAAAGCAAAACCATCTTTTATGATCATTTGAATATCTTAGATATTCAGACATGATCTGTTTGTATTTTTTTTAGATCCATGGGGTTCATAACAATGTAGTTGATTTTGTGATCTAAAGATATTATGGTCTCTGCCTCGAGGAACTTTCAATCTAGTTCTTAAACTTTTAGGCTGGTGTGAAATTGAGGTATAAATCAATCAGCAAGCATTTAGTATTAAACTCCTAAAGTCAGAAATTATGCTAAGCCTTCAAGTTACTTACATTCTAATGAGGGAGACAGACATGTACATATGTAAATAAAAGAAGAATGTATGAGATGAAATTCAAGATAATTTGGGGAGGAAGGACACCAGCATCCAGGAGGATTAGGAAAGGCTTCAGTGACTGATTGGTGACCGTTCGCAGACTGACTGTGCTGTACTCTGGACATCTTCCTGCCTTGTCAACATCTTTCTTTCCCTTCCATCCTCATCCTCCTTTCCCCCGAATTTCAACCTCTTGCTTTGGGAACAGTAATTAAATCAATGCCACCATTCCTGGAACTCTCCTTAGCATCTTGTGAGTTCCTAGACCAAAACACTCTTCCCTAGCCATCACTTTCTTACATATCACCTTCCCTATTTAGAATGTAAGCCATTTCAGGGCAGAAACTGTCTTGATTTTTGCGCAGCTAGGTCCCAATTCATGTGAATAATGAATCCCCTAAAGTAGTCACATTGTTTGAATTTGCACTGTGTATTTCCATTCGGATAGAACCATTTCAGGGGATTCATTATTTGAACTAATTGAGAGCTTGCTGTATTTTGTATCCCCAGCACTTAGCACATTGTCTGGCACATAATAAGTGTTTAATGAATGCTGAATTCATTTTCATTCATTCGTGTGGGAGGTAGTGCGTGAACTGAGTTTAATAGGAAATCAGAGACTCCAAAAGGCAGAGGTGAGGAGAGAGAGTATTTCTAGGCATGGAGCATAGCCAATGCAGTAGAGGTGATTTAAGTGGAAATGGGTCCAGTGAGTAATGATTTTAACCCTTTCTATACGGTTGAAGACTTTAAAACCTCAGCTGTGTTTACTTTTATGATCCACCCTAAAGGTTTTAAGCAGAAATCTTCTCTTCATGGAAGTTAATGTTCTAAATTAAGAAATGCCCGAGCAGTGATAATGTATGCCTAAAACGCATTCTCCATTACTTGTAGGATTCTGAGCCCTCCGTTCAAACAGGAAGTTCTTCCAAAGGACCAGTGCTGCCCCCAAGGTAAGTTCAGGAACCCAATGGGTACTTACCCAATGGCTGCTTCTTTTTTAAAATAAAATTACTTTTTATTAGGAACTTAATAATTACCAATAATCTAAATAGTTCAGTATGCAAAGGAGAACCAAAAAGATTGCATATGAAACCAGGAACTCTTGTTATGTACAGTTAGTTTTTTTTAAGTCTATTAAATTGAACAAGGTAGTAACAAAATCGCCTAATTTAAGAACCTTTCTGAACATCTTTGTGCTTTTTTCTATTTTTAATGTGTTACTAATTTTCTTTTTTTGCATCTCTAGAACTACCCACTAGCTTAAACCTCCTCTCCCCCAACCAAGTTCTTCCTTATATCAAATAAACATACTCAAGCAAAAAAGACCAATACATTGATCATGACTAAAAACCATGTGTCTCTGCACCTCTAGTTCACCACCTCTTTGCCAAGAGGCAGAGGAAGCATGCTTCATCATCATTCTTCTGACATTAAATTGATAAGAGTTCATAAATCTTTCACATTTATTTTTCTTTACATTATTATGTTCATCCTGCAAATTTTTCTCCTGGTTCTCCTCATTTCTGTCAATGTCAATTCATCCAAATGTTCTCAAGTATATACAAATCCTTCATATTCATTATTTCTTACAGCATAATATTATTCCATATACCACACAATTTGTTTCCTCAATGGAGACCCGTAGATGAATAGTCACTTTATTTCTAGTCCTTTGCTACAACAAAAAGCACTGTTGTCAATATTTTTTGCACATATCGGCCCCTTCACTCCATCTTTGATCTCTTTAGAGTATGTGATTACTAGCAGTAGTACTGCTGGGTTAAAGAGTATAGACAGTTTAATGACTTTGGAAATAGAGTTCCAAATTATTTGCCAAAATAGTTGGATCATCAAAGGCCAGTTCAGCTCAAAAATTGATAAATGTCTCTTAATCAGTGAGCTTTGGTCTCCAATCTTATTATAGAGTTATTTGGAAACTCATTTCTTTCTGCAATTTGAGTCTTGGAATTTCTTCACTGAAATAAAGGACAAACGAGCTCTTGAGTAGTTATAATGGGAGACCTTCTCACTGATCATCTTTCCAACAATGTCTCAGGAGGGTTGAATGGAAAATAAGCCTATTAAAGATAATCCATGGTATCAAAAATGTTTAAATAGTAAATGCCACAATAATAAAAAAGTGATTATGCAAGATCTCATTTCTATTGAAAGAGTCAAGGAAAGCCTTTCATACTAATAGGATCATCCACGTTCGGTTTCTAGAACCGTCTTGTTTTTAATTAATCTAAATTAGGGATTTAATGACACTCTTACACTGTAAAAAACAAAACACTTATTCTGAACTCGAGCACAGATGCCTTATATCTTATTATAGATTTTCCATCTTGGACTTTGGGAGAAAATGCTTAGTTTCCTGAAATAGGCTCACTGTGTTTAAGAGCAAATGAGGCCTTGGAGAGCTCATGATAGTAAATGCTAGTTTGTCTTGAACTAATGAATCTCTAGTGCCAGATAAGAGGAAGCTGGAACATCATGGCATTTCTCTAATACAGTAATGTTTAGTGCTGCCTTTGTTTGCATAAAAGTTGCATATCCTGCGTGTTTGAGAATGTCTCATGTGCACTGACTTTGTGGATATATGTGTGCCTTGTGAAAAAAAAGTTCAAAAACCTAATAGAGGACAAAAGCTGATTCTTAATTTTGACATTGATGTTCAGACCCGTAGATGGAAAAGTCATCCCAGCTCGACCTCCTCCACCAAAGGGGGCCCCCGGGAGGCCACCTCCACCCAAACTCTCTGGATCTAAGGCGTCATCTCAGAAACAAGTTTTTTGTCACTCTTCATCAGATGTGGATCTCCAGAACAAACAAAGTGCCTTAACAAGGGGTCTCAAACGGGCCAAGAGCCAGATCTTACTGAAACAAGAACCAGTGTTGCCTCCTCGACCCAAACCAGGCCACCCCCTCTACAGGAAATACATGGTAAACTACTCTTATCTCTTACTTTAGATCGGAAATCACTTAGTTAAAGAGTTTTCTCAGAAACAAATGCAGGGTACAGTATTTCTTAGGAAAATAGGCTGAGCAATTAGAGAATTGCTCTTGTGTTCTCGTAGGTGAAGCGCATGACATTATTTAAATCAGGGTTTAGCTCTTATTAGAAAGGTAAAGGAGGAAATCTTAGGAGTGGGTGACCACAAACTGCCATTACTTATGATCAGACAGAAACAATGAGGAATCTGACCCAGCAGATCATGGAAGTATCCTGCCTCCGTCATATGTGTGACCTTGGGCCAGTCACATAAACTCTCTGGGCCTAAGTTTCTTCATCTGTAAAGTGAGAAGGTCGAGCCAGAAGGTAGGAGGTCTCTAACATCCCATTCTACTTCTAAATCTATGATCCTAAAACCATAGTAATACAGGACTATGGTTAACTGTTATTTGTGATTCCCCTAAGTAAATTCTGAAATAAAATTGACAACTTTAAAAAAAGAAATTAAGCTGACTCAGTTGAAAGCATTTTCTCATTAAGAAGAAAGAGGAATGATCTTGTGCTCCCTTTTTTTCTACCCCTCCAAAAGTCTAACATTAATGGTCTATTTTGTTTTGGTGTTTTCATCATTTAACATATTTTAGAATCTGAGTTTTTGTTCCTGTTAATAAGCTTAAAACTTTGTCTCAGTTTCACTGTCAGTCAAACACTTATTTTATGCTGTGCATAAAGATATGAAGAAAAGCAAAAATCATCTTTGCCCTCAAGAAGCTTACATTCAGAAAGGGAAACAAACATGAAAATAACTAGATACATAAAAGATATTGATCAATAAATTAGCCTAATATTTTTAAGTGCCCGGTATATTCCAGCTAGCTGCTGGAGAGATTTGTATACTAAGAATGAAACAATTTCTATTCACAAGAAATTTAGTTTCTAATGGGAGAGTCAAAAAGTTAAACATATAGATATATATGTATAGCACAAATAAAAAGTGAAAAATACAAATAAATTCAAAGTAGTTAAATACAAGATAGGTTGGTAGGAAGGGCACTAGCAGTTGGGGGTAATCAGGAAAGATGTCATACAGAATGTTGTGATTGAGCTGCCTTACATCTTAAAGGAAGAGAGGGAACTTACAGGTAAGGAGAGAAAGCATTCACATCTAAGGGGGCTAGAAATGTAAGTGGATGCCAAGTTGTGAAGGGGTTTAAAAGCTAAATAGAGGAGAATCTCGGAGCCTGGAAAAGGCCTCCTGCATCAAGAGACATTTGAGCCAAGTTTTGAAGGAAGCCAGGAAAACTAAGAGAGGAAGTTGAGGAGGGAGCATATTTCAGGCATCCATGACATCAAATGCAAAGACATGGATAAGTGAATTGGTGTTTGTGTGAGAAACAAATACAGTTATCCGTTCCTTACTGGTACGCCATGATCTGGAAAATCTGCATAAAATTGTGTGCCATCTGCTGGCTTTTGCATTCTTTTTGCAAACTTTAACTTTTTACTTATTTTAACTTTAAAAAGAAATCATGTATATTTATAGCATTAAAAGATAAAATATATTGTTGTTATACAACACTGTACATATACTTTATGCATTTCTGAATTTCTAGACTTTTTCTGTGTGGTCTGCTGGCCTTCACATGTCATCTGGGGCTTCCACAAAACCCCCCAAAAATTCCCATTTAATTTCTTATGACCCACAATATATTGAAACTGCAGTAGAGAAAGTTACAGTACAGAAGGGATAAATGTAGTCTATCAGAGTGGTATCCTAGCGTGAGTAAAAGTGAATGAAGTATTAGAAGACAGGAAAGGGGGGAGGAACGAGTCAGGTTGTGGAGAGGACGAAATTGTTTTAGCCCAGCAATTCTTAAACTTTTTAGTCTCTGGACCTCTTTTACACTCTTGAATATTAGTGAAGACCCCAAACAGTTTTTGTTTATGTGGATTGTAACTATTGCTATTTACTGCATTACAAATTAAACTGATACAATTTAATATATTAATTCATTTTAATGTAACAATAATAAACTCATTATACTTTAACAATTTTATGAAAAATAACTTTATTTCTCCGCCAAGAAGAGTGACATTGTTTTTACATATTTTTGCAAATCTTTTTAAAGTCTCGCTTAATAGAAGACAGCTGAACTGATATCTGCTTCTGTATTCAATCTGTTGAAATATATGAAGCTTTTGGTTGAAGTATGTGAAGAAAATCCAGCTTCACATAGATACGTGGTTAGAAAAGACAGGAGTATTTTAGTCAAATAACATCTTACTATTATTATGAAAATAGTTTTGACCTTAAGGATCTTCCAAAGGATCTCAGGGATGCCCAGTGATCCAAAGAATGCACTTTGAGAAACACTGTTCTAGGCTCTATTTCTTCCCTTCTCAGAATGGGTTGCACTGGATTAGTCTGGGATAAAGATCAGCTTCATGAATGGTGTCATTGTTTTTACTTCCGCAGTAGCCATATGACCATTGATAAAAGCATTAACAGACAACTGTGTTTTTGGTTGTAAATCTTTACCATTAAATTTGGCAATTGTCACTTCCAGCCTCTTGGTGGGAATTTTTTCCTCTTAGTAAAGTGAGCAGAAATTTTATTTTGAGGGCTAGTGATAATGATGTGATATACATACATATCACTATAAAGTTTAAAATATTTTTTCTTACAACATTATATGGTTAGTGTTTCTCAGTATTTTAAGGAGCAGCAATTTCCTCAGGTTGGCACTCCCTCCCTTCCTTGCTAGACAGTGTTCATGGGTGGTTGTTGTTGTTCAATTATTTTCAGTCATGTCTGACTCTTCCTGACCCCATTTGGGGTTTTCTTGTCAGAGATACTGGAGTGGTTTGCCATTTCCTTCTCCAGCTCATTTTATAGATGAGGAATTGAGGTAGACAGGGTTAAGTGACTTGCCTAGAGTCACAACACAGCTAGGAAGTGTCTGAGGCCAGATTTGGACTCAGGAAGATGAGTCTTCCTGCTCTAGGCCCAATGCTCTACCCACTTCACCACCTAGCTGCCCGTTATGGGCCAGACAATTCAATCAATTGTAGTTCTTTCCAAATTTAGCTAGTCTGGTCCCATGACTACAGACACACAATTCATTCTAAACTTTTCAGCTTGGTAGGAACTGTCCAGCTGAGGATTTGTTCCTCTGGCATAAGCTTCAAGACCCAGGATCACTTCCACACTGCAAGGGGGACTTAAGGAGGATGCGGGTGTTTTTATTTCTTTTTAATAGATGTGGAAACTTAGGTTCATTGAGGTTAAGTAATTTATCCAAGGTTGCTCAGTCAAAAATCTGTTCTTGAAAAGAGATTTTCTATTCTAAACTAGCTTTCTTTCCATTCTATCATACTGTTGAAAACTGGTAATAGATTTAATCGTTGCTCTTACCAGTGCATGATTTTTTACATAGGTAAGTTTTTTGTTTTTGTTTCAGTGAAAATAATGCTTCTTACTTGTCACAAGGTTCCTACTTTTTTTAGCCTTTGTCACTTGATCTAAGCTGGAAGAACCTTTTCTTATTCAAAGGAACCATCATTATCAGGCGTGGGTGATAAATAAATTGACTGTATTTCCAGAACCAAAAATGGAGCATTATCTGATAAAGGAGATTGTTTTTGCAAAGGTTTGACAAAAGGATACTTTATTTTCTTGAAATCAGGAGAGTCTCAGAAAAATATAAACTGTTACGGTTACCATACTCATTTACCAAAATAGAGAAAGAAGAATTCACTTATAATGTTAATTCTGTATTTTGGACAATTAAGAGAAATGTATGAGTGCAGAATGGTGTTATCTTTACAGTAATATGTTTCATTACACTATTCATTAACAGTTATGGAGATATTTTACCCAGGAACCTAAGCAGAATTCTAGGCCAAATAAGGGGATCTTGATGATGGAAAACTGACCCAGTTTTTTTACCTATACAGAAAATAACTATGTGTTTGGTTATCACTTCACCAGGCCCAGAATTATGACCATGCCACACCCATGTCTTCTGTACTTATTGTGCTAGCTTCCTGGGTTTCTTTCCGGGTTTCCTCTAGTTTAAAATTAGCTTGTCTGTTCCTAAGAATCTCTTCCTGAGATTCCAACAAGTTACATCTGAGGTTCTCTAATTTACTATTTGCCACACAATTTAAACATATTATTGGGAACCAGACCAAGGAACTGGACTATTCAGCCAGACGATGGCCAGAGCAAGGAGTTGGCAGAGGGAGCATTTAAAATCAGGCTAGTCAGAGATCAGGGCAGGTGGAGAGCACAGGTAGTAATAGAGGACAGGCAGGAGCATGAATCACAACAGGTGTTTAGCATTAGGAAGAGTCAGAATTGAGGGAACATGGCTTGAGGCAGTAGGTCTAGAGAGACAGAGGGTCCATGGTATCAGAGAGCGCTTCAAGTAAAAGCAGTCCAGAACCCTGGATAGCTTTGGGGGTGGGGAGAGCCATTCTGAAAGTGTCTTGAGTTTAGATTGAATTTTTTATTCTCAGAATTCCCAATGTACTCGATTAGTTCCACTCTGTACATGAAATTCTCCAGTTCCAGTCAATTAATTTCAATAAACATTTATTAAGTACTTTCTATGTACAAAGACATCTTGCCAGGATGGGAAATGCGAAGACAAAAAATTAAAACTGTTTCCTTCCTTTAAGGAGCTTACATTTGACTGGTTATTGAAGACTTTTCACCATATATCCAGAGTCAGTCCTTGCAGAACTGGGAAATCATCCTCATACCTTTAAGAGCTTTCCATGTTAGTTCCATATCCATAGGAAAAAAACAAACGTATGTTAAGTACCTCCTATATGCTTAACCCTGTGCTAGGCACTGAAGAGGATGTAAAGATGAAAAAGACATAGTCCATGTTTGTGGTGAGACACCCAAGAGATGAGAGGACCACATCATCTGGCCTCTTTGAGGGTTCCATAGGTATCACCATATCCATGACGACTCCATCAGGCTAATTAGAAGGACATTTGTCTTGCTGTTTATTCAGTGACTCATTCTATCGGAGGTCCTGGTCAGCTCTAGGCAGAGGATCTGATACTCATAGAGTGGCAATGTACCCCACTTGAATCATAACCAAAAAAGCCAAGTGTTCAATGTTCTAACTAAGGAAGCTAAAGAGAGAATTCATCTAGAGGAAGCTATATTTTGAGCATACACAATGAATCCCAAAAGGTTCTGCAGTTTATATGGAGCTTATTTGATCATGAGTAATCTTTTTATTGGCTTCTGTTTAAGCTGCCTCTGCCTCATGGAGTTGCCAATGAAGACACTGTCTCCCAAAACCCTGGAGAGCTCTCTTGTAAGGTACAGTGATGTTCTTACCTTTTACCAGTTAATGTCAAAAATTCACTGGCTCCTATCACAGCTCTTACATGTTATGCTTTAGGCTCTGAAGATTAAAACTTGGGAGAGAGGGGAGTAATAATGTTTTATTCACTAATAATTGCATCTGAGAGTATGTTATACCTTACAGCGTGGAGACGTGCTGGTGCTGCTGAATCAAACTGAAGACAGTTACTTGCAATGCCAAAAGGGAGAAGAAATGGGCAGAGTTCACCTGTCACAGATAAAGATTATCACCCCACTTCATGAGCATCTTAAAAGCAGATCAAAAGTAAGAAATTAATTTGGTACAACACCGTACATTACGTGTGGCAGTTACATTTGACAGAACTCTTAATTATGTCTTAGCTTCCATTTTTATTAGCCCATTTATATAACAGAAGAATAAATTATAGTAGTATTTTATTCCATTTTAAGAGTAAATCACTTACAGGAGGCTTGCAGTAGCCATCCTCATCACCTTGGTTGCATAGTTTGACTGTGGTTTATGCTAGACATATTTCATATTTCAGTGACTTACAGCAACCCCAAAATCAAGTCATTAATTTGCAATTGTAAAAATTGCTTTTTCGAAATAATGCAAATTTACTTAACAAAATGACAGCAATTTGATGCAGTCAAAACAGGATAATGATGAAAAGAGCCAAATTCACCTTCTTCCCTTCAGAGATTAAAACTTTGAATGGCCATAATCGCAGTGATTTTAGCTCCAGAAATAATGTAACTGAGTCCCACCCCTAAAGCAGCCAATCCTGGTTGGTACCTGACAAATCAGGGAACCCCAGACAGTAGCATCATGTTAATGAAGGCCATTTGTAAGCAACACAAATGTCCTTGAGATATCTGCTTAATGTCTAGTTAAGAAGCTGTTTCATAAGCTTGCTAATTAAATAAATATCTGTTCCAACTGAGACAGAGGATCCAAGCAAATCTAAACTAAAGGTTTCAATTACAGGGGACATGGTTAGTGACAAAGTAGTCTCATCTGAAAGCAGTAATGTCTAATTTCTTTTTATTCTGAAAACAGTGCTAAGATATTGCAACATGTATTATTTCACAGAGGTTTGAATGCTGAGTCCCCTTGGAATATGGGAAGCATTCAGAGGAAACTGAAAAGCAGCGCTTTGGCTGTTTAATGCTGGCTGGCATGTTTCCCTAGGTCGGCTATCATAGAAGCTGCTTGAGGGCAGGAACTGGTCAGTCTTGTCTTTGTACCCCAGTACCTAGCACAGTACCTTGCTTGTTATAGGGATTTTCACAAAATACTTTTTGGGGCCAACTAGGTGGTATAGCGGATAAAACACTGGCTCTGGAGTCAGGAGGACTTGAGTTCAAATCCAGCCTCAGACACTTCCTAGCTGTGTGACCCTGGGCAAATCATTTAACTCTGTTTGCCTCAGTTTCCTCAACTATAAAATGAGCTGGAAGAGGCAATGGCAAATGACTCAAGTATCTTTGCCAAGAAAGCCCCAAATGGGGTCACAAAGAGTTGTTCACAACTGAAAACATCTCAACAACATAATGAAGGAGTTGGATTTGGATGGCTTCTGAGGTTCCTTATTGCCCCAAATCCAGGATCCTATGATCAGAGGTTACAAAGAAGTCACTGATCTGAACTGATGGAGGGAATTTCCATGCTGGGAGCTCGTATACTAACGCTGTAATACATCTGGACCCTCACTCGAGGGGGAAAAAAATAACATACATCTTAAAAAAAAAAAATCAAAACAGCACCAGTAAAGCAAGTACAGGCAAAAGTGGTTGCCTTTCATTCTAGCTTTATGGTCTCCTCTGTGTTAATGTAGTCCCAATGCTGGGCACATATTAGGTACTTAATAAATGGTTATTGAATAGATTTCTTCAGAGGAATGAATCTTGAAAACAAAGTGTAGTTTTGAAGCAAATTACTGTTGGAAGACAAAAAGCTCCGAAATTCATTGAAAATAGAGGAAATTTATCTTTGGTCCAGTCACTTTTGTGTTTTGACATACAATCATTTGGTCATAACATCTGTTGTTCTGCTCTCAGAGCACAAATGAGTATAACAGTTGAAATGATACTGCCAAAAGCTCTATTTTATGAGAAAAAAAAATGAGCTAGAAATATCAAAAGAGAAATGGAGGATTTTTTTTAACAACCTTCCAAATTTTATTGAACTTCAATTTTGCCTGACTTGTCTTGCACTGTAGACACAATTACTTCTTAAGCTGTGGTGGTGTCCAGAGATTACTACAAAAATGGTGGTGATGGTCCACAGTAACTCCACTCATCCAGCATCCTTGGGCAATTCAGTCTTCTGCATTAAGGGATTTTCCAAATGATGGAAGCTTTCCTGATATAAGTGCCTACACTATTTGGGGGTTTTTGTAGCACTGGTTGCCCAAGACTTCAGAGCTCTGTTTTTCTTTTGTCTCATCAGATTTAGAGCTACAGGAGACCTTAGAAATCATGTAATTTAAGCACCTCATTTTACAGATGAGGAAAATGAGGCACAGGGATGGAACTTGACTTGCCCAGGGTCATACAGGTAGTAAGTGGCAAAGTGAAGATTGGAACCCAGATCCTCTAACTCCAAATCTAGTGGGGCTTTCCACTGTGCCTCGCTTCCTTTCTCCTGATAGTCTTCCTACTTCCTCCCTCCCTTAAATGTCACATCTTACTGGTGGCAGTATCCTATAGCCCCACTCCAAAATTTTTAATCTGCTGCTTTCTTGTAACCCAGGAATAGTTAAGGATTGCCCAGTATCTTTATTTTTACACATAATTCCAAGTCAGTAAGCCTAGGTGAGGGTCTCAGTAGCATTCATAGTCTACTACTCTGGGTTCTTAACTGTGTTCCAGATGGTTGAGGTTCATTGAGTATGATCCCCAGATAAGTGAGGCATCACCATACCAGAATGGCAGTTAGCAGATAGAGCCATTTTAGAAAGATTTTTTTCAGTGTTCTGGCTTTTTTTTTTAAGAGTACCAGGAATCTGTGTCCCTTGGGGAAATATCACTCCCTACCTACATCCCTGTCCTGCTCTTCTCCATCAAAGACAGAGCTGGCTAGCATTAGCAGGATCAGCTGTATGTGCAGGCAGAGTAGGACCACTATATGGTATGATTTTTAAGGGTATTAAAAGAGTTCCTGCCCTAAAATACTCATATTATACCTTGCTACCTTAAATTCTCACACTCCTCTCCTTTTCATTAGGCACTGAAAGTTCCCACCAAAATGGGAATATAACTCATTAGAATGGTAACTTTTTAAAGTCACTGTTAGTCACAAACACATTAGCTTGAATCTTTAGTATCCCAAGTTCACTAACCATTGACCCAATAAGACCCTGAGTAAGACATGCTGGAAATTATTTTTCTATTATATTAATAATAAATTATTAAATTAGGATTAAGGCTTTTTATCTTCGTTTACTCATTCAGGGACCAGCCCCTATAGGTCAGTCAGCTCTGAAGGACAAGGTTGATACATGAGATTGCCCAAATCCACCAGAAATATGCTCCTCCATTTTGGGTGGGACCCCACTCAACTAGGAGACCTTCCTCCGTGATCAATCCACGTTCTCAGCAGGAGGAGCTGAAGACTTTGAGCCCACTTCCCCTCCACTCATTAATTGTTCACCAATCAGGGTTGATTTCTCCTGTCAAGGACATTCCCTTTCAAGAAAAAAATATTTTAAGACATGTGTACTTTAGGTGTCTTTGGTTATGGAGAGAAATCACTGACCATCAGTTTATTGGTAATTAGCTAGCCTAATTAATAAACTGATTATTAATTACCCAGAAACTCTCAGGATTTTCATTTATCACAGACAAAAGATATGTAAGTTGTATTTTCTTGGGAGGTAAAGGAGGAACAAAAAGTTTCGAGTGTGACAGGTTCCCTAGAAGGGCAGATCCAAATGAAGCTACTTCATCATGAGAGAGCATATGAAGGCTATAGCTTTCACCGTGGTGGGTAGAAGGAGGATAGGCTGCCCTGTAAGCAGGAAGCAGGGCATGGGAAGGGCACTGGGGGAATACCAAAAATCAATGAAAGGTCATGTGATACACTAGAAAATGTCCTGAATTTGGAGGTAGAGGACCTCAGTTTGAATCCCAGCTCTAATTATTGGCTATGTGACCTTGAATAAGTAGTTTCCCCTCTCTGGCCTTTAACCTCTTCACCCAATAAAGTGGAGGTGGGAATGGAACTAGATTATTTCTAATGTTTCTTCCAGTTCTAAATCCTTTGATTCAATGTCACTTAATTCACAGTTTTGCTATTGTTTCACTCTTGACAGAAGACTTTAATACATTTTTTTGATGGTTATAATAGACAATTGTCAGTAGTCTAAAGAAAAATATATTTCATTTCCAACTACAACTCTTTTTTCCTACTAATAAGCAGTGAGAGTTTTGGTTTCTCTCAATCCACTTGCTTGGAATCAACCAATTAGTTCCTGAAAGCACCTTGGGTACCCTATTTCCTTCTCCCACATAAGCCTTGGCATTGACTTAACCATCCCAATTATATAGGAAAGCCCAAGCCAGACAGCTGGGGCACAGCATTTGCTGCTAATCAGAAACAGTATTGAATTAGCCCATAGCAAATTAACTGGAATTGATGGTTATGCCTGTTGTGAGTTTGTAGCAAATCATGGACTTCTTTCCTCATCATAAAAGTCAAGAGTGGAATTCTCAGGGATTCTCACTATTCCTACCAAATAGATGTACCAGGTCTGAAGCCTGCAAGATCATTACCAATCTAAGACCTGCTTACAAGCTTGAAATAGAAAAAGAGACAGATGCACTATTGTGGAAAGGAATAAAGGACTGCAGAAGATGATATTAAGTGATCTTGCACTCTCGCTCTCTCTCTATCCCTTCTTCTCTTCTTCCCTCCTTCCCCTTTCTCTTGCTCTATCTTTCTGATATCTCTTATTCCCTTTTTTCTTTCTCAGATAAAATTCCCAAAAGTGAATGTGCTAATCAGTGAGAGTTAGTTTACCCTCCCTTTGGCAATGACATTCCTAACCTGATAAGATTCCCTTGCTTAACTCAGCTGTGTGGCTTATATTATGTACTGATAATATGTGTGTCAGTACAATTCTAGCAAGGAAAAGAAAAAGGTCTCAAACTAAATAATAAATGCTAACTTCATTTATGATTCCATTGTTTTTTCCCTTGCAAGGATTCAACCAGTGTACTGAAGTCTGTCGACAGCAGTGTCCCTCATGCACTTGTGCTACACGATTTTCCAGCAGGTAAGGACAGAAGTCAGAGGCACTGTGGTTGAGTGGATAGAGTGCTAGGCTTGGAATTGGGAAGATGTGGGTTCAAATCTTACTTCTGACTCTTACTTGCTGTGTGATCCAGGACAGGTCACTTGAGCTCTCTCGATTCACTTGGACTTAGAAGTTGAGTCATAGCTGGGTTGTGGTCTGCCTTGGTGGGGGGGGGGGCATTCCCACGCTTGTAGTTCTTCACACTGACAGAATCACAAATCCCTAAAGTATGGAAACTGTGATAAAAAAAAAACAACTATGTTCCAGAACACGTGTTTTTAAACTATTAGCCTCTTGGTTATAGATAAAGGAATATTCATCTTGACCTACTTTCTCTGAACATGTAGAACTCTAGACCTGGAGGAGACCCAAGAGGTCAAACTATGATGAAAAACTGTGGTCCAAGACATTTATTATTCAAACTATTCACCTCTTTGGTTGTAAATCAAGGAAGATTCATTTTTACCTACTTTCAATTACTATATGGAACTCTGGGCCTGGAAGGGACCCTGAGAGGTCACCAATCCATCCCCTTTTCCTCTGAGCAGAATTACATTCAAACTGTCCCCCAAAGGGGACACTTAAGTTTTTGTAAACAATGAATGCCATCTGCCGGTGGGACACCAGTTACTAATTGTAACAAAATTGTACTCAAAAGTATTGTATTGACCTGGGTTCAAATTTTGTCTCATAAAACTTTCTAGCAACGTGACCATGGGCAAGTCACTTAACTATTTAAATCCCTTCACAATCTGACTTTAAGCTACCTTTCCAGGGTTATTATATATTACTACCACCCTTTACCTACTCTCTGTTCCAGTAAAAGTGGTCTACTTTTTGCTCCACATACATTTCCTATTCTCTGTCTCCGTGTCTTTGGCCAGGCTGTCCCCCAGTCATGGAATGCTCTTCCTCCTCACCTCTGCCTCTTCAAATCTCTAGCTTCTGTCATGGCCTTTTTTGATTTCCCCTAGGATTGAGTCCCCCACTCCCAGCCCCCAATCCTATATTACTGCACGTGTACTTGTTATATATTTTGTGTTTATTTATATGTGCACATATGTTTCACCCAACAGAAATTGAGTTCTTCGAGAACAGAGACTGTTCCACTTGGGTCTTTGTATCACCTCCACCACCAAGCACAGCACCTGGCACATAGTCAATGCTTAATAAGTGATGGTTGCTTAATTGAATGATTGATTGACCTCTGTAAAGATGCAAGATCTGTACTGATTTTGGCCATTATAGGGTGGCAGACCCTCCTAGGGGATACTGAGATACTAAAGAAATTTAGGCAGTCCACGGCAGTATGGGTTATATGTGTAGATTTGTTAGGGTTTATTAAATGGGGGCTGGGGGGTTGGGGACTGGGAGGCCAGTCCTGGGCAACAACAGAACAACATATGGTGGATCCCTGCACCCCCCTTAGGCCAGGTCACATGTTATATAGAAACAGAACAAAGAAGGCAAAGTGCCAGGGATGGCCCGGGATCACGGTCAAGTTTTCCCATGAGATTGTTGGAGCTTCTTTCA
Organism: Vombatus ursinus; assembly: GCF_900497805.2. Lineage (NCBI taxonomy): Eukaryota > Metazoa > Chordata > Mammalia > Diprotodontia > Vombatidae > Vombatus > Vombatus ursinus. The sequence continues at coordinate 11,753,830 of NW_020954562.1, read as the reverse complement.
CTGTTTACATTTACTTAGGGTAGCTTATGTTAGTTGTGGAGTCAAAGGTCATGTTCTCACACTCTGGCTGCCACCTTACACCTCTCTGAGCCTGTTCCTTCAACTGCAAAAGGGAATAGCATAATATGTGTGGTATTTGCCACCCAGGATTGTTGTAAGGCTCAAATGAGATGAATGGAAAGTATTTTACAAACCTTAAAGCACTGTATAAATGTCAGGTAGTGGTGGTGGTGTTAGAGAGGCATGTGACATGATGGATAGGGAGCCAACCTCAGAGTCAAGGGTTCATGTTCCACCTCTGACAAAGAGGGATCTATGACCCTGGGCAAGTCACTTAAACTCTCAATAAGTCAGACAACTCACTAAAACTGTAAGTTGCGAAACAGTTGCTGATACACACTATTTGAAGGAGTTTCCTATACAATTAAATCAAAAGTGCAAAGCCTTGCAAAATTATGCTTTCTGATTTATAAATGGAATCCTGATGGCTAAGAAAGTTGAGGATTTATACAGATATATCCCTTCAGATTCCTCTATAAGATCAAAGTCCAATGGATTTTAAAGGAAGTTTTTGGAAATTTTGTTTCAGTGCTTTAAAAATCTAATGCTGCCACATTGTAATTTACAAATACAATAAGCTCCTGATTATCTGCATCCCGATTATCTTCTTTGTAGAAACTAGGCTTTGTTTTAGTATGGCTTAAATCTGCTTGTTGAAAAGTTATGTTAATCTGATTTCTTTAATTATTTCAGATTAATATTTACCAACTAAATGTTTTAAAAAGTAAATGGATGATTGACAGTTTTAATGCTTTTAATTTTTCAATAGTACTATTTGCCTGGAGTCAGGAAGACCTGAATTCAAATGTAGCCTCCAACACTTGCTAGCTGTGTGATCCTGGGCAAGTTGCTTAACCTCCATTTGCCTCAGTTTCCTTATCTATAAAATGGGGATAATATTAGCACCTACCTCCCAAGATTTTGTGAAGATCAAATGAGACAATAATATTAAGCATTTAGCACAGTGCCTGGCACATAGTAAGCATTAATTAAATGTTAGCCATTATATTTATTATTTTCACATTAAAAGTATATGATCAGGAAAAAAACAAAAAAAGGGGACTGGTCACATAGGGAAGGAGAAATAACCAATAGTCCCTACAATGTGAGAATTTAAGGAGGGCTTCTGTACATTAGGTGGACCCCTTGTGGTAGGTTTCTAGGAGGAAATGGACAAGAGTAAAACAGGAAAAGTCAGTGTTTGATTATGAAGTTTTGTGCACATATGAAACAAAACAAAGGGGACTGGTCACATAGGGAAGGAGAAATAACCAATAGTCCCTACAATGTGAGAATTTAAGGAGGGCTTCTGTACATTAGGTGGACCCCTTGTGGTAGGTTTCTAGGAGGAAATGGACAAGAGTAATAAGTATAGGTATAGATGAGCTGCACTTTGCAGGAAATACCCACATCAGTGAGACCATAGACCCATTGGAGTGTTCTAGAGACAGTGATTAGGGGGAGTCAGGAGTACCTGGATTTAAAAGCTACCCCTGAGACTTATTAGCTAGGTGACTCTGGACACCTCTGTCTGCCTTGGGCAACTTCCTAGGGATTAATAATCTATTAAGTCATAGATGGATTTAGGTAATTTGTTATCTGCATTGGTGGAAGGTGTTCTCACTCATTGGACTTCTTCCACAATGAAATTACTGTTTATATATTTCAATACTATGGGTGGAAAGTACAAGCATGGAATAATAAATAGACTTGGATGATATTTCACCTTATCCCAAGTATCAGTACATTATGAACCTATCTGAATTTATCTTGGAGGGGGACCTTATTTTTAAGATATACTGAAAAAGTACTGAGTTTTGTTTTTATTTTTTGGAAAAAAAAACTTAATTGGCTGTGAAGTTGAGTTGGTTCACCAAATCAACACAATATGCAACCCAAATGAACAAAATTAAATGTTGCTCTGTGGTAGCTGTCTTTTTATTAATTGCGTTTGCAGCTGGGATAATTTGCTGCCCATAATTGTAAATTTCTTTTACAGAGCAAGCTGATGACTTGAACCTCACTTCGGGAGAGACTGTTTATCTTCTGGAAAAAATAGATAGTGATTGGTACCGAGGAAAATGTAGAAACCAGATCGGCATATTTCCTGCTAACTATGTCAAAGTAATTGTAAGTGGTCCATTTCCATTTTAATTGGTCTAATGTTCAGCTAAGGAAGAATGTGTGTGTCAGTTGGCTGGCAGATTAAATTCAAAGGGACAAAAAAGAACATGGCACAGGGCTCTAAGGTTCTGGTTTCATTTCTTCCATTGGATTATTTGGGATCTTTCAGTAATATATTATTTGTTTCAACTTATTCAGCTAGAGACAGAGTGATTAAAAATACCCAATGCATTTAATGCCTAAAGTCCTCAGAAGGGGTAAAAAAAATATTCCAGCCTAAATAGTGAACAACTCTTACTTGACTAGTGATTAGCCACTTTAGGATATATGTCCATTTTTAAAAAAAAAAAATAAATGTTTTACTGATTTTTTTTAAAATGTGGTGATAGGTGGTGATAGGGGCAGCTAGGTGGCGCAGTGGCTAGAGCATTGGCCCTGGAGTCAGGAGGACCTGAGTTCAAATTCAGCTCAGACACATAACACTCACTAGCTGTGTCTCTGGGCAAGTCACTTAACCCCAATTGCCTTGCCAAAAAAATAAAATAAAATATATAATATAAATAAAAATTAAATAAATAAATAAAATGGTGGTAAACCCTAGATTCACTGTCCCTCTAGCTTCACTCCACTTTCCTACAAATATCCAAACATCTCCCCCATATATTACTACACACACACACACACACACACACACACACACACACACACACACACACACAGAGCAGTCTCTGAAAACAATTATGCAAAGCCACCTAATGGCATGATTATGACTGCTGGCACGTGTCAGGCAGCCTTTAGGATCTCTATGATAACAGGAGCACAATTCATCCCTGGATAAAACTTACTGATATTGGGAAATGCCAATAAAAACATATAATAAACAGTTTTGATCATTAACAGCCTCTCTGGGAAAAGGAAAAAGCATTTTCTATTACTTCTGCATGTCAGAGGGAGATGGGGAGTGGAGCCTCAATTTTCCAAATATAAATTAATTTAAATCCCTTGGATAATTGAAAACATGGTTATTGAAAATTGAACATTATACATTGAACCAAGCTCCCTTAAAGAAACCTAGCTACATTCTTTGAATTAATATTAACGATAAAAATGTGATGAAGGCTGGGTCACTATCTTCCAAGGTGTTTAATACAGGGCTTTGCACACGGTAGGTGCTTAATAAATGTTTATCGTGTGGTTGGATTGAATTATTAAAGTTTGCCCTTAGAATCATAGAATTCCTGAAATGGAAGGAAGGCTAGATGTCTGTAGTCTCACCCCCATGTTATAGATGAACCCCAAACAAGTGACATAACTTGCTCAAATTCACAGTTATCTTTAGCCTGACTCTGTCTTCTGCCCAGCATAGGAGCACTTTGAGGCAGAATGTCCTCACTACACTGAAATCAATCAGACTGAACAATCAACACCTTACACATTTATAGGGCACTGCCAGGCACTGTCCTAAGTGCTTTATAAATATTATCTCATTTTACCCTCACAACAACCCTAGGAATTAGTTGCTATTATTATCCCCATTTTATAGATGAAGCAACTGAGACAGGTTAAGTGACTTGCCTAGGGTCACACAGCTAGTAAGTATCTGAAATAGGATTTGAACTCAGGTCTTCCTGACTTCAGGTCCAGCACCCTATCTACCACACCACCTAGCTGCCCAGGTGCCTTTATATTTAAAAAATACTCTCCTCAACCCCACTCTGTGAGAAAAATGGTATATGTATTTTTATCCGTATTATATAGATGAAGAAACTGAAGGGAGATGACTTACCCAATTTCACATAGTAAGGTATAGAAACACACTATGAACTCGGGTCTGCTAAGGCCAGGTCCAGACTTCTTTCCACTATGCCCTATGGCCTCTACTGGTGACATAGTGGTAACAGGTAGCACTTTGCAACATTCCTGTGAGATATCTATTCCAAATATTACTATCCCCATGTCAGATGTTGAAACTGATATTCAGAGAAGTTAACAGACTTTCCTTTTCTTTTCTTTTTTAATTTTTATTTTTAACATGTTTTTAAAGCTTTGGGTTAGAAATTTTCTCCCTTCCTCCCTCCCCACCCACCCTCATTGAAAAGGCAAGCATCTCGGTACAGGTTATAGATGTGTAGACATGCAAAACACTTCCATAGTAGTCCTGTTGTGAAAAACTAAGTATATTGCCCTTCATCCTATCCTACCCCCCATTTATTCTACTCTCTCTTTTGACCCTGTCCCTGCTCAGAAGTGTTTGCTTCTGATTATCCCCTCCCCTAATCTGCCCTCCCCTCTATCAACCCCCTGCTCTCTTGTCCCCTTCCCCCATTATTTTCCTGTAGGGTAAGATAGATTTACATACCTCATTGTGTATGTTATTCCCTTCTTAAGCCAAATCCTATGAGAATGATATTCACTCATTCCCTCTCACTTTCCCCCATTTCCCCTCCACTCTAAAAGCCTTTTCTTGTCTGTTTCATGTGAGATATTTTACCTCATTCTACTTCTCCCTTTCTCTTTCTCCCAGTATAATCCTCTCTCACCCCTTAATTATATTTTCCAGATATCACTCCTTCGTCTTCAACTCACCCCATGCCCTCTATCTATCTATCTATCTATCTATCTATCTATACATACATGTAATTTTTTTCCCTCCCACTGCCCTAATACTGACAAAGGACTCATGAGTTACAAATATCATCTTTCCCTGCAGGAATGTAAACAGTTCAACCTTAATAAGTCTCTTATGATTTCTCTTTCCTGTTTACTTCTTCCATATTTCACTTGAGTCTTGTATTTGAAGGTCAAATTTTATATTGAGCTCTGGTCTTTTCCACAGGAATGCTTGAAAGTCCCCTATTTCATTCAATGACCATTTTTTACCCTGAAGGATTATACTCAGTTTTGCTGGGTAGGTGATTCTAGGTTGAAGTCCTAACTCCTTTGCCCTCCAGAATATCATACTCCATGCCCTCTGGACCCTTAATGTAGAGGCTGCTAAATCTTGTGTTATCCTGATTGTGTTTCCACAGTATTTGAATTGTTTCCTTCTGACTGTTTGCAATATCTTCTCCTTGACCTGGGAATTCTGGAATTTGGCTACAACATTCCTAGGAGTTTTCCTTTGGGGATCTCTTTCAGGAGGTGATGGGTGGATTCTTTCAATTTCTATTTTGCTCTCTGGTTCTAAAATATCAGGGCAGTTTTCCTTGATAATTTCTTGAAAGATGATGTCTAGGCTCTTTGTTTTTTATTATGACTTTCAAATAGTCCAATAATTTTTAAGTTCTCTCTCCTGGATCTATTTTCCAGGTCAGTTGTTTTTCCAGTGAGATATTTCACATTCTCTTCTATTTTTTCATTCCTTTGGATTAGTGTTACAGTGCTTTGATTTCTCAAATTGTCCCTAGTTTCCAATTTCTCCATTCTAATTTTTAAGGAAGTATTTTCTTCAGTAAACTTTTGGACTTCCTTTTCCATTTGGCTAATTTTGCTTTTTAGGGCATTTTCCTCATTGGCTTTTTAGACCTCTTTTGCCATTTGGGTTAGGCTATTTTTTAAGGTGTTTTTTTCTTCAGTATTTTTTGGGGTCTCCTTTAGCATCACTCTCAGTTTTTCCTCTACTTCTCTTACTTGCTTCTCAAAATCCTTTTTGAGCTCTTCCATGCCCTGGGACCGATTCATATTTTTCTTGGAGGCTTTGGATGTAGGAGCTTTGGCTTTGTTGTCTTCTTCTGGTTGTATGTTTTGATCTTCTTTGTCACCAAAGAAAGATTCTATGGTCTGACTTTTTTTGTGCTGCTTGCTCATGATCCCAGCCAATTACTTGAGTTATAAACTCTTTGTTAAGGTAGGAGTCTGTTTCCTGTGTGGAGAATATACTGTCCCAAGCTTTGGAGGTTTTGTGCAGCTGTTTTCAGAGATACTTCTAGGGACCTATAAATTTTCAGTTCTTCCAAGGTGGTATGATCAAGGGCGAGGTGTTTACTCCTTTCCTGGCCTATGCTCTGGTCTATGAGCACTCTTTTCTGTCTTGGAACTGGGAGGAGGATTTCCTTTCCACAGCCACTACAAGCTCCACCAGACCAGCACTCCTCCTCGCCCCAGGACCGCCACCCAGAGCTGTGACCCAGATCCAAGCACGGGCAAAGCAAGAGAATCCTGCACCAGCAGAGAGATCCCTGCAATCCCCCTCTGATCAGCCACTTAATTCCCCCTCAGTCTGTGGGCTGCAAGCTCAGGAAGCAGCTGAGGCCCCAAGGAATGGGGCTGGGATCCTGCTCTCCTCTCTCACCACTACAGTCACAGACTTTTCCCACTGACCTTCTAAGTTGTCTTTGGTGTTCATGGGTTGAGAAGTCTGGAAACTGCCACAGCTGCCCGTGATTCAGTCCTCTGAGGCCTGCCGCAGGGTCTCTGCGGCCTGTGCGCCCACGCCCGCACTGTGCTCCTCTCCCCACCCGGCAAGATATACCTTTCTGATCAACCATCCAGGCTGTCTTTGGCTGGAAATTTGTTTCACTCTGTCTTTTTGTGGGTTCTTCTGCTTTAGAATTTGTTTAGAGCCTTTTTTTTTTTTTTTTTAGTTTTTAGGCAGTTGGGGTTAAGTGACTTGCCCAGGGTCACACAGCTAGTAAGTGTCAAGTGTTGGTCTGAGGCCGGATTTGAATTCAGATTCTCCTGATTTCAGGGCCAGTGCTCTATTCACTGCATAGAGCCATTTTTCATAGGTATTTGGAGGGGTTTGGGGGAGAGCTCAAGCACGTCACTGCTTTTACTCCGCCATCTTCGGGACTTTCCTATAATTAATAGAGGTAGAAATTAGACCCAAGTCTCCTCTAAGTCCAGTACCCTGTAAGCTACACCAGGCTAATCCCAGGTTTTCCAGGGAAATTTTTTTCTTTTTTCTCTTTTTTTTTCTTTTTGACTAGGCAATGGGGTTAAGTGACTTGCCCAGGGTCACACAACTAGTAAGTGTTATGTGTCTGAGGTCACATTTGAACTCACATCCTCCTGAATCCAGGGCCTGTGCTCTATCCACTGCGCCACCTAGCTGCCCCCCAGTGAAATTTTCTCAAGGATTCATTTGTTCATTATTACCTGTAGCTCTTCAACAGAGAGATAGCCTCTCCTTTTTAAGGTCAGCTTACAAAACAGGATAATAATTATGCCTGTGTAGCACATTCTGGGCAGCTCTCATTTAAAATCAATACATTTTACATACTTTTAGAATTCTGTAATGAATCATATAAGGCATTAACTTCACAGAACAAATCCCCTTAATAAAAGGATTTGTTCTGTAAAACTTGGACTCTGTCAAAAGGCCACACCCAAGGACCTAGAAGGCCACATGTGGCCTCAAAGGCCACAGTTTTCCCACCCTTGGTGGGCCTAAACCATTTTTGGGCAGTGGTACATTATGCCACTAATTGACCAAGTGTAATATTGCAGCCTCACTCTAGTGGACCATATTTTGTTGTTGTTGTTGTTGACTTGTTTCAATCATGTCTGACTCTTCACAATCCCATTTGGAGCTTTTTTAGCAAAGATGCTGGAGTGGTTTGTGAACTGGTTTTACAAATGAGGAAACTGAGGCAAATAGGGTTGTGACTTACCCAGGTTCACACAGCTATGTCTCAGGTCAGATTTGAACCCAGGAAGGTGAATCTTTAAGACTTCAGCCCTGAGAGGTAGCTAGGTGGTGCAGTGGATAGAGCTCTGGCCTTGGAGTCAGGAGGACCTGAGTTCAACTGTGGCCTCAGACACTTGACACTTACTAGCTGTGTGACCCTGGGCAAGTCACTTAACCCCAATGGCCTCACTAAAAAGCAAAAAATATATATATATATTTTAGGCCTGGCATTCTCTCCACTGTGACACCTAGCTGCCCTAGTAGACAATATAAATACCCTTAAAAATAATAAGGGAAAAAATCTTCCAGACTTCTCTATGTGGAGTCAGAGAATTCTCCAAGTGTGGGGAGTGGGCTGGGAAGACCAGCAGCTCACTGTTGTAGATATTAAAAAGAGCCCTGGCCTTAGAATCAGAAGACCTAAATTCAGATCCTGGACATTCCCCAGCTATGGGAGCACAGGCCATTCAGTTCCTCCCTCTCTGTCAGATAGGAACACTACTCTTCTTCCTGTCTGTTTCACAGTGTAATTGTGTAAAAAGTGCTTTTGTAACCCAAAAGTGCTGTAGAAGTGTGAGATATTATAAAATGCTACAAATTATCTCAGTAGGCAGCATTATTGCCCCTCTGCTGTGCACAGAATTCCCCTGCAGCTGGTGACCCTTCCCAAGCATTTTTTAAACTAAAACCATTGTTTATATTCAGATACACCTCTAATTGCAAAATAATCATCAGAGGAAAATGTGGATAATATTGTGGAAAATTACCTTTCGGCAAATTTTGATTGATGCTTTTGTTGCATTGAGCAAATGATACTTGTATTTTTTATATAAAATGGGGGAATCCACAAGCTGGTTTTTTGTTTGTTTGGTTGGTTCGTTTTTTGGTCACATAAGCAAAGGCACCTGAGCAGTCTGTGTAAGGCACAGGGTCCCAAACCTGATGAGAACCACCAAGGAACACACCCAGAGATCACGGCAGACCCTTAAGCCACTGTAGTAGTGACCACTGATAGGGATTCTTCAGAGCTCTCTAAGCTTCTGTAACTAGAACATTACTCTCATGTAGCATGCCCACTCATACCTGTCTTCATTATTACCTAAGACAGAATAACTAGCATCCATTTATAAAGCTTCTTGAATATATACTTATAACTGTTCAATTCAATTGATTTTGTTTTTGGAAGGCAATTGGGATTATAAGTGACTGGCCCAGGGTCATATAGCTAAAACAGGTATCTACATTTGAACTCTTGTCCTGCTGACTCCAGGGCTGGTGCTCTATCCTCTGTGCCACCTTGCTGCCCCTATTCAATTCAATTGAACAAAGATTTATTGAGAGCCTACTTTGTGCATTTCCACTGTGTCCTGCACCAAGTCTACAAAGTCAAAAATGAAATAGTCCCTGTCCTTAGGAAGCTTGCATTATTTTGGGAAGTATGCAGAGAACAATAGTAAATTATGTAGAGAGGCAAAATAAAGAAAACTTTACTGCTTCCTTTTTCTATGCCCTTTATCATAAATAGCACCCAAATGGTCCCTGCATTGTAGATCACAGTTTGGTAACCCAAAATTTCTAGCTAAACCACTGATTGGACACTATCAGTCCATCCATAAATTGAAACTGACTTCAAAGTCTCAGAAAGAAAAAAGTCATAGACACAACTTTTCCCTTTTTTTTTTGTTTTTAGTTTCTGATTTTTTTTTTTTTGGCATAAGACAATCATTTGGGAATTTGTGTCATCAGCCTTTGCATTAAGTGGTACCCAGGGAAGAAAATAGGGATAGAGTAAACTTTGAGCATCCCAGAGATGAGATGGTTTTACTATGTTTTTACATGTTCTTAAATCACTAAGTGAACAAAGCCCTGACTGATTATCCTCTAAACCACTATATTATAAGCCAAGAAAACTTTTCAAACTTCATAGAATCATGAACTGATAAGGAACCTCAATAGTCATGCATGTGAATTCATATCCAGTTAGGAATCTCTCTTATAGTTTTCATTAACAGATGGTCATCACGCCCCGGCCTCTAACCTTCCAGGGAGGAGAAAGTCATTACTGCCTGAGGTCCATTCCTTTTTTGGAATTAGCTATTATTGGTTGGCTTTTCAACCCTAAATCTGCTTCTCTCTAAGGTCTAGACATTACTCCGAGTTCTGCTTTCTTGGGCCTACCAGAACAAGTCCAAACTCTCTTCCAAGTGACAGCCTTTTAAATGCTTGAAAACAGTTATACTAGCACCTCCCACCTTCCGCGTCTCCACTGCAGGGTGAGCATCCTTATTTCATTCAGTCCATCCTCAGGTGGTATGATCTAGCGCCATCTTGGTTGCTCTCCTGTGGATGTCCTCGCCAGTGTTTTTTCAAAACTGTGGCACCTATAGGTGAAACACAAATCATTCTAGATAAGGTACAAGCAGATGTGTTTGCTGTAGAACCTGGCAAAAGTGTCACTTGATACTGTCATCAGGACAAAAGGGAAACCTTTAAAACAACTAGATGCAAAGTAGAATAGATAGATAACAAATATAAATCCATTCTCCACTGATTAGGGAAATGTTGTCCAGTCTGACCAAATATTGTTACTGGACAAAGATAACTAGAGATCTGGAACATCAAAGGGTTCTCTGGGGCCATACACTTGACTCTTCTCAACAAAACAAAGGTTTACAGCAATAAGTAATTTTCTGCAACTAGTAATATTTTGATAGTGCTAAGTTGTTGGATTTGGGGTTTGGTTTTTTTTTTTTTTTGGTCATTTTCCCTGATAGAAGTTATCATTTAGTAAAAAGCCAGAAATATCTATAGGTTTTGTTTGAACACAATAAATCTATTAATACCAACTCCCCATTCCTATCCTCCCCTAAAAAATAACCCTTATAACAACACCCCACAGGCAGTTCTTGTGTAGAATAGAATTAAAAACACAGAATCTGCTTGAAAAGAAGAATTTTCTAAGCTCTTAGCTTTAGCATATAAACATTTCCATGGCCAAAACCTGAAGATGTATGACTTGTTCTATTAATTTTGTCTTTGCCAGATTGATGTTCCTGAAGGAGGTAATGGGAAAAAAGGATCCATTTCATCCCACTGTGTTACGTGAGTTATGTAATTACTTCTTAGAGAAGAGGAAAGCTAGGAGAGGACACCAAGTTAATAAGCTTGGGCCTCTTCAAACAATCATTTGAATAGTCAGTGTGAATTTTAATTATGAGGGAAACTTCCTTAAATATCTCTGCATATTAAAATTGTAACAGAAACAACAAATGCGGATAAATTCTGGTATTTGTCCTATAACTATGAAGGACAGAACAGGTGTACTTGGTCATTCAGGGCTGGGCCTCAAAGCAATGATTTTGGTGGATCTGTGTGGTTTCATTTATCATCTCGATTTTGATGTGTTATAATAATTGAGTTTTAGAGTTGGCAACGGAAGAGAGGGCATCTTGCAAATAATTATATAGATGAGGCAACTGTAGTCCAAAGTTTCAGGCCAAGGGTATGAAGCTGGATCATAGAATCATGGATATAGAAACTGGAAGGGTTTCTCCTTTGAAACTTTATTGATGCCTTTTTTAAAACACTAGAATCTTTTCCCAGTATGTTCTCTACCTCTGCCACAAAATCCTTCTCTTGTAACAAAGAAAAAGTTAAGCAAAACCCATAATATGGTGGCCACATGTGATATTGTACCCACTTCAGCTTACAGATGAGGGAACTGAGATCCAGAGAAATTAAGAAGAGGCATATTCACTAGCTTTTGAAAAGGTCTGCGGTACGCTGATTGCTACCTTTATGACCTTGGGTTAATCACCTCACCTCTCTAGGCTTCAGTTTCCTTACCTGTAAAATGTGGTTGTTGCTAGATCATAGGACCATAGAATTTAGAAGTGGAGATAACCTTAGAGGTGTTCCAATCCAATCTCCTATTACATTTAAGGAAACTGAGGCTCAGGGAGATTGTGATAATCTCTAAGGTTCTTTCTTCCTCTAAATCCTATGATACCTCATAGAAAACTTTAAAACTTATGAGAAGTGTGATGCTTACAAAAATGTCTGGACTTTTCGTGTATGAGTGTGTTGAAGGTAGTTCTTTTTTCTACGTACAAGTTACAACTATGTGGGAAAATCCTTTAACATTAGGGATGGTTTCCTTTCTTGGTGTCATTGGGCCTTCTTTGTGAATTTATATGTCCTCTTCTGATATTGTATAGTCTAGTAAAATAAGTGGAATTCACTGTTGAAGGCTGTAAACCTGACTTTGAATAGGTCAGGCATAAGGAGATGTTCCCTGAGGGTATAAGAAAATAAATGCAGAGGTTGCCACAAATAATGAACAGTCTGACACCAAATACTTGGGTGTGATTTCAGATTTGTTTGGGCTGTGGGTGGGGAAGGGGTTGTAAGCTGCATTTACTGTGACTGCAGGTTGAACTTCAAGCTGTGTTCCCTGGCAGTTGACCCATGACCTAACTAAATAAGGATTTGATTGGAGCCATGTCCAACCTCTTTCCCTTGCTTCAGGCAGTCTCTTTGCCTGGGCCATGTTGTAATCGAAACTTCCTTTCTAAAGCCGGTGTTATGTAAGGGTAAGCTTTGGATATTAAGCTATACTGACCTTAAGAAAAATGGAGACTTTTTTGCCTCCATTCTCATTTTCTTTTGAGTTAAGATTGTACCTCATTTAGAGATAAATAAATAAACCTCATTCCATTTCCTGGAAAGCAAGCATTTGAAAAGGACAAAACTGAGATTGTTCCATTGTAGGATTTAGGGATCCAGAGTGGTGTGAGATTCTTGCATGTCTTCCTCATGATGACTGGACCTTTCATTTTACCTCTCATACCCTGCCACTGACACTACATTAGTCCTTGTCTTCTCACCATTAGCAGAACCTGTATTTAGTGCCTTTAGGGTGACTGCGGCCTCATTGGCCTCCTCTGCCCTTTGTCCCAAATATACCAAGAAGGCATACTGGTGGTACATTATAATAAACATTGGATTTGAAACCAGAGAATCGGAGTTCAAATCCCTGTTCTTCTAATTAGACCTTATAGAACCTGTTAAATGAGGAGGTCAGACTAGATGACCTCCATGTTCTCTTCCAGGCATAAATCTTGATTCTGTAGTGTACTGTGTAGTATAAATGATTATATGGGTGAATGGCAGATATGTCCAGGGGTATGACTACATGCATTAATTATCTCCCATACTTTGTGACCGTGGGCATATCATTTATTCTGATGAGTGAATGTGAACTGAAATACAGACCCTCAGAAGAGGTAGCTTATTCTTCAGGCATTTTTATAGGTTCTGTTTCTTGTTGAAGAGAAAGCGCATCATAGTGGATAGAGAGTAGAGAGGCCAGTCTTCAAGTCAGGAAGATGTGAGTCCAAGCCTTTCTTTTGACCTGTACTATCTATGTGACCATGGCTTAATCACTTAACCTCTTAGGGCCCCAGACCACTCTCTAAAACCGATACCGATGAGTTTCTGATCTCACTGGAGGGAATTTCCTTCACCAGTGCAATAACAAACCTGGGAAAATGTATTATATTATATTTTATTATGATTTTATTATATTTTAAAATTATATTTTACCTAGTATAGTCCCTTGAACATAGCAGGCCCTGAAAGAATACATGTTGAAAAAATGGTTTTATTGAAGCATTTTGAGTCAGATTCGCTTTAGATTTACATTTAGACTCTTTTACTTTGTTCAGAGGTCCCAGATGCGTGGCTCGGTTTGAGTACATCGGAGACCAAAAGGATGAGTTAAGTTTCTCAGAAGGAGAGACGATTCTCCTTAAAGAATATGTCAATGATGAATGGGCCCGAGGAGAACGGAATGGCAAAACGGGGATTTTCCCACTGAACTTTGTTGAAATCATTGAGGATCTCTCTGACCAGAGCACCAGCATACCTGCAGTTTCAAGTGAGTATCAAAAAATATGTTGTTTTGAGTAAGAGTAAGCAAGCGCACGCAAAGAATGACAAAATATGAGAAGCCAAAAATAAGGATCTTTCTTGAGTTCTCATGAAGAAGAAAAAGGGAAAATGGGGTTCCAAGTGAATGAAAGAAGTTTTTTTTGTTTTGTTTTTTTTTTTTTTGGCTAGGCAATGGGGTTAAGTGACTTGCCCAGGGTCACACAGCTAGTAAGTGTTAAGTGTCTGAGGTCAGATTTGAATCCAGGGCCAGTGCTCTATCCACTGTGCCACCTAGGTGTCCCTGAAAGATTTTTTTAAGCGTATTATTGTTTGATACATTAATCATGTTACAAAAGAAAGTTTATCATCAAAGAAATGAGTGGGCTGGTGGTGTGTGTGCTACGAGTGAGGAATAACTCATGAACAGCCCGTGTACTCATTTGGTATCTTTGTAATGTTGAGAAATCAGGAAAGGTTTGTAGCACATTAGGTGGTGAACTTAGGAGAGGCCATGGACAAGAGTTGGATGGAATGAAAGCAGGCATGGATGCATTACAGGCCACATTGATGAAATCTATTTGTGTGTGATGATATACACACACACATATATAAACATATATGTGTGAGCATATACATACATATGTGTATGTTTGTCTGTATTATATATACCCAGACATATATTAAAGGCAGCATTCCATAGTGGATCAAGGGGCATCCTTGAAGACAGGAAGACCTAGGCTCAAATCCTGCCCCCAATACATATTATCAAGGTGACCCTTGGCAAGTCTTTAGCCTTTCAGTCAGTAGTCCTGTCCGTCTCCTACCCCCCTCACCCCCCCCCCAGGTAACCCTCTTAAGAGTAAGTTACAGGCTTTCTGTGGTGGCAAAGAATTGGAAATTGAGGGGATGCCCATCAATTGGGGAATGACTGAACAAGCTGTGGTATATGAATGTAATGGAATACCGTTGTGCTGTAAGAAATGATGAGCAAGCAGACTTCAGAAAAACCTGGAAAGACTTGTATGGACTGATGCTGAGTAAAGTGAGCAGAACTAGGAGAACGTTGTACACAGTAATAGCCACGTTGTGTGATGACTAATGTTAATAAACTTAACCCTTCTCAGCAATACAAGGATCTAAGACATCTCCAAAAGTCTCATGATGGAAAATGCTATCCACATCCAGAGAAAGAACTATGGAGTTTGAATGCAGATTGAAGCATACTATTTGCTCTTTTTTTTCCTTCTGTTTTGTTTCTTCTTTCTTGTGGTTCCTCCCATTGGTTCTAATTCTTCTTTACAACATGACTAAGGTCAAAATGTTTAATAGGAATGTATATGTAGAACATATACCAGATTGCACACTGTCTTGGGGAGGGAGGGGGAGAAAATTTTTAATTCAAAAGCTTATGGAAGTGAATGTTGAAAACTAAAAATAAATTAATCAATTAAAAAAAAGAGTAAGTTAGAGGGGAGTTCCTGATCTGATGATCAGTGAAAGGAGTTTCCTCCACTGACACAATCACCAGTCTACACTCCCAACACCCACCCCACCTAAAAGAACAGAACACTGGAACTGAAGTATACAGACGCTGTGTTCGAGTGTGGGCTTGGACACTTACTAGTCATGTGACCTTGGACAGGTCACTTAGCTTTTGTAATCATCTGTTTCTTCTTAATCCTCATAGTATTATTTTGAAGAAAATATATTGTGAACTATAAAGAACTAAATAAATATGTTGTTAATATCGTTTCTTTCAAAGAATATTATTGTATATGTCTTTGGAAATTGTGCCCGAAACTATGTCCAAAGGGCTGTAAAACTGTGCATACCTTTTGATCCAGCAATACCACTGCTAGGTCTTTATCCCAGAGACATCCAAAAAAAGTGGGGGAGAAGGACCTATTTGTACAAAAATATCTATAGCAGCTCTTTTTGTGGTGGGTAAGAATTGGAAATCAAAGGGATGCCCAACTAGGGAATGACTAAACAAACTGTGGTATATGATTGTGATGGAATATTATTGTACTGTAAGAAATGACAAGCGAGGTGATTTCAGAAAAACCTGGAAAGACTTACATGAACTGATGCATTTCTAATGCAAAGTGAAGTGAACAGAACCAAGAGATTGTTATATACAATGACAGCAATATTGTTCAATGAAAAACTGAATGATTTATCTCTTCTCAGCAATGCAGTAATCCAAGACAATCCCGAAGGACTGATGATGAAACATACTATCCACCTCTAGAGAAAGAACTGATGTTGTTTGAATACAGACTGATGCATGCTATTTTTTACCTTCTTTCATTCTTTTTCTTTTATTCAAGTCTTGTACTAAATGATTAATATAAAAATGCTTTGCATGATTGCAAATGTATAATCTATGTCTGACTGCTCACTGTCTCAGGGAGGGGGGTTGAGAGGGAGCGAAGGATAGAATTTGGAACTCAAAGGTAAAAAAAAAAAATGTTAAAATATTGTTTTAACATGTAAATGGGGGCGGGGAATAAAATGTATATTAAAAAAAAAAAGAAATTGTACCAAAGGATAAATGTCAGACTAAATAGTCATTTAAATTTATATGGGATTTAAAAATTTTTTTTGTTTTAATATAGGTAAAAGAACCCCACTGAATATGAAGAGAAATGCTTCTGGTTTACATTTACAGGTAGGCTGCCTGGGTTAACTATACAAACATAAAACCGAAGGTTTAAGAATATTCATCATAATGAACTAAAAAAATTGACTCCATATATCACATAGAAAGGTGAACAAAAATGAAATGGTTAGGGGCAGCTAGGTGGCACAATGGACAGAGCACCAGCCCTGATGTCAGGAAGATCTGAGTTCAAATCTGGCCTCAGACCAAACACTTGACCCTTACTAGCTGTGTAACCCTGGGCAAGTCACTTAACCTCAGTTACCCCAAATGAAATGGTCAATTTTTAACCGTCGTACTTGATAGACTAAATTAATAAATATGGTAGAATGAATTTTTTAAAAATGGACACTGCTTACTAATTTGACTTTTAGATGTGTTTAAACTGAATACTGAAAGCAGATGACTTATTGTTTTGTTTAACCTGTTTTGGAAAGCTTGGCCTGACAGAACTGTTCTGTTTGTCAAAATTTCACTGGCAATTGGGCAGGGCCTTCTATTGCTTTCATTCCTGTCTTCTGAAAAGATGCAGACTTGCTCCATTGGGTCTCTCACTCTCATGCTGTCATGGGGCATGGAAGCTGCAGATCCTTCTTAGCGATTACATTCGTTCTTTAGAGCAGGACAGATGGGTCCCGTGAGTGAAAGGTCAGGGCTTTCCTCAGTGGTGGGTGAGTTCCTTTTTCAGTCATCAAATCTCAGAGTTAGGAGGGAGATCAGAGGCCAGCCATATAGTCCAACCAGGACTGGAGCAAGAATGCTCTCCAACGCTGCCTCCCAAGTACTCATGTAGCCTTCTGTCAAACACTTCCAGTGAGAAGGAACCCGCTCCCTTCCAAGGCTGCCCATTTCATTTTGGGATGGTTAAGACATTTTTCCTGATGGCACACCTGACTGCTTCTACTTCTGCTGTCTGGGGCAACGTCTTTTTTAACAAAGTTCATTTCTAGCACCACTGATCCCAATTACATATTGGGGCAAGAGGATTGTTATTAGAACAAGTGCTCTCCAAGTCATATTACTTTCCCCGTTACCTGATCATCCTCACAAAACCACTTACAGTTCAATTCAACAAATATTTATCAAGTGCTTACTATGTGATAGCCCTATACTAGGCTGTGGGAGAAATAGAGAGTTTAGATAAATGCCTGCCATCTTTTAGAAATGGACAAAAATGTGGCTAATGATACCTACCCACTTTAAGCAAGTTTAGAGGTAGTTGTAGTAAGGTCTTACAACCACAGGCCACACATAAAACTATGCCTTCCACATATTTTTTAGACATAGCCAATACAGGAATTTGTTTTGCTTCGTGGTATAATAATAGCTGATGTTTACATAGAACTTACTATATGCCAAACACTGTGCTAAGTGCTTTACAATTATTATCTCATTTGATCCTCACAACAACCATGGGAGGTAGGTGTTGTTTTTATGGATGAGGAAACTGAATCAAACAGAGGTAAAGCTTCAAAGTGTCTGAAGCCCTATTTGAACTCAGGTCTTCCTGACTCCAGACCTGGCGCTTGTGCCACCTAGCCAACTTATATTTGTTGCAAGGGTTTGGGTGGTAGGGAGAGAAAGTGGATTTTGATTAAAAGAAAAAATAAAATTTAATTTAAAAAATAAAAATAAGTAAAAACCATGTCTCCACCTTTAGAAAGCTGAATGCAACAAATGGGGGGGGGGCATATCATAGAACTAGGGCTTTCATTGTTCTTCTGATATCAAAATCTCTATCCTGATAAAAGACCATCCCTTTGCTTCACCCTGTCCCCTCCTTTGGAATATTTAAGCCTGGGATTGACTCTGCTTCCAATCAAGGCTCTCGTTTTGTCATCTTTGGCCGCCTTGCTTATTGCCCCCTCCCAACAGTGACTGACGTGGGCTTATTAGGTGATTCTTTGCTCTACCCTCTCTTTTCTACATAGGAACCTTTTATTTACAGCCTTTCCTTGCTCCATAACCAGAAAGGCATTCTTGTGCACTGTGTAACATTTTCATCCCCAGCCCAAAGTACAGTTGATAGAGTCTCTGCCCTCATGAAACTTACAGTCTAGTTGAGGTATAGGATACATACACAAGTAACTGTAACACTAAGTGTCATATGATCTCTCGGGAAAAAAATTATTACCAGCTAAGGCAGTCAGGGAAAGTTTCCTACAAGAAGTAGTATTTGAGTTGTACTTTGAAGGGGAGGTAAGAGGAATTGAACAGATACAGAGGGATAGAAGAAAGCACTGTAGTGACAGGAAAGGCCTGCTGTCTGGGAGCTAGCATGTAAGTAATCCAGTGTGCCTGGTGGCCAGAATAGGAGTTAAGTTAGCAAAGTTATAAAAGACTTGAAAGCCAAGCTAAGGAACATAAAATTTATTCAATGAAGACAGAAAAACCACTGGTGAGTTTTGTCAGGAGGACTAGTATATATAAGGAACATTAGACAAAAGTAATTTGGTGTGGGGAAAGAATAGAGGCAGGAAAACCTACTGGGAGACTATTCTATTTTGGTGGTCCAGGCAGATTGTAATGAGGGCATATATGATAGCAGAGAGGGGACCAATAGGAGACATGAGGAGTGAGGGTGGAGAACTGGCAAGATAGATAACCCCAAGGTTGTGCACATGGGAGAAAAGTAAATGATGATGCCATTGATAGAAATAGTTAAGTCAGTGATCCAAGACAATTCCAAAAGATTCACAATGGAAAATACTGTCCACATCTAGAGAAAACTGTGGAGTCTGAATGCAGATGAAAGCATACTATTTTCACTTTTTTGTTTTTCTGTTTTTTCTTTCTTGTGGTTTTTCCCTTTTGTTCTGATTCTTCTTTCACAACATGATTAATGTGGAAATATGTTTAATGTGATTATACATTAAATACCTATATCAAATTCCTTGCTGTCTTGGGGAGTGGGGAGAAGAGGAAAGGAGGGAGAAATTTGGAACTCAAAATTTTACAAACATGAATGTTGAAAACTATCTTTACATGTAATGGGAAAAAAATAAAATATTGTTTAGAGAAAAATAAGTAAATAAAAGACAAACATAAAGATTGCTAAGAAACTTAGGAAAAAAAGAGATAGTCAAGTTAGAATGAAAAGCAGGTTTAGAGAAGAAGATAATCCTTAAAATGGAGATACCTATAGCATCTACCTTACAGGATTGTTATGAGTCAAAGTAAGGATAAAGAAGTAATATAACAAAAGCATATTCAAACCTTACAGCAATGTATAACTGTTAGCTCTTATTAAAAGCACATATAGGGGCAGCTAGGTGGTGAAGTAGATAGAACTCCAGCCTTGGAGTCAGGAGGGCCTGAGTTCAAATCCAGCCTCAGACACTTGACACGATCTGTATGACCATGGACAAGTCACTTAACCACAATTGCATCACCAAAAAGCAGCAAAAAAAAAGGCACATATAAACTCTGTCATGACATAAACTGTTGTGTTATTTGAAAAAATCTTTAGACTTTGAAATTTCATGGCCCCTTCACTTTCCTTCCACCAAACCAAATGCCTTCTGTGAGGGTAGAGATTATTTCACTTCTGTCTTTGTATCACTAATACCTAGTGTAGTGTCTGGCACAAGTAGGCATTTTAATTAACACTTGTTAAATTTTATTCCAGTGGATATGTTGGCTTTTTAGCTTTGTGGAAACCAGCTTAGAATTAGATTTTACATTTCCTGCCATCCAACTTCTACTTTGTTTTCTTTGACAGAAGGATCGTTGTTCTGGAGAATGGTGTGAAGCGCTCCATGATTTTACTGCAGAAACTAATGAAGACTTGCCCTTTAAAAAGGGAGACCGTATCCTAATCATTGAGCATCTGGACTCTGATTGGTACAGGGGCAGATTGAACAGCACTGAAGGAATCTTCCCAGCAGTCTTTGTTCAGCCCTGCCTTGGTATGATGCTTCCCTGAGAGAGATAGAGATTTTTAGTCTCTAGTAATACTCATGTCTATTTTTAACATCAATGAAAGGATGCTTTACTGCAAAGAGAGGCAGAGGACTTCAAAACTCCAAGCAAGTCCTTTTCCTAGCACTACGCTGAACTTTTAAAAAGTTGTTTCTCTACCTATCATATTTAAAATAATAAAGTAAGCTTTGCATATTTTGTATTTAAACCAATTTAAATGGGTTTTTTTTTTGAGTGGAGGCATCATATTTAAAATTCCTGCCTTCCTAAATGGTTTATTCCTTCTACTGATTTAGCTTTTATGTAAATTTTCCACTATTAGGAGAAACTCTTTCTATCCCCTTTGCAAGTGGAAAAACTTTATGCTTACTTAGAAACAATAAATCCCACGAGGATGGAGTATTTACCAAGATGGGTGCTTTAATAGTATTACACTTTTGCCCAATAGCTTCTAAATCTGTGCATTTATTGGTCAGGTTCCATAGCTGAGGCAAAGTTGATACCTGCTTCAGGACGGAAGAAAGAAAAGGCCAAGGCTTTATATGATTTCCATGGAGAGAACGAAGATGAGCTTTCCTTCAAGGTCAGCTTTCTGCAATTCTTTCAACAGCTATAAAATCTGAAATGTCTTCTTAGCCTTGAAGAATGGATTGGGTGGAAGGAGTATTGATCATAAGCCAAGAATTGGCCTAAGCTCACAAATCTTGGTCTCTAAATTTCTAGAAGCAATTACATTCATAGTTAAAAATTTAGAGGGTGGTAATAATTTGCAAAAGTACTTAAAGCAGTTGATTTGGGCTTATCATCTATGTGATCCAAATGCTCAGACCATGGCCTTGTAATTTTTGTTCTGGAAAATACCAAAATATTTGTAGTTAGAACTAGTAAAGGATAAACCTATTCTGCATCCATGCTGGAGGGACTTCCACATACATGGTATTAAAAGTGGCACATGGATCTGGGCCATCAGGTTTGTGTTGAATCTTTCATGCAGTAAACTTTTAGCCAAAGAGACTAATCACTGAATACATATATTTGACTGCATTTACCCTGAAAGTGGTGCCAAGCAACCTGTACTGTCTAGTATTTTGCCATTATCATCAAGTTGGCATACCACATGAGGAATATAAAAATTAAAGGATATCCAGGATGAAGTTTTTTAAAGTAAATAAAAACTTAACCTATCAATAAGCATTTATTAAGCACCTGCTGTGTGCCAGGACCTGGGTTGTGTCCTAGGGATACAAAGACCCTTCTCTCAGAGATCTTACATTCTCTATGGTAAGGTACTTGTACACATGCAAGTATGTTTAAAATAAGCATATGCAAAATGTATAGCAAATAAATACAGGATAATTTGGTGGGGAGAAATCTCAACAGATGAAGGGACCAGGAAAGTTTTTATGTAGGAGTAAGGGAACCTTTGAACTGAACTTTAAAGCAAACTAGTCAAGTTGAATGATATGACTACTTTTGTGTCAGTGTTAGCTTCCACACAAACAAGTCTCCATGGGGTCCTGGGATCCACCAATACCCTTTCTATTGTTCCCACTCTCTCACTTATCTTCAGCCTCTCCCTGTGTACTGACTGCTTCCCTACTGACATGCTTTCCTTCCTCTATACTACTTCACTTGGTGATATCATCAGCTTCCATGAATCCAATTATCATCTCTGTGCCAGTGATTTTGTAATCTACTTATGTAGCCCTAACCTCTGACCTCTCCAATTCTAAGTGCCTATTAGGTATCTTGAACTAGATGTCTTGTACATCTCTTAAATTGAACATATCCAAAGCTGAGTTCATTATCTTTCTCTCCCATAACACTTTCCCTCCTTCCAAATTTCTCCATCCCAGACTGGCAGGCTCAAAACTCAATTCTCATCCTCAACTCCTCATTATCTCTTAGCACCCATATTCAATCTGTTGCCAAGATCTGTTAATTTTACCTTTGCAGCCTCTCTCAAATATACCTCCTTCTCTCCTCTCATACTGCCGCCACTCTGGTACAAGCCCTGATCTCCTGCCTGGACTACTGCAGTAGCCTGCTGGTTGGTCTGCCTAACCCTCCAGTCCATCCTTTACTCAGCCATCAAAGTGATTTTCCTAAAGTGTAGGTTCAACCATGTCAACCCCCTCTTCTATAAATTCTATTGGCCCCCTGTCACCTATGTGATCGAATATAAAAGCCTCTGTTTAACAATCAAATCCCTTGACAAATCTAGCCTCCCCCACCTTTCTAGTCTTCTACCTTATATGCACAGGCACACGCACATGCACACGCACACGTATTGCATAATCTTTTGGGCTAAAATAAACATCAGAATTGCTGGCTATACTATTTATGGTATGGCAAAAAGTAAAACAGACATAAATAATTATTCACAACACATCATGTGTAAGAAAGCTCACCATCAGTATCACCGTTACATCACTAAAACTGAAGACTTCTCAATTTTTTAAACATAGTCCCACCATTAAATTATCAGGATACTAAAGTCTTCTTTAAAAGTATGTTCTTGTTTCTTTGTAAGATACAACTTGAAACAGTTCTCCAAGAAAGGAAGTTCTCTTCATCCTCCCTCTCTGTACTTCATTCAGACTTCCCATAAAATGAGTGATAGTTACAGAATGAATGATACTTTGTTTCTTTAGCAATATTCCAGTAACAGTGTCTGTCCATGGGAAAAATCTATTGAAGCTCGTGTTACAGTTATAATCCGTGGACCTGAAGGAGCTTAACTCTTTTTATCCTGAATTATTTCATAATTACTTTGCCTAGCTGTGCTCATATAATCCAAACAGACACTAAGAGTTAATGGCAGTTGGCAGCCAATAGTTTTTCTCTCCATTGTCTACGAAGGAAAACCAAAGTCCTAACCCATACAGCTTTTTCTAAGAAGCACCACCAGAACCAGAAATAGAGTCCATTCATCCTTATTCTTTTCAAGGATTTTTTAACATCAGATAGCTACATCAGCACCAAAAGCACCTGAATGTTGTATTGCCTTAGAGTTGGAATCCACGAAATGGTTAGAAACTGTAGAGAAGGAACCAAAAGTCTATTATGTAATGTCACTAACCCTCTGTGAGACTTTGGGCAAATCATTTAATCTCTGTAGAGCATAGCTTCCCTATCTTTTAAGGTAAGACATTGAACTAGATGGTATCTAAGATCTTTAATTCCTATGATTCTAGCTTCAAAAATTCTTGCTTTTATCTTTTGAAGGCTAAAGTAAAGGAGAATTAGAATAGATAGCAAAATAATGAACATAGAGCCAATCTCTACGATAGGTGGAAATTGCAAAGAAAGAAATTTAGGCTTTATGTGAGGAAAAAAACCTCTTCACTCTTAGAGCTGTCCAAAGGTGAAACACTTGGTTGGTAGTAGCATCCCCATCACCGGAGTTTTACAAGCAGAAACCGGATGTCATGATCATTATAGATGGGATTCATGTTCAGGGACAAGTTAAACTAGGTGGTCTCTAAGAGCCTTGCAAATTCTGAAAGTCTGTGATTCAATAATGTTGATCTAGGAAGAAATATTTTATGGTCTTGTGTGTGAGAGAGATGGTTTAGAACGTGGAAGAATAGACACTTAAGAGAACCATGATCTATGGGGGCAAATGAAAGTACAGAGTCTGTAGTTCCTTGGGAGTGCAACTGAAGATTGAAAAATGTTTTTTCTTTTTTATAATGATGAAAGCTAACACAACAAGAGCTCTTTGAAGGCAAGATTAGTTTTGAGAGAATTTTTGTTTGTGGGGAGGGGAATAACGGTGAATAAAAGTGGGGGAAAGCTCAACAGAATGAAAATTCATAAATGCAAGAACTTGAGAAAAGGAAACATCAAACAAACGTCAGATGCCATTTCACCATTGTGTTTTGTCGTCTGTTTTTCTAAGTGTACTAAGATTATCGTTTTGCATAAAGAAAGGAGAGCTGATTCTTAAGATCTCTCCTGTTGGTTAGATAGTCTTGTTCTCAGTGGTTATGCTCAAGAGAAGCTGGTCACCATTTAAAAACCATCTTTTCCCGCAGGCTGGTGATATAATAACAGAGCTGGAATCTGTAGATGAAGACTGGATGAGTGGAGAACGAGCAGGAAAATCTGGAATTTTCCCCAAAAACTACATTCAGGTTCTACAAGCATCCTAAGAGTGAACCTTGTTTGTGCAATGGGAAGAAGCATGTGACTCAGCCAGCACAAAATATTCCTTGCCTTTGGTATCACTTGAACTATTACTTTGACTATCAAATATATGTTTTTGCACTATTTTTTTTTTTTACTGTAAGCAAAACGTAACATGGTACCCTAGAATTTCCTGAAAGTGGAAGAGTTCTGGGTTTTGTTTTACATTTCCATTCATGATAGAAGCATGGACATATTAAACCCACATACTGTGGATGATCTAAAAGAACCCAAGCAGAATTAGCAAGGTCATTTCTAGTTTCCAGCAGGGAAAAATGACAGAGTGGGAAGGGCTTTCAAGCAGGCCACTGCTTGCATAGCTGGGACGCTAACAGTACAAACAAATTAACCTTGCTTATTAATTTTTTTCCTTTAAAAAGACATTTATGCTTTCTACATATCTTAACTATCATGATATGATTGGTAACAAACAACATTTTTGCTATTCAAATGTAATTATAATAGCTTGGGTACATATCCTTTATTTCAAGTGCAGGTCCTGTTTTATGATGGGCAGGCTCATGAAAATCTTCCCAGCACAGGGTATAATAATGCCCTGTAATGGCTCCATTCAAAGTTTGCAGCCTTGAACAGGGATTAGGAGAGAAGAAGGAAAGAATGGTACATTTTAATTCTTGTCACTTTTCTTGCCTTGTGAAACCTCCAAACCAGCCTTGAAATATGCCTCACTAAAGCCCCCAACACTTACCTGCCTGCCATAGTTCTTTCTGCCCCCTCAACATATGCTTTACTTTATTAGGACTATCACCTACCACAGTTTCTGCATCTGAGAACACTCCTGTGACAATTAGTGGTATCCAGAGAAAAATTCATTTTCTTCGAATTACCTCAGTAATACATAAGCTGTAGCTGCTTCTATTGCTGCATTATGAATCATAGGCAGAAGTCTTAGACTGCAGAGCAACTGTCAAAACAGCAAGCAGATCCCCAAAGCAAATTTCTTCACAGAGGTGACATAAATTAGCCCTGTAGTTAATTTCACCCTGGTACTTTTTTGTTTCTTTTCCCTGCTTAGCCTTGTACAGAGATTAAAATAAGTAAAGCCATTGTCCTGCTAGCAGTCATGATGCAGTCCAAGCACCTGGTCAAAGTGTTTGATTTATAAGAACGAATCAATTATAATTTATGAGCCTGAACCAGGGAAGTTGAAGACAATCTTCCAAACACACTGGCAGAAAAGAAATATGTTTAGAAATATGAAACTTTCCAAAGCATGTTGAAGGGGTTGAATTTGGCTGGAAACAAATTTATATAAATCTGATGCCCTGTGCCAAGTACCTTTCAGCTCTTATTATAGCCTTCCCTCAACCAAAAAAAATAAATAAATAAAAATTAAAAAAACAGTCAGTCAATAGTTCATTATGTGCCCAGCACTGTCTATGCAATCTTCAACTTACTAATAGTTTAGAAGTCATTTTTGGTTATTGTTCCTTGTTCTTTGTGGTAGGGACTCTCCAACAGGGTCCTGGTAAGTAGGGTGTTAGGAGTGGGAATGGGAGCTGTGGTGAAGACTTAAAAGACCCAGAGTTAAGCAGCTCTAGGGGCTGGATTCTCCTGCCGGTTGTATTTACCACTTGGACTGTTTTACCAACAAAACCACTTTTGCCTGGAATATCATTTTAAGTATTTTTAAATTAAAATTCTCTGTAATTTGTGTAAACACCCAACTTGGGGGCAAAATCCCTTTTAAAATTTGGGCTTTTAGAAGGGAGTAAACAAGAAAATTTAATAGCTGTAAATCTAATGGAAGTAGTAGTAATCTTAGCTGAAAAAACATTCTGCAAGTCTCTTTGCTCAAGTAACAATAATTTTTTTTTTAAATCTATGAATACTTTGAATTTGTAGATAACTTTTTTTTTTCAAGTTAGTTCACGAAGTTTCCTGGAAAACAGTGAAGTTGTCAATGAAGATGTGAGATCCAGGGATAGAGCTGCCATACGTTGTCACCCGTTCTATCCATGGGAAACCAAAATGTTCTTTGTGGTGTGGCCTTTTAATTTAAGGCAAAATTCACCTAGGTTCAAGATGATTGCTGTATGATGAAGCCAGTAATGTTCACAAGCTCTAAGTCCATGCTAAAACTGCAGATTTTATCAGGCAACTCAAAGATTTGGGAGTAAATTTAGAAGGAAGCCTGCTTCCTGATACAGTATGTTGCCAATCCCTGCCTCCCTTCAGAATTTCTTTAATGGGTGAGAAGCAGTTCAGTTAAAAAGTGTCTCCAGCCAAGGTTATTAAATATGACATGTAGCGAAATGTTTATAGAGTTGAATTATGTGATGGTAAAAAGACCCTTCTGTACAATGCTTGTTATACTGGGCTCTAGTTAAAAAGCTACATTTTAAAGGGGAGTTTGAGAGATATTAAGATTATTTTACACAGTATGATTACTTTCTCCTTTGACTTCAAAGTGCACTTTCCCCTGTAAGAATTAGAGGCCACCATAAAAAATGTCCCATTTTATATGGCCCAGTAGGACAATGTCATGCCTATTGTGCCTTTGTCATGACAGCTGAACAGGTCCTTCACTTAAGCTCTGTGGAAGAAAGGCAGTGAGTCTGAAAAATCAGTAGTCAGTACATTTGCCAAAAGTTATGGCTAAAAAAACCGAAACCAGACTCCCAAGAGGCACTAAAAGCCAGAGACAGAACAGTGCTGTTAATATGTCTTAATTGACTTTATTGACATAAAGCTCTTTCTTAAGATGAGCTGATCTTAAGTAAATGTCGCTGAATAGACCAAGTTTTGAATATGCTCACTTTGATAAATATTAACACACTTGTGTCTTTTGTCAAATTAATAGGTGCCATATCAATCACATTGCAACACCATTCTTTATAAACACTAGTAGTCCAACTAAGTATGTCAAAACTTCTAATAGGAAGTCAGAGATGCTAACGCCTACTTTTCCACTTGCATTTATTTGAAAAAAAGGATTGGGGAAGTTGCTAATTCAGTGCAATATTGCCATCTAGAGACCATTTGGGAGATTGCAACATAATCAGGGCCTTTTAAGCACCCTGAATTCTCCTTGATACCAAGTAACAAATACAATTGATCTATTTTATTGGGTTATTAAGATTGGCATTTTCTTTGCAACATTTGTAATCAGCCAGAGTTTTACGGAGAACAACTCGAGGACCTTGAATTATCTCATTCTAGATGCCAAGTTCCAACTCAGGTTCTTAATCTCATTCTAGACAATTTATATTAAAGTGTTTGCAGTTACCTAGAAATTCAAATATATACTCTAATGCATTATTATAATATAGACAGATTATCCTGAAAGAATTAGGTTATTTGGGTATCTGGAAAAATCAGCCATTTTAAAGACATCTGAAGAAGCCTCACATAATCACAAAGCCTCACATAGAAGTTGTCTTCAAACAAAAGCAACACAAAAAAATATTCATTTCTTAATACTTTGCAAATTAATAGATTAACTCAGGCATTGTGGTATTTGTGTAAATTAAATATGCATTTAGCCAATCATTGTCTGTCTGGATCATACATTCTTAATTTTTTAAGGAATCCTAACTGGGCAGAAAGCATTGCTTGCACCTATATCTTCTCCCTTCAGGGAGTATTTCTACTGACATGTTATTGAAACTTCACATTTCAGAATCACATTCCAGTTAAATGTTGAGTTTTGATAATTAGCCAGGATTTCCATTCTTCTCTCCCTTCAGGGAAAGAAGCTATGATGAGCCCTTTTGGTAGGAAACTATTGACAAACCTACAAAAACTAGCACATTTAGCACTTTCTTTTCTCTAGATCCATGAAGGAAATGAACTATCTCTACCCTTCATGTTTATTGTACTGATACTGATAATCTTTCCAATTTAATACTATAATTCGTTATAATACTATAATTCTGAATGTGATGTTTTATAACATCATCCATTTGCCCATTTACCATCCCACTCACTCCTTCAAAGTGCTACGTACATTAAGTGTTGGGACCCAGTCTCCAGTAATTCTACTGTAAGACAGCATTCAGGGAATGAGAAATCTCATCGAGCCATCTTGCCTTTGCAAATTCTCTGGACAACATTGACCAGTAGGTAAAATGTTGTCCAGAGGGGCAGCTAGGTGGCACAGTGGATAGAGCACCAGCCCTAAAGTTAGGAGGACCCAAGTTCAAATGCGACCTCAGACCAAACACTTGACACCTACTAGCTGTGTGACCCAGGGCAAGTCACTTAACCCCAATTGCCTAAAAAAAAACCAAAAAAATGTTGTCCAGTGATCAGGAATTTTGAGTTTATTCTCTTCCTTGCACCAACATTCAACTTGTTTCTATCGAAGTAAAATAATCCATTTCTCACTTGTCTTTGTTATTGAAGTATTAGGATTAATGATCTTGATTCTGAAGGAAAAAAGGGGAAGAAATAGCAACTATTTTTGGTAATTTATTCTCTTTGATAACATTCTACTAGAGGACCCTAAAGCGGTTAAATGGTTAACCAGATCTTGACTACAAGTTGTGTTCTTCATAATGCATTACCTATCACTTGATATGTTCGTGAAAAATACTAGCATTTATAAAGTGAGAATAATCTTACCTTCAAGATGAAAAATGGGTGGTTAAGCACAGGCATAGAATGGGAAGGGCAATATTGCCTTCCACTTTTCTAATAGCTTTCAAGTTCTTTAATACCAACAATGCTTTTATCATAATTGCTTTATAGGTAATCATTCTCACATAAAAGGAAACATTTCTCCATTGTTTGTAATTTGCTAGTTGAACCTATTTCTACTAGAATTCAAGTTTTCTTCTTGGTTTTTTAGAACGGATTCTGTCACTATTCATTTTCAAATTTCCAACATTTCCCCGTATTTGTGCCATGCTTGTTTTCTGACAAAATCAGGTGCTTTTCCTCTTCCAGAATTGCTATTTGATGGCCAGAGCTGAAGCAAATAGCCAACCTAGAATTATTCAATTCACAAATACTAAGAATCCTTAATAGGGCAGTGGGCTAATTCTATCATTTCTTTTCCTCAGATTCATAAAACTCAAAATCCTGATTGCTCTTAATGTGTTGAAGGTTTTTTTAACGTATTTCAGCTATGCAATAGTGTCAGACTCAGAAAAATCCTTGCCCCATTTTTACTTAGAAATATACATTGTATTTTTATTTTGTTAAGCATTTCCCAATAACATTTAAATCTGGTTTGGGCTATGCTCAGGAGACTTCTGTTCTAGCTAATGCTAGTAAAATTTCTAAGGCAGCTAGGTGGCTCAGTGGGTGGAGTGCTGGAATAAGGAAGACTCCTCTTCCTGAGTTCAGATCTAGCCTCAGACATTAGCTGTGTATGACAAAGCACTGTTTGCCTCAGTTTCCTCATCTGGAAAATGAGAAGGAAATGGCAAACCACTCCAGTATCTTTGCCAAGAAAACCCCAAAAGGGATCATGAAAAGCCAGACATGAACAAAAAATGACTAGAACAACAAAACGTTAAGGTTTCTCTGGATGTCTGCCTCTTTTCTATTGCAAAAATCAAAGAAATCTGCTCCTTATCAAAGGTGAGAAAAAAGGCTACCAAAGATTGAGGCATTAAGGTTTTAAATGAACAAAACAGACTGCCAGTACTGTGTCCTATCCAAAACACAACCAACTTCTCGTCACTAGGGTTATAAGGATTAAATAGATTTGTAAATACTTTGTAAATAAGCTGAGAACTAAACTTATGTCTTTGCTCCGATGTTCACTGTCAAACCTATAATCATTTTATATTTTTGTACCTACTTCATTTATAAAGTGAGATTAGTTTGGCCCAAGCCTTCCATTCCTGCTGAACTCAACTAAGGTCATATCTTGCATGACAATCCCAGTGGTTTTATAACAAGTTTATTTACAGAGCAATCATACAATTTCATTGGATAATATCAAGGCATTTACTTACCACATTTATGAGAAACCTTTCCAAGCAGCAAATACTACTGCCACTTTGATTTATAAACCTTTAAAAAAAAAACCCAAAACCATCACAATGATAAAATTTTTATTTTTCAATCTTTAAAAGTTCTTAGACAGATTCTTGAACTGGTGGTTCATAGCCATCAGCCCTTTCTACTTTTGTGCCCGTTTCATCTCCTGAAGGTTTTCCAGAGCCACCACCTTCACCATGCAGTTCCATTAGCTTTCCCACTAAAAAGAAAAATAAAAGCACATCAACTATTAGGAACAGATGATTTATTTTCAGAACCAAACAGGTATGGAGAGCAATCAAGAATCTCAGGTCTAGATTTGGGAATGTCAGTAAATGAATATAAGCATGGAACATCATTTGGGACCAAAACTGCGGTCATCATTCATTCCCTACCTCTTACTATTGCAATTAAGAAATTCACTATTTCAGTTCTACTTACATTCAAATTTGGGCTTCTTGAGCATCTTGACTTTTCGGACAAATACATCATGGAGGGGGTAAATGGACTGGCAAGCCTTTTCTATGTCTTTTCCAATGCTGTCTGGAATTCTAAAAAGAAATCCTAACATTAAAGTCCATTTCACTAACGATTTAGAAACATTTCTAAAATCTCCATGCTGCATGAGAATATCAGAACAGTGTATTATCATTAGATATCAATTGGGACCGAAACATTTTTCATCATTTATTCCCATGAGAAGCAGCAGTTCAGTCTTAATCTTTTATGGAAGCTTGCATAAAGAGACAAGAACCATACATGCCAAGGCTAGATTGTGATCTTTTATTATTAGAGAAAATAGATACAAAAAAAGAGGAAAAGAAACACTAGTATGCTCTTTTAAACCCTGCCAATTGATTTACAACACAGGGAAGAAAAGGTAGTTCCTGCTCCACAATGAATGTTTAATAAGGTTAAAAGTATCCATTTAAGAGCAAAAGAAACCACATTAAAAAAAAAACCACATAGACTATAACTGGTTAGTAAGTGTCTAGAGAACTGAAAAAACAAAGCTTTTGACTGGCTATTTTCCTGAGTAAATTATGCATTTTTATTATTTTCATGCCAGTGCTTATGAGGCTCAAATTAACTATTTCTATGAAGGCAGAAACCTGGATACTTACAGTTTATTGACAACTTCTTTCAAGTCATTTGTCTGCACCTCTCGGGTCATGATTTCCATCATTTTCTTACGAATTTGACGGACCTGTTGGTGCTGGGCATAAGAGGTCTTACGGATCTGGTTGTTGCGCTTTTTGGTAAAACCAACACAAAAGAGGCGGAGCAAGTACCCATCGGTAGTTTTGACATCAACATGGGCTTCAATCATGGTCTAGAAAATTAGAAGATATTTTCATTTCAACTGCAGGAAAAGTGATCATTTAAATCACTTCCTATTTATAAAATTCTAAAACCTCCAACATCCAAGTTGAGACATGAATACTGCTCTTTGAATCACTACGAATTTCATTTTAAGAACAATATCTGAGCCATCAAAAGCTCTCAAGATAGAAATTTTGGGTAGCCAACTTTCCTGTATAGCTAGAAGACAAAACCTGAACAACTTTTTTGGATGGGAATTTGTCTGTATAACTTCCCTATCTTCTTAAACAGCAGAGTGAACTGAATTTAACCTTTACTGATAATTCATGTTCATATTATAATAATAAAACTGACCTCAGAAACTAGTAATCTATATAGAATTTTATTTGTACCTACACTAAATAGTATTGGGATGAGTTCTTATCTATCTTTTGCCCATGCTGGACACCTTCAAAGAACTTTGAAGCTACACTTCTTAGAACTGTGAGTGAAACAATCTGAATCTGCACAAAAGAGGGGGGAGATCCAAGAAAAAGACACAAGAATGCATCCATCAGTTGTCACTTGTACATAGATTTTATGGTTTCTCTTTTGTTGCCATAGGTACGTTTTTCTTTCTTCCTTTCTTTTTGGCTAGGCAATGGGGTTAAGTGACTTTCCCAGGGTCACACAGCTATTAAGTGTTATGTGTTTGAGGCCGAATTTGAACTCAAGTCCTCCTGACTCCAGGGCCAGTGTTCTATCCTATCCACTGTGCCACCTAGCTGCAGGGTGGGGGGGAGGGGGGCGGCACGCACCCACCATACCTTTTAAAAATGTATTTCCTAATATTCTCTGGAGTTCCAATATATCAAGTGTAATTATAATGATTATTTTCCATTTTTTATCACTACCTAAAAACTCCCTATCCTCTCTCAAATTCAATTATCCTTTAAAAACTGGAACATGTTAAATATAGCAATAAAATGTAAACAGGATCTCTTTCTGTTCTAAATAAGCTTTTTAAGATTCTTAGTCCATTAAGCTCTTTTATCACTATTAAATCCAAGCTAAAAAGCTTTTTTTAACAGTGAGAGAAATTCTAGAAAATACAAATAACTAACTAGTATCAAGTTATTTTAAAACACAATATACCATAATGAAAATTAATTACATTGAAAGTGAAGGTGAAAATTAAATGTACAATCCCCTCTTAGGATCTGCAAGATAAATTCTCTACCAAACATGCAATCACTAAAAGAAAGGTGTCTGAAAGTTCCCAGAAAACTTACCTACTTTACAGGGGAATGTCAGAAAAAATGCAAGGGTATAATCACTACAGATCATTTGGGCCCGAAACATTTTTGTCATCATTCATTCCCATAGCTGTCATTTAAAAAATCTTGATGTGCAAGTGCTTCTTCCTGACATGCATTAGGTAAAGAGTGAGCAAACGGTCCAAAACTACCTTTACATCTAGACTGCTACTTAGAGAAACACCAGAATACCACTGCATTCTCCTATGAGTCTTGACAGTTTCAAATCTCATCAGATGCAACAACTTTGCTATGCTAGCAAGACTATTATCATTTCCATCTGATTAAAGAGTAAACAGGCTCAGAGATTTTGCCAGTGGTCCCAAGACTAAGCAGCAGACAACTGAGATGAAGCCTCAAGTTTTCTGATTCCAATGCCATTTATATTACACTATGTTTCCTTCCTAGTATTACCTGTGATACTAACAAGTAAATACTAGTTTTTATTTAAGGGCCAGTTAGGAAATTACTTGTTTATCCTAGAAACTAAAATGCCTATGTTATTAAACAAACTATGGTTCTATATCCTCTATACTAAATAAGTTTCTATCAATGCTCTCTTTAACCCCACTGGCCAACTCTCACCACACACAAAAAGTCAGTCCAGAACCCAGCTCTACATGTTTTACACACACTGCCTACACATTTAATTGAAAAAAAGAACTTAACAACTGTCCTAAGTGACTTGTCCCTATAATCTTTCATTGTGAACTAAAGTGCTGCAAGGAATGCTATAACTATCTAGTCATGCAGAATACAATGCTTACCTGCCACTTTTTGACCATGGAGCACATCTTGTCCCGGGTAAGGTCCATTCCATGGAAATTAGTCAAACAGTTTTTACCCTGAACATCTTCAGTAATTAACTTGAATTTACGAAAAGCAACCTCATCATTCTGCAGATCAGCAAGGCTCACTTCAAAAACTCGACCCTTCAGACCATCAGAGGCAATTTCTATAAAACAAAATCAGGTTTCTTACTACTATTAGGAACTAAAACAGCAACATCAAACCTTCACAAAAAAGAGCTGTCACAAAGCCCCTTAGCTCAGATGTTAAAGTTAGCATCATTTAGGCAATAAGGTAAAAAACTATTTTAAAAACTCTGTAACAGTTAATGAAGCATCTGGGGCACTAATCCACCTCAGAGAGTTATTGTGAAGAAAGGATTGTATAAACCTCAAGAGGGTTTATGATTATTACATGTCTAAGCTGTATTCAACTGCATTAAAAGCTCTTGCTACTCTTATCACAGCTATCAATTGTTTTCCCCAAACTTTACTCCTGACATCACCACCTTGATTCCATCACTTCTCAGCATCCAGGGGGAAAAATGGTTTGCAAAATAAACTATTCCAAGCCACACACACAAACCAACAACTAGATATTTACTTGTTCCTTGGGTCCTTGTAACCAGTGTCTTGCCGATATTTCGAATGTTGAACATAGCTGGTGCTTTTACATCATACCAATCCTTCTTTGAAAATGGATCAACCCTTTATGAATGGGGGAGAAAAAAAACCCAGAAGTTAGCTATTTGTTATTTCTACTGGTATACTAGAAAGAAAGCTGGTCTTAAAAAGATTCTGATCTAGGCCCTCTCAAACACATACAAAATGAGACCACTGGAAATTTACTTTACTTTTCACTGCCCCTGGCCAACAGCGATAAGAGCTACAACAGTGGAATTCTCATCCCCGTTATACACTAAGGAAATCCATAAACATGGCCACCGAGCACTCAATCAAAGTGTGCCGTAACTAAACTTGAACAAATTATTCTTCTTAGGCAGTTACATAACATAGCTGATAGAGCACTGAACTTGGAGTTCAAATCTGGCCTTAACACATGCAGCAAGTTCATTAAAGGCCTCAGTTTCCTCATCTTTAAAATTTGTGTGATCACAATAGCACCTATCCACCCCCCAAAGTTGTTGTGAGGATCAAATTAGAAAATATTTGTAAAGGGCTTTGCAAACTTTAAAGGGCTACAGGAATGCCTTCTATTACTAGGAGGTCACTGTGACATACAGGGTATTTAACTAGCAACCACCAGGCTGGCGTGTGCATAGGCAGGGCAGCCTCAAACAATTATTCCGTACAGATTTTGCAACTTAAATACAAGTGCAGTTTCACGCACAGTTTCTCCACTGCATGGAATTCAACTTTGAATGCCCACTTTTCTTAACTTTCTCAGGACATAATTAAGGAAGCGAACAGCTGTAACAAACGCTTCCCCCCGCCCTCCGCCCCGGCTCCGCGGCGGGCCCAACCAGGCTGGCGTGGGGCTCCGGGGGAATCGAGGCAAGTCACCCAGGAGGCGCAAAGAGGAGAGCGGCCCCTCGTGGGGTCGGGCCTGGGCGCGACGGCGGAGCCGCAAAGCTGCGGGGACTGGCGTGCCCCCCGCCCCGTGCGCACCGGGGCCGGCGCCTTCCTCCCCAGGTAGCCGGAGTCGTGGCTGCGGCCTCCGCCGGCCCCAGGCCCCGGTCCGAGCCCCGGCGCTGGTCGGCCTGGGCCGAGCCCAATCCATCCGTCATCCCGGCCATCCCTCCTGCACCGCGGCTGCAGGCCCATCCGTCCGCCTCGGGGGACCCCCGCCGTGGGACCCCCGGCACCAGTCACCACTTACACTTTCTTCTTGGCTCCCTTTTTGCCTCCTTTGGTGAGGCGCTTGTTCTTGCCCACCGCCATGATCCCGCTCTGAAAGCCAAAAGACCGAAGACGCAGCTCGCGCGAGACTTTAGGAACCTGGGGCGGGGCTCGTCTCCGAAGCTTCCTCCGGCGTGTGCATCACGCGTTTTTCTACCCTGATCCAAACCGTCGCGAGATCTGGGAGAGAGTAGCCGGTTTCACAAGAGTGGCTTCAGCGCCCCCTGGCGTTCGGAGGCTGCACAGGCCTCAGGGCTGCCGAAGGAGCCACGGAAGCGGAAGTGGTCCCAGAGGTCGTGATGACGACGACGACGGAAACGCCAACGCTAGAGTTTGTTACTGAGGCGCGGAGAAAGCAGCTGTGGGGTTGTGGAGACTTGAGGTCGTCTGGTCCAGCCCCTTCTTGTTATAAATGAGGTTACAGAGAGGCGGAGAGGTTTTCCAAAAGTCTTGTAGGCAGTTTCGGCAGAGCTGTACCTCAAACCTGGCTTTTATGTTGTGGATTTGCTCCCCCATCCCCCACCCCCCACGACCCCATCACTGCTGGCCCACACTATTGTAAAAGAAATCTCTTTGGTTTCCCTGACTCCGGCCTCCCCACTCGAATCCATCCGACAAACATGAGTAAAAATGAGTAAAGCACAGGGCTTACTTTACTGCTCTGCACAGGAGACTTCATTGGCTCCCTGTTGCCTCTCCAGGACCTCTTAACCTGGGCAGCGTGACCTTGGTTTTTATAGAAACTAACTTCCTTTGTAATCCTAAGGGGTTTTTTTGTTTGTTTGTTTTGTTTTTGTTTGTTTGTTTTTTTTGTCTAGGCAATGGGGTTAAGTGACTTGCTCAGGGTCACACCTAGTGTTATGTGTCTGAGAGCAAATTTGAACTCAGGTCCTCCTGAATCCAGGACCGGTACTCTATCCACTGCGCCACCTAGCTGCCCCTAAGCCTATGTTTTTTATTTTGTACATCTAAAAATACTATGACAAAGGTTAGTCCCTACTCTAGCCTTTCTCAATCTCCCCACAACCTGTCTATCCAGGTAATTAGACATTTTGCCTCATGTATTCAAGCCAGTCTGCCTACTTCCTGTGCCTTCTGTAAATATATGGGGGTCATCACATTTAGAGCATTAATAGTTCTGTTTATAAAGAGCTTTAACGATTTCAAAATGCTTTATGTACATTCTCCTTTGATCATTGCAACAACACTACATAATGTACCTCTATAGATTCATCATCTACATTTTATAAATCAAGAAACAGACCAAACTTCCTTAAATTGCTTTCAAAGCTAAAAGGTGGGAAAGTAAGGTTGGTTTGTTTATTTTTAAATCAAGACAGTTTGTAATTGCTCTAGAGCTGAAAGAGACTTGAGAAGACATCTAGTCTAACCCTGTCTTTTTACTGGGGCCCAGAAGGTTAAGTAACGCGCCCAAGGTCACATGGCAATCTCCAGGTGCAAGATTTGAACCCAGGGCTGCAGACCCAGCCATCAAGGTCTTGTGCTATGTGCTTTCTTCACAACACAGCTCAGTTACACTTGCTTCAAGCCTTTCTTGAATCACCTGCCTTCACCCCCTCTTGATTCTTAGTGCCTTGGCTTCTCCAATGACTTTGTAATCGCTCAGTATATACTTCACATACTTCTTTGCGTGTGTGTTGTTTCCCTCTAATAGAATATAAGTTTCTTTAAGGCAGGAACTATTTCATTTTTATCATTGTATCACCAGCACAGTGTTGTTAGGTGCTTGATGTCTTGAAGCTGGGAAAGGGGAAGAAAAGAAAATTATAATGGGTGAAAAAACTAACATCAACGTAAAAGTCACCTGTTACACTCCTTACTGGCCAAGCACTAACCCTGAATAGAATATGAGTGTTACCTTTCTCAAATAACACTTGCATTTTAACAAGGGCCCTCTGACAGCAGCGAAGTACCTCCAACCTCTAGAATTTCAGACATCAGTGATGTGGCTAATAAGGTTATCTGTTTTTAGGTGTGGAAGAGGATTGACTTTAGAAGCCTGTTTTGCTTACCTACAGAGAAACTCCTGATGAAAACAATTCTGTTTATACAGTTCCAATAGTAAGCAACTTCAGAACATACTTGAAGGCTATGCCCAATTGTTTCAAATTTTTTTAAAAAAATGATAAAAAAAAAACGTGGATTTTCAACCCATTTTATTTTAATGGTAGTAGACATTGTGAGCTTCAGATTCAATTTCCTACGGCAGTTATTTTTCTAGTAGTAAAGTTGAATTGAACTAAGCCACCCACATTTTATTCATAGTAAGAATGGTTCACATTTATGACATATACATAAGAATGCAGTTTGTAGCAAAGAAACAGCATCAAATCTAAGGGGAAATTGAACTCATTAGTATCATATTCTAATCAACTAAGCTACTCAGACCATAATGATATAATTTTCATGTATATGTTTTCTTCCAGTTTAATCTTCAAGTGCTTATAGGATGATCTGGCTTAACTGGATCTCACGCTAATATTTCTACAAACTGATTATTCCCTTCATGCTTCTCCCTGTTGTATGAGGCAATACTCTTCATAATCTTCTATCATATTCTCTAACATTTTTTAAATGGCAACAGAAAAACAAGTGTTTGATAGTCAAGTGGTTCCTAGCCTCTTTTGTTCTTTTTGTGATTGCTTTGTTTTCAGTAGGACAGGATGATAGTCCCTGAGGTCTCTTCCTTAATCCATTTCCCAATTTTTAGCATCAGTGGCTTTTCATTTTATCAGGTTGTATCTATTTTAATTGCATATCATATTGTTTCATCTTTATCCTTCTAACTTACTGTTAATTTGACTGTGTGGGTATGCAAGTAAATCTGCTGATATATATGAGTATGAATACAGTATAGTATAGTGAAAAGAGCACTGGAATTAAGATTCAGCATGCCTGGTTTCTGCCACTTTATTACATAGTAGTGAAAACTGAGGCCAGAGGTAGTGACTTACTCATTCTCAATCAATAGATGACTTGAAACAGGACTTGAACCCAGGTATTCTGACTTGTATTTTTTTCACTGTTTAAACATGTTTTCTCTTCAATAATAATTCTCCTCCTGTTTACCTCACAGAGCTATTGTGAAAAGCAAATGAAATGTGCAGGTAGCACATTTAAAATGAAAGTTTTCCCTGAACGTAAAGTATTATATTCTTTTATGATACTTAACTTGTTTAATGATGGAACAACGGCATTGTATATTTCTTGTAAATTTGTTAAAGCAAAAAAATTCTCTTAATTTATCTTTAATTTGTCAGTAAGTGGAATCATAGAATGTTAGAGTTGGAAAGAACCTTAGAGATCGTCTACTCATAGATAAGATTCTAGAGTTTAGATCTGGAAGGAAGCTCAGAGATCATTCAAGTCCCTCATTTTATAGATAAGGAAATAAGGTCCAAAAAGCTTAAATCTTAAATGACTTAGACGAGATCACATCTCTAGTAAGTGAAAGAGCTAGGACAAGAACTCAGTTAATTAGCTACTATGTAGTATCATGGTCTCCTTAATCATAATAAACAAATACAATTTACCATTTTATGTAATACCATTACCTATTTGGTTAAATAATTGTCCATAGTAAGACACTCATTTCACTGATCTAAAATTAGTCAAGTTTGGCAGACCAAGCCTCTTGTACAGTGTATCCAATCCAATCTAATTCAACAAGCATTTATTAAGTGCTTACTAAAGGCATTGTGGAAGATAGTAGGGATACAAAAAGCAAAATGAAGTATCTCAAGGAGATTATATTCTACAGTACATAAACAGATAAGCATATACCACAATGAGTTGAGGAATAGAGGTGGAGCAGCAACAGACTAATGGTTCAGAAATGGTATTCTGTAGAAGATGGCACATTCTGAAGCCTAAGAAAAATTATTTTGTTGCTTCAAAATTGCGTGCCTTCTTTCATCTACCAGTTTCATTCTGACTCATAAGAGAATATTATCATTCTAAAAGGATAGTGTTTCAAGCTTGGGATATCATAAACCTGATGTTAGCAAAGACTGCCATGTTCTTTGTCTAATTCCTCTTTTTCCCAGGAGTGAGCCACAGGGGAGCATTTAATGAGGCCAGGTGCATCTAGTTTACTCATTAAGATACTCAGGCACCTAAGGGATTTGTCAAGGACCATTATTCCCATCCTGCTTTTGTTTTGTACTAAAAGTTTCCTTAT
Source organism: Vombatus ursinus (assembly GCF_900497805.2). Taxonomy (NCBI): domain Eukaryota; kingdom Metazoa; phylum Chordata; class Mammalia; order Diprotodontia; family Vombatidae; genus Vombatus; species Vombatus ursinus. The sequence goes on along the minus strand of NW_020954562.1, from coordinate 11,713,890 downwards.
GAGGCTTAGATTTCGATCTATGTTTGCTTAGGTAATTTTTTCCATTTCAATACATGTTTTATTATTGCTTATTTTTAAATAATACAACTATCGGTTTTCTAGTTATACAGGATGGAAGGCATTGTTAAGTTTTGTTTCAGAGTTTAGATGTTACTAGTAGATAATCTATTTATTAGCACCAGATTTTCTTACATAAAATTTACAATTTTGAGAAAATAATGCATTTTGAAACATCAATTTTTAAGGGTCTATTCCTTAAAGTTTTCTAAGTGGTAACAATTTAAATGAAAGTTTAATGGATTTTTACTTATAAGGCAAGTAAGGGGTTAGAAAGCAAATGGTGAATTTAAGATTCCTGAGTACAAAAAAAACCCACTAACTTTATGACAGACATTTTCTCTTTAGGTACTTAGCTTCTCTCTTTAACTTGCCATATATAAAGTAAGAATGGTAATAGAACAATAGGAGTGTTCAGAGTTCTTTAAGATAAAATTACTGTAATATATTCTAGGGCCTATCCTAGATCACCTGCAGGCCTCAGCTTCTGCAGAATTCTGCCCTTATTAAGCCCTCCAAACATATTAAAGGGATGGAAAACTTAATCATCCTCTAAGACAGTATTGCAGAGTTTGAGATTCAAGACAAATGACATGCAAATAACACATTTTATATGAAAGTACTTTGAAAAGGATAAAGGATTATGCCAATGTCAGAAACTATTTTTATTGCTTTTTCCTACTCAGCCATTCAGTCTCTTCTGTTGCTTTAGAACAGCTTCTTCTGTTCCTTACATCTTGCTGCTAAAATTCCTGCCTGCCAATCCATGCGTACTGTCTACCTCAGACTCCTGGGGATGGGGTGACTAAGCAGAAAGCAGGATTGATTTTGGAGTTGGGCCAGGAAGCCAAACAAGGAAGTTGACACATTGGGCTGGTACTCCATCTAATCCTGGAAGCAGTGGTATAACTAGGATGGTATAAATGATAGTATCATACCAACTTCAACTCAGAAAGGGCTTCATAGGGACAAAGGAAAGACATGCTAGGATTACCCTCCTAATCCAGAAGCCAGAAGGTATGTTTTTATATTGAAAGGCACCTACTCCTTGGCTTCGTTACTTCTGCATATTCACAATCACGCATTTTTTTCTGAGCCAGAATTTTGAGCTGTAAGGGATCATGTGATCCAGTCTCTTCATTTTACAGGTGCAGATACTAAAGCTCAAAGAATTCAAGTGACTTCTCCAAGGTTGCACAAGTAGTTAATGGCAGAGCTGAGAATCAGGCTTCTGCATTGAGCTATGAATTTCCAACAGTTCATAGTAATAACATATTTACATTAAATGTTCTTTTGTTGTAAGCTGGCTAGTCAGAAACTTTATGCATCTTTCAATTTGTTGAGTTGAAGAACTGGGAAGAAATAGGAAGGTTTTAGATGGCTTGAAGATTCAGGGAAAGAGAAGAAAGGAGGACTGTGGAGAATCTAAGGTGTGCTGATTAAGGATGTAGATATAGTCCAGGCCATCTGAGTGCTCAGAATAAACAAACAGCTAAGAAATTTCTATGGGCAGAGTCCTTTTTCACACACAGACAAAATCTAATGTTCCTGGTACCCAAAATTAAATACCCCTGTTCTAGAAATCCAATGAGCTGAAAAAACAACCTGAGCCTAGGGGCTGAAATAGTTTGGACAGTGCTTGCAAGGATGTAAACAAGGTGACTGTTGATGAGAAGGTAATATGTTAACAAAGAGAACTTAAGAAGCCATATTAATATTTCAGACTTAGGCTACTTTAAATAATGTACTCAATGCCTCTCTTATAGCACATAGTTCTTTCTATGTTGTATTACAATTATTTATGTTTAGGCTTCATCTTCCTAGTATATACTGTAAACTCCTTGAGGGAAGGAACCACATCTTAATTATTTCTGTATCAAATACATTTCTGTATCTGTATAAGACCTCCCACATAATAGTCCTCAGACCCTTACTACTGTGTGACTCTGGGCATTTAAGCTTTCTCAGACTCAGTTTCCTCACCTGTAAAATGGGGAAAATAATTGCACCTACTTCACAGGGTTGTTACGAGGATTAAATGAGATCATGTACATAAAACTCTTTGTAAACCTAAATATATAATCATTAGCTATTAATATTACTATTAGACAATATATTTTTGGTAAATTGAATGTAAAATGTGTTGTACTCTGCACTCTGTGGTAAAAAAATAAAATAGGTATGTACTACAATAGGATGCACACAGTGATTTCAGGGGCATAATTTTTTTTTTTTTAATGAAAGCCTTGTCCAACTTTTAAACTCAATGACAAGACAAAAGCTCAGCTCAACTCATATAAACCTACAGTAGAATAAGCAGCACTCAAGTTTCTTTGTTTTTGTTGTTGTTAAAAAGAAGGTACAAGTGATATAGAATCATTTATTGACTAGAATTAATTTTAACTAAGTGAGCAAGTCACTGATGGTCATTCACTACAGCTTTGTTATACAGGACCTTTCTTCGTAAATTTTTTCCTATACACATTTAATGCTGGTGCATTCATTCAGCAAGTATTTATTGAACCCCTGCTACTTGTATGAGACCTTGAGAGCTCTTGCCTACTTTTTCTAAGTGTGTGCTCTTTGAGTAAACCCAAGTTTCAAGTGGTTTTTCATCAGAAGTCTCAGTTTGTTTGATAACTTTAAAATATAGCACAGATTGAGTTCCTTCTCTCTCTGGTGAGGTAAAAACCTATTGTTTGCTATTCTTATCTCCAGTTCTTCCTGATTCCCTTCCCAGCCACTTTTAAAATGAGAAGTGGTTTAAATCTCTAATCATGCTAAGCATGTAAGTAGGGTGAGTTTTATTTTCCACATAGGAGCTTTTATTCTGTACCTGAATGTTGGGAGATTTGGACTTTATCCAGCCCTGTCCTTTTTTGAGGTCCATTGACCATCACTGTATGAGGGATGCCAGATACAAATACACCATGGCTTTGTAGAGAGACAAGATAAGGTTTCTAGTTCTATTTTGTTTCCATTTTTATTCCTAGTAATGTCCAGGATTTTGTGGACTTTTTTGGCTGCAGTAATAACATATAGTAGATCCGTGCCTTTATAGAACCATCTGCCATGATTTCCAAAATCCTGTCTTTGGTATCCTGGCAATATAATATGGAGAAAAGAGTCAGAAGACCTGAGTTCAAATTCTTTCTCTGCTACTTCTATGACTGCATAAATCCCTTCAACTGTCTGTGTCTCATTTTCCTCATTTCTAATATGAGGGGAAGACCTCTAAGGTCTTTCTATCTCTAAATATCTAGTCCTATAATCATTCATTTAACAAACTTATTCAGCAACCATTGTCTACAAAAAAATGCTAGGCATTGTGGGAAATCCAAAGATAAACGTAACATGAAACATGAGGTCTAATGGGGAGTTAAGATGCATATAAGTAGGGGCAGCTAAGTGGTGCAGTGGATAAACTGCTGGCCTGGGAGTCAGGAGGACCTGAGTTCAAATCTGGCCTCAGACACTTGATACTTATTAGTTGTGTGTCCACGAGTAAGTCACTTGACCCTGACTGCCAAAGCAAAAAAAAAATGCATACAAGTAACTTTAGCACAAGTTATGGCCATATCTGAAAATCAATGTCTGATTTTCATAAATTATAGTCTTCATAATAGTTTTCATAAATTATAGTCACTCCCCAAATTCTTTCACTAAACTTACTCATATTGAAGTTCTTTATTTTTTTATCAATGGGATATTTATTAATTTGAAAATGCATATAGCTAAAATCTAAAGCAACTATTATTTACAAATGAATAATTCTAGAATTTTTCCAATAAATTCAGGGAAAGCAAAGATACTTCTTTTACCACTATTATTTGACACAGTTCTACAAATTCTAGCCATCACAATATGATCAAAAAAAAAAAGACACAAGTACTGGAAAAGATGAGACAAAATCATTCCTATTTGCTGATGACATAATACCTCAGAGAATCAGGAAAGAAATTAATTGAGAGGATAATTTCAGTAAGGACAAAGGGCAAAAAATGCCCTCAAATCAACAATCCTTCTATGTAGCAATAACAAAGGTCAAGAGGAAATGGTAGAAAGAAAATTCTTCTTCAAAATACCTCTAAATACATGAAACACCTAGGAGCCAATCTAACAAGACATATTCCAGACTGATATTAATAAAAATACTTTTAATGGAGATAAAAGATAAAGAACAAGAATACAAATTAATAGTTGGACCATACAAATATAATGAGCATGCCACATTTAGTGCCTTATTATTAAAATAGATGAAATAATAATTCATTTGGAGGAACAAAAGGTCCAATATCCCAAGGTAAATAATGGGAATAGGAATGAGAGGGTACTGCTAAACCTTAAAATATATTATGAAACAGTAATAGTCAAATTTTTTGATGTCATTTAAAAAAATTGGAAGGTAAATTAGCATACCAGGTTATGTATCAGAATATATATATCAGAAACAATCAAACTTATTTGTCCCAGTGTTTAATAAACCCAAGAACACATCTTGCTTTTGGAAGGATTCCTTATTTGATAAGACTGGTAGGAAAATGAAATCAGCCTGGCAGAAAATGAGGCCAGACCAGCAATTTACACCATATACTACAGTAAGTTCGAAATGGGTACATAACCTAAATATAAATTGATACATCATTTCAAAAAAAATAAAGGACTATAGAAATGGATACTTTTCCTCATTTTGAGTAGACTGAGGATTCTTATCCAAACAAGAAATAGCTGCAACAATTAAAGAGAAAGTAGACAATTTTGCCCACATAAAGTTTAAAAGGTTGATCTAAGCAACATTTATGTAGCTAGAGTATAAAGAAAATTTGTCAATTGGGCAAAAAAAAAAAATACCTCAAATATCAGATAAAAATATGATAGGCTTCCACAGGTGATGCTAGGTTTCCCTTCCCTAGAAATTGTTGTTCTTTAGAATACAAATTCCTTGTGAGTAGTAATTATTTCATTCTTTGTGGCCACAAAAGGGCATAACCAATACTAATAGATGGAAATTACAGATAAACTGAAAGGAAGAAAAAACTTTTTAGTCAAGTGAACAAGCATTTTTTTCAGGCTTACCAGGCATTGTACTAGGTACTAGAGATACAAGGAAATGAAAAAAAATTTATTTATATATATATGAAATCTCTCCCCTCAAAGAGCTCGTATTCTCATGGAGTTGTGGAGAGACAACAAGCAAATACCTATGTATGAGCAAGATATACACATGGGCTAAATTAGAGGTAATCTGCGAAGAAAGATTCTAGCCTTCGGGGGGACTGGGAAAGGCTTCCTGAAAAAGCGAAGATTTTAGCTGAGACCTGAAGGAAGCCAGGAGATGGCAGTAAGGAGGGATACATTATAGACAAGGGACAGCCAATGAAAATGCAGTCAGGAAATGGAGTGTCTTGTGCAAAGAACAGCAAGGAGGTCAGAATGAGTCGTAGAATAAATAGAAGAGAGTAAGATTTAAGAAGACTAGAAAGCTAGAAAGGGGCTGGGTTGTGAAGGTCTTTAAAGACCAAACAGAGGATTTTACATTTGATCCTGAAAACAACTGGGAGCCATTGGAGTTTACTTACTAGAGGAGTAACACAGTCTGACATGCACTTTAGAAAAATTACTCTGATAACCGAGTGGAGGATGGATTGGATCAGAAAGACTTGAAGCAAGGAGGCCAATCAGAATGTTATTACAATAGTTGAGGAATAAAATGATAAGGATCTGCACTTGGGTGGTGGCAGTGTCAGAGGAGAGGAAGAGGAATATGTATGAGATGTCAGAGATATTAAGAAGGGAAATGACTGGACTTGGCAACCAACCTTATCGGGGGTAAGAGAGTCAGGAGTTCAGGATGACCAGTAGGTTGTGAGCCTGGGTGACCAAGAGTTTACTGGTGCCCTTAACCATAATAGGCAAATTTGGAAGAGGGGAGGATGTGGGGAGAGAGATGAGTTCAATTTGGAACATGTTGAGTTAAAAAATATCTATAAAAGAGCTTTACAAGGAAAGGCCCATAGCTGGCTAGGAGTGGCAAAGAGAAAATGAGAACAGGCTGTTGGTATCTTTGTATCTCTAGCACTTAATATATTGCCTAGCATATAGCAGGCATTTATTAAATGATTGCTAACTTGACCATGGAGCTAGTTTGCCACTTAACCTGGGTTAAGTGAAGCTGATTGGGCCATTTCCCAACTTCTTTCCCCCCGTCTCCAACTTGGGGCAGGCCAAGGCCCTTCTTCCTTCCACCTCAAAACTGGTATTAGCTTTCCCTAAAAGTAGATAAAGCTGTACCAGGGCTTTCCTGACTCATCTTCTCAGTTATCTAAGGGTATAAAAGTCCCACCCATATAGAGTCTGGGCCCCTCTGATTTCTAAAGACCATCTACCATTCTAAAGTCATCATGTCCATCATATACTGCTCTGATGGCCAAATGTGTTTCCATTCGAAGACAAAGGGACCCTCATCCAGAGAAGCTACGTGCCACAGCAATCTTGTTGCACATCCTTGCTGTGTTAGAGCAAAGTAAACTTTCTGTTAGCTGCTCAATGATTTTCTAGTGCCTCATTTCATCCCAACATTGAATCTGAACTGCAAGTGCGATCTTTAGGGTGAGCTATGTTGGTCATCCCCAACAGCCATGACCAAGAAGAAGGGAGGAGACATTTTTCAAGTGGAGTCAAATAGCAAAGGGGTTCAACAAGAATATTCATTTAAGAGATCTGCTTTCTAGTAATCCAGAAAGGTTTTCTTGATCAATGCTGGTGAACCAGATTTCTCAGGGGGCAGGAGGCTTATGTCCTGGAACTTAAAAAGCCAGCTTGACTCCCATCACCCTGCTGCCCCAGTATAACTTGCATATATTCTAGGATAGGTAGAACTATGGGTGTTTCTCCCACTTTGGATTCCGTTTTTTGAAGGGAGAAACTATTATGGAAGCATATTTTAAAAATCCATTTCAGTTTCTCTAGAAATATTCAGAAATAATATTTCTCTAGTGTACCAAGGGCAATCTTCTCTGTCCATCCCCCAAAGAGAAAGGATTAAGATACTGATTGTAAAGAGGAAACCCTTTTCATTCCTTAAAGAGAGTGGCCCAAGAAAAGAGTAGTGACTGTTGTTTAGGAATGTTTACACTAAACTTCATGACATTATGACTTTTCCATGTCCAAGATTCTTATACTTATTACCTCAGATTGAGCTAGTGCCCGAGGGCATGGGGAGGACTACAGGCCAATTTGGACTTTATCTCTCTAGGCTAGAAATTCCTTGGTTTTAGAATAATGATAAATTAAATAAAATTGTTTCTAGCAGAGGTACCTTAAATGCATAGTACAGTAATAATATTTTCTTTGATGGAAAGAAGGTTTGCTTCAGGAGAAATGACAAAGTACATTGTCTTTGGTATCATCCAACCTTTCTTCCTGATATCCTCTCTCACCTCTCTCATTCCGACTCACAATGCTTGTTACCCTTATTTTGGCTAACGCCCACCACTCCCCCATCCCCAACTCAGGGCTTGCCCCAACCTTCAATATTCTTATTCCCTTGCATCCAAACACTATCTAAACTTCCATTTCCTTAATGTAAAGATTTGTTGGGTATGAGAAGAAAAGCATTTTGATTAAATAGATTCACACTCAGGTATGAATGACTCATGGCTTCCCTAAGCCCTTAAAGGGATATTGGCATTTTACTTAAGTGCAGCGTCAGTACCACCAAGCTTTTACCCAACACTTAGTCCTGACTATCCCGAACCTCTATTCTCCCTGTAGATGGGCATCAGTGAATGATATTGGCCCCATGTCTCTACTTTCAAATCTATTCCTCAAATTAAAGCACAGAATTCCTTTTAGGACGTAAACCAAAAAGCTGTGCGTCTGGCCCAGGTCCTACCAACTAGAGAATTTAACTCTTGTTGAGCTATGAGGAATCGGAGAAGCTGGGCTGTACATTTAACTAAGCCTTTCTCAAACCACTAACTAAATGCTGTTCTGTATTTTCTGTCTTCAATAGTAAACAATGCCTAGAACATAGTAGACACTTGATAAACGCTTGCTGACAACTAGATAGATTGATAGATAAAGCGATTACTGTGTGCCAGGCATTATGCTAAATGCTGGGAATGCAAATAATCAGGTCTGCTATAGCAGGATATTTTCATTGTTGTTGTTCCATCATTTTCAGTCATATCCAACTCTTCGTGACCCCATTTGGGGTTTTCTTGGCAAAGATACTGGAGTAGTTTGCCATTTCTTTCTCCCATTCATTTTTCATATGAGGAAACTGAGGCAAATGGAGTGATTTGCCCAGGGACACACAGCTAACAAGTATCTGAGGCTAGATTTGAATTCAGGTCTTCCTAAATTCAGGCCCAGCCACTCTATCCACTGTACCATCTAGCTGCCAACAGGACATATGCACTCCTAAAATGCAACCAGGTGGCACAATGGATAGAGCACTGGGCCTAAAGTCAGGAAGACGTGAGTTCAAATCTAGCCTCAGACTCTAGCTATGTGACCCTAGGTAGGTCACTTAACTTGTCTTCTCAACTGTAAAATGGGGATAATAGCACTTACCTCACAGGATTGTTCAAGGGTCAAGTGAGGTAATATTTGTAAAGTGTTTGGCACCATGCCAAGCACATAGTAGACACTTAATAAATGTTGATTCTCTCCCTCCCTAAAATCAGCAGACTACCAAATTACACAGTAAAAACCTCAGGGCTTATGGGGAAAAAAAAGGAGTTAGGAACCTAATAAAAATAACACCATTTTTTATATGTCAAATGGTTAAGAAATGCATAAAAAACAACGATCCATAATGGCAGCATCTATGGCCTTGGGCTGTTGCTCAGCAGGAGAACTGGTTCCCACAGGGTCCAAGCTAGCAAAGTTGGCCAACAGCTACAGGTGAGAGGTCAGCCTACACGGACCACAACTCTGGGAAAAGAGTAGGGCTGAACCATGACGAAAGCTAGGGTTAAGGAGTAAGAGCATGGGCTTAGACTAGCCATCTCGCCCACAGCACCTACTGTACCAGAAGACACAACAAATATGGCTAAATATGACACTTAACCTTGAAGAAGACCCTGAAATTTGCTTGTGAGTTATTGTAAAGTGGTAGAAGGAAGGTTATGTGAAATCAAAAGGAGAGCTGGTAACTCCAGGTGTGGATGGGTGTACTCTTTGTTCTCTTGTCTTTTCTGCAGCCTCACACAGCTTTCTGTGTGCTTGCCATTTCTCATGGATGAAATTCTGCAGAAACAAATCAAAATTAGTGTTATACTCAAATTGTCCCCTGGTGTATCAATTGAGTCAGAGCACATTAGCAGTTTCAAAACATGTTTTATAGCTTTATAGAACTGACTGTACGAGCAAAAAGAAAGGAGCTGGAAAAGGAAATGGGGGAGGGGTTGGGGGGGCAACCAAACTATGAAAGGTAAAGTCCTAAGTGTCTGGAGTGATGACGTGAGCATGGATAGCTCAGGCATTTCCTCAAATGAAGATTCTGAGGAGGAACTCACCAATCTAAGAAAGAGGACGTAGTATTGGAAGGATCTTCCAAGGTAAGAAGGCTGCTGGAGAATGATTGAGATGCCTGGAGAGTTAGGAGTAGAGCCAGAAGAGAATCGAAGGAGTGACAATATTGTTCATGTAGGAAGTTTGTCTGCTCGAGATCATCAAAAGACCGATCACTTGGCTGCCACTGGGTAATCTTTTCCATTGATGGAATATTAAGTTCAGTAGATGAATGGCTTAGGCTGAATTCCTAGGAAATATCACCATTCCAATCTCTTGTTCTTACTTTTTTTAAATTAAATTTTATTTTGTTCAATCAGCAAAAATTTGAAACCACACCCCCACACACACCCCACACACATACCTCTCAATTGAGAATGAAAGAATGTATTCTTTCCTGGCTCCTGAATGACACCAGCCCTGAGCACAGACCACAGAGACACCTGGAGGTACAGAGATGTGCCACAGGAGCTCCCACCAGCCTTCTGTGGAAGTACATCAACAATACCAAGAACAATGGGAGGGGAAAACCCAGGCCACCACAGCAACTTTCTGAGAGCCCTCCCTGCCTGCTTACTACCCTACTCTCTCCCCTAAGTGCCACTGTGGTTCTCCCGAGACATAGATGGACTGGTCAGACCAAAGAACACAAATACTGATGAAAACTGGCCCAAATATCTGTATCTTCCCTCAAGTAGGTATTTGCAGTCATTTTTTCAGTCACATCTGACTCTTCATGACCCCATTTGGAGTTTTCTTGGAAAAGATCCTATTCTGGTTGCCATTTCCTTCTTCATTTCATTTTTCCAGAAGAGGAAACTGAGGCAAACAGGGTGAAGTGCATTTCTTAACCATTTGACATATAAAAAATGGTGTTATTTTTATTAGGTTCCTAACTCCTTTTTTTTCCCCATAAGCCCTGAGGTTTTTACTGTGTAATTTGGTAGTCTGCTGATTTTAGGGAGGGAGAGAATCAGCATTTATTAAGTGTCTACTATGTGCTTGGCATGGTGCCAAACACTTTACAAATATTACCTCACTTGATCCTTGAACAACCCTGTGAGGTAAGTGCTATTATCCCCATTTTACAGTTGAGAAGACAAGTTAAGTGACCTACCTAGGGTCACACAGTAATGTCTGAGGCCAGATTTGAACTAAGGAAGATGAGTCTTCCTGATTCCAAACCCAGTGCTCGATCCACTGTGCCACCTAACTGCTCCCAAGTAGATATGGAGAAGCCCTAATGTTCACCCCCAGTATGTAGCCCTAGCTTTATGCCTCCTTTCTCACACACTTTAACAGTCCCAATGCATTGATCAATCAGGAATTTGTTAAGCACCTACTTGATACCAGACATTGTAGTAGGAGTTACATATTAAACATTTAATGTTACATATTATATAATTATGTAGTATATTACAAGATAATTGGAGGAGGGAGGGAGAGGAAAGCATCAGCAGCTGGAAGGAATCAGGAAAGGCTTCATGTAGTAGGTGGTTCTCTGAGCTTTGAAGAAGGCTACAGATTCTAAGAGGCTCACATCTTAAAGGTTATCTTGGAATGAGAGAGGCAGACAGCTCTGTGGAGGTTTCTCTTTGTGCAAGGAAAAGTAGAAAAGACAGGGGCAATTTTGGCAGCTATTGAGAAGAAGGGGAGGGTGGTTGAGGATATTGTATTAACCCTCTTCCTCCCCTAAGTTTTTTTTTTAAAGTAGCAATCCATTGCTTTAAGACTTGAGGTTTGGTGTGACATGTTTGTGATAGAAAGTGGATCAATTATTGAAGGAGTGTAATAAAACCTGAGTGTGTTTGTATAAAATGGAATCTGAGTAATCAGTTAACACAATAGTCTGGAAGCAGAGTGAATTGATGGGTGTGTTAGAGGAAAAGTGACTAAGGTCCAAGATGGGCATGGTGAGTATAGAACCTGCAAGTTTGGAAGACCCTACAAATTCTACCTGTGGGAAGATGGAATATGAAATTCTGAACAGTTTGAGAAACAGTTGTTGCCTCTTCCAATTAGAGAGTGAATAATCTGGGGTGTGACTCTGGGTCTTAGCACCCTCCCACACAGTTTTCCATGTGGGGAACAATAATGGGTAGCCACTTTGAATAGTGCCTGTAACCTGTGTTTTGAACAATTTAAGTTCTTGCTGTTACAATTTCCTGAACCCTTTAAGAACTAGGCAAGGGTCAAAAATGTAGAGAGCCTGGCGATTAATTATCTAGAACTGTAAAGTAAAGGGAATTGTGTAAGGATGATGCCATGCTGAGAGGGACTTTTAGATACAAACATGTGCCTACTTTATAGTAACTGCTACATATGTGTTAGAGAGAAATGCAGAATGAACAGTGAGCCCTTCTGAGGGTACTAAGTGGAGGTCATTCTTCTGCCTATGAAATAGCAAGCATTCCTAGGTTGGAGATGGCAGTTTTTGAGCTGCTAGTGAGACTAGGAATCTATGGCAAACATTCTAGTGCAGCCCAGCAAAAGCAGAAGGCAAAGAGTTCTGGCAATGTGCTAAGCAGCTATTCCAGTTTGGGGAAGAGGTGTACAGCAGTGGATAGCACTAGGCTCATCTTCTTGAGTTCAAATCTGTCCTCAGATACTTGCTAGCTGTGTAACTCTGGCAAGTCACTTCACCCTGTTTGCCCCAGTTTCCTCATCTGGAAAAATAAGTTGGAAAAGGAAATGGTAACCACTATAGTATCTTTGCCAAGAAAACCCCCCAAAATGTGGTCACAAAGAATTGGACATGACAGAACAACAGACAAGTAGTGGCCACCCATGACAGAAGTCCAAGATGGCTCTTGACCTTGAATCCCTGCTTAATAAAACACCAGGAACAAATTGTATTGTATTTAAAAACCTCCTTGAAAAACATTAAGAAAGGGGCAACTACATAGTGCAGTGGATAGAAAAAGGGGTAGCTAAATGGTACAGTGGATAGAGCTCTAGCCTTGGAGTCAGGAGACTGTGAGTTCAAATCCAGCCTCAGACACTTGATACTTACTAGCTGTGTGACCCTGGGCAAGTCACTTAACCCCAATTGCCTCACCCCCAAAAAAAGAAAAATATTAAGAATCCTTTCCAAACTTTTCTATATTGGTAGGTAGGAAAAAAACCAACTAAAGACTTTCTCAGGGAAATGAATTCATTTGATCACCAAACTTAAATCATTGAGATAGGATCTTTGCCCCTCCTCCACTCATTTGATTTGATTAGTGTCATGACCCACCTACTGAATGTGTCTTTTTTTGATTTCAATATTCTGATGTTGATCACAGGGAATAAACCTATTTTACTTGTCTAAAGGAGTAGTCCTAGAAAGAACTTAGCAGTAACTAGTCTAAGAATGTTAACTTCAAAGTGTATTTCAAAATAGGATCTTTCCCTTGCTCAAGATTCCTCTAAATATTACCTCAGATCATCTTGAGATAGAAAGATGTCCAAGTCCTTAATGTGGAGAATTATTGCTGTTTGGACATTTCTCTCTCTAAGATAGAAATGCATGTAGTTAGAATATTGTTGAATTAAATAAAAATTGTTTCTGGCAGATTTGTGCCTATCATGCAGAATACAGTATTAATATGTTTTTCTTTGACAGGCAGAAATGATAAGATTGGTGATATGTGTTTCTGGGAAGCTGAGTTCTGATAAATGGGGCCTTTGCTTTCTTCTCCAGAGCCAAGCCTCCACGTCACTTCCCGGGCATTTCTAGTCTTGGATATCCACTGTATGTCCCTCCTCTCCCCCTTTTATATGTTATCTTCTCCCATTAGAATATAAACTCACTGAGGTCAGGGTCTGTCTTGCCTGCTTGCATTTATATCCATAGCACTTAGGACAGTGCCTGTGCATAGTAAGTTTTATTAATAAATACTTTTTCATTCATTCATTCATTCACTCAAAAGGTTTCTCTAAAGGTCACTGGAAACACCTATCTGAAGCTCGAGAGGAATGAAATTAAAATTTCAGACCTCTATTTGATCAGTGTTACCATTTAGGATTTTAACTTTTATATTTTTTATTTCTTAATCCATTTAGTAAATGCATTTTAAACTATAACGTGAATCATATGCGAGCTGAGAAGGGGTGAAGAATCTTAATAAAGTAGGGGCGATTGAATCAATTTTGTTCAATTTATACGCTATTGAATGAGCTCTAATGGCAGCTTGAACCTATAGTCATTGCTACTAGGGAGGCTGAGGATGATGAATTGCTCAAGTTGGAGAGTTCTGGGCTGCAGTATGGCTAAAGTTGATTAGGGTGCCTGCACTAACTCCAGCACCAATATGATGAGCCCCCAGGAGTACAGCGGGAGGGTTTGGGGTGGCATAAAGTTGCCAAGAAGGGCAAAACCTCCTGTGTCAGAAACAGAGTAAGTCAAAACCTCCAGGCTACTCAGCAGTGGGATTGGCCAATGGTCAACTACACTTCCAGCCTGGTCAAGATGAGGAGACAAGAAAGGGAAAGGGAAAGAAAGAGGGGAGGAAGAAAGAAGGGAAGAGAGGAAGGACAACCCAACCAAGTACCAGGAGGCTAGGAACACCTCCCAGTGTACTTAGAGAGATCCAAAGAGATGGTCTAAGTATCTGTGTGTAGGATGCTGTTGGAGAGTTCCTTACCCCAGACATTCTAAGAGTAATTCCTCCCACTTTTGTCCCTATGACTGGAGGTTGAGAAGAAGGCAAGGCTTGAGATTTTAATTAGTATCAGCTTATGGGCAATTACCTGGTGGATAGCAAGGGCCAGAAGAAAGGGAGATATACACATACATAAGGGTTTTGCACAGCCTTTCAAAGACTACTTGTGGCAAAGGCTCTTATCAGGTAATAACCACTTTCCTTATTGGGGAGGTTGAGTAATGGGTACAAGATGTTAGGTGATTCAAGGGAGGAGTGTTTATCGTGGGTTGGTCTCAGGAGTTGCCAAAGAATTCCAGTGGGATGTTTCTCTGTAATCAAATATACTGGTGAGACAGGATACCTCTAAGATAGTAGAGAACTCTTTCAAGTTTATCTCGTTGCCATTATGGGGGAGAATAGAATACAGTCTCAGGGTCAGTCTCCATTCCAACAACTCTGCAATTCTGTTTCCTTAATCTCAGAGGCCACTTTTCAAGACAGTAGAAATTTGCCCCCAAACTCACAGGACGAAGCTCGTCCATTTCTACAATGCCTAGGCTCTTACCTCACACTCAGTCTGTGGTCACCTGATGCTTTATGCAGAGATTGCAATCATTAACTAGTCTATCCCCATCCATGAGAGATCAGTGGGCATGGTCTCTTTGCCTTTGCCTCTTCTACCTCCGGTGCCCACATAAAGGCAAATGCTTCTACATAGAAGAAAACCCCCTGTACCTATATATTTACAGATCACTTACCTAAATTGAGCATTTTCTGAGTCCCTCTACATTCTCAGAGGAAAAAGATAGCATCAAAGAGTCTCAAGGTGTGAGCCTGAGACCAGGAACATCAAGGGTGAATGCATATCATTCTGTTTCCCTTGTCACAGTCCAATCCGATGGCAAGTCTTACCCATTCCATATCTAGAATATCATATCTCTTATTCTCATCCCTGTTCTAAGTTGGGCCCAACTCAGGCCAGGACCCAGGTAGTTGGCTATTGGAACAAAAGGAGGCAATCATGGGTCGTTCAATAGTTAACCAGTTAACAGAAGGAGATTTAATTAGTTATAGCTGAAAGATACTCCAAAAAGGATAGGCATTGAGGACCCCTTGAAGTGATTCAGCTCAGCCAGACTCCCATTGGGATTCACCAGCCACGCATCTGAGAAACCCTCCCAGCTGTCTGTCCGTCTATCTGCTTGTTTTGCACTCAGGAAATGAGGAAATGAAGACAGTAGTCAGAGTTCTCTGTCCCCTGAGCCAACCAAATATTGAGGAATGTCTCAATTCCTTTTAAGAGAAAACTAGCCTAAGGAGAGGAGTTAAGATATTGCTCCTCGTACAATCAATCGTCTTCTATTTACTCTGCTAATTACTTTGCTTCAAGCCCTCACCACTCTGCTATTGAAACCCTTTTCTTTCTTCAGCTGAGTTGCTATCTTCTCTATGAAGTCTTTCCAGTTCTCTCCGCCTGATCCTCAAGTGTTCTTTCCTTCTCCAGATTTCACTCAGGGAACTGTGTCTGTATCTATCCTTTGACAATATTACATTTTGTATAATACAAAGTGTCCCAAAAGTCTTAGTGCAGTTTAAGCTTCTTGTCTCCCAGTAGAATACAAGTTCCTTGAGGGTAGGGACTGTTCTGTCTTTGTCTTTACATGTGCAGCATCTACATAGTGCCTTGCACAAAGCAGATACTTAATAAACGGGATTTTCAGATTTAGTTGATTTAAGTTCCTTGAGGGTAGGAACTGAATAATTTTTCATTTTTGTGTCCCTAGGATGTAGCACGGTGTCTTTCACGTAATAAAACCTTAATAAATGTTGAATCAAATGTAATTGAACTAAATTGAGTGAAATTGAATTGAACAGTAGGGAGAGTTAAATTGTATTAAATTGTAGGATGCCACTGTTGCTCAACTGTGACAGTTGTCCTTTTGTCCTTTTTTTTTCGAGTTAGAAGAAAATAATGTCAAAGAAAAGCCTCTTCCTGTCCATCATGTAGAATAGGCATAGAGACTGTAGTCACCTCTACAAATCCAGATCAGCACCTTCTCTGCCCCTTGTACTCAGAGAGATGTTGAAAGCACTAAGACCTTGCCTTGGATTACCTAGCCAGTCAGAAGCTGAGCTAGCAAGTATAAACTGAGAGCTACTCTTCCCTTTGAGAACAATCAGGGAAGCAGATTTCATTTTGGACCTGGACTCATATCCCCATGTCTGGATATGGTCTGAATTGTGTCCCACCTTTGCAGAAAGTAGGAGGTGGGCCATGTGTGTGTCATCAGCACACCTAGAGAGTGAGGGGAAAGGGGGCAGTCAGGGTCCAAGACTACAGAGACTGGGTAAGTTCTCCTGCCATCTCCAAAAGGGATTTGGGACCAAAATTGTATCTATTTGCCACCCCACAAATATCTTTAGGGATGTGTTTCCTCTATCTCTTTCAAGAGAGAAGGGTAACATATAGCTTACATTTGCTATTTTTTTTTTTTGGTGAGGCAATCGGGGTTAAGTGACTTGTCCAGGGTCACACAGCTACATTTGCTATCTTAACCCTTTCCCACCAAATACTGTTTATACAAAAGCCCATCACAAATAGCTAGTAAACTTCTTTATCAAAGAAACTGTGAACAAAATCAGCCACTCAATAAACATTTATTATATGCATACTATATGCCAGGCACTATGTTAAGTTCTTTAGATGTAAAGAAGGCAAAAGATAGTCCTCTGACCTCAAGAAGTTCACAATTTAATGGGTGGGAAGAAAACACGTGAAAAGAAACTGAGAAACAGGAGTGGTGGGGAAGGTGTTCCATTTCTCCTGCCTCCATCCCCTTCATAACAGATACAATGAAGTGCAGAAAAGTACAGCCAAAAGAGAAATGATGACACCTCCTTATGTGGAAGATCTGGGAGGAGCTCACCATTGTTCACCCTCCACCCTCCAACCTCCACCCTCTCCAATCTGGGAGGGAAAGAAGAAGCCCCACGATCAGGGGACACTAAGAAGGTGTGAGTTTCAGGGTTGATGTGATCTTGTAGGACAATGAGATTCCAGAGAGCACAGATGAAGTCCAGAGGAGTGCAGGGCATTCAGAGAAGTTCTGTGGATTAGAATATGCCAAAGAATACACAAGAGTAAATGAACCTTTCAAGTGGGAGTAAGATAAAGTCCCTGCTCAAACCAAGAGAAAGAGAATAATCTCACTAAGGGGAATCTGGAAGTCAAAGGACATGATGTGAAGTTGCTCTCCTGACATGTCTTTGGCTCCAAGGATCCTAGTAGTCATTCAAAAGTTAGTACCTTTCCTATCTCTTGGCCCACGTCTCTTAAGGACCTCTATCTCAGTGCCTGATCAACTGAATTGGTATCCTTTTTTACTCTTGCAACATTAGTGCTTATCATTCTCTCAGTCAGCAAGGTCACATCCCCATATTCATCACATTACAGAGCTATCTTTCATAGAAACTGCCTCAGATTTGGATAGAAGCAGAGTTACATAGATAAATATAAGTTTTTATTGAATTCCCTTTGTTCTTAGCACATAGACTGACTCAAATATCCTAGAAATGATCCTAAGTTTAGATGTTCTGAAACTTTTTCTAGGTGAGGGTGAAACATGAGCCGTAATTGGATTGGATAAGGTTTTATTGGCTTCCACTGGATTGCAAGTTCCTGGAAGATAGGAATTGGGTCTTTTTATGTATCCGAACAGCATAGATTGAGGCAAACAACTCAGGTCAAATCTGTGAGAGACCCTTTGATCTTCTGTTGTTTATTCTGTGTACCTACCTAGCTTTTTGCTTGGATTTAGTACCTCTGAAATACTGTCTCCACACTTGCATGTCAATGACCTCGGCTGTTACTGATCTTAAATTAGGGCCTAGTCTTCTCAATCCTTGTACTAACCTTTACAGACCTTGGATCATTCTTATCATGTTAGTGCTATGTGGCTCAATAAGTATCTGTAGAGTCACAGGAGATTTTGGAAGAACCTTGGGAGTCACCTGGTCCAACATAAAACTGAGCAGGAATCCCTCTACAGCCATCCCAACAAGGCTTCTCTGAAAGCCCTCCAGTAAAGGGGTGATCTCTACTGCCTTCTAATACAGTTCATTACAGTTTTGGATAGATCCTTGAATTGAAGAATTTAACATTTAAATTAAAAGATTGTCAGATTGGTGATATGTATTAATGTTTTAATTTATCTCACTCAGATATGTTTTCTTTTTGTCATACAGATGTGGCAGCATTCTACATATGCTCACTGCAAGTAATATGCTACCACAGCTATATGACAAAGGAAACAGTGTCTCTGAGTGAGAGAAATTAGAGCATTGATATGTATCATCAATTTAATATGTTCCTTCTGATGATAACATTGATATATGGAGGTGGATCACCTAATGTTTACTTAACTTTCACAATACACAAAACACTATGCTTCTGTAGCAGGCATGCAGAGTTTTTCCTCTCCTTTCACCAGCCCACAGGCAGAAGGATATTAATTGGAATAGAGCAAATATTACATTTCCCAGAATGCTGTGAGCTAGAATCACAAAGAGGAATGCATAGAGCATGAATGACAATTAGAGGAAAATGAAGACTACTAGAAAAAAGGAAGGCAAAGTACCCAAACAATTACTTGAAAAAAGCTCCTGGAGGAATGGTAAATACAAGCAATGGTTGTCTCTACACCAAATGCAAGTAGCCCCTCAGCAAGACTGAGCTGGAGTAAAGACAGTTGTGGTGCATAGAGTTCCTGCATCATGCTAAATTCCTAGACCAAGTGGGACTAAACTACAAATGGAAGCTGGTGACTGGAAGGACCAGGACTGAGAGAATGACTGAAACTGGAGTCGAGAAGACCTGAGTTTAAATCCAGCCTCACACTCTTACTAGCTGTGTAACCGGGGGCAAATCACAGCCTCTGTTTGCCTCCATTTCCTCATTCATCTGTAAAATAGGAATAATAGGACCTACCTCACAGGGTGGTCATGAAGACCAAATAAGATATTTGTAAAGCACTTAGGTTGGTATCTGGCACATGGTGGGCTCTATTCAAATGCTAGCTGCCGTTTTATTTATTTGGGTTTTGTTTGCTTATCTACCTATCTATCTATCTATCTAGGGATGCCAACTGTCATAACTGAAAAAAGCTCCAACTCTATCCATGTTATAGGACTTCTCTATCATTACTGGGAATTTGTTCCTTGCTACTAGACTCCAGTTCAAGTGTCATTTAGGTCTTTATGGTTGTTTTGGTAATAAATATTGACGTTTGAAATGTTTCTGGATTGCCTTTGTTCGTAGCACATAGACAGACCCAAATATCCTAGAAGAGACCCTGAGTTTAGCTGTTCTCAGACTTTTTCTAGGTGACAGTGAAACATGAGCCATAAAAATGGTATCATTAAAATTCTCAACAATTGAATGAACCCAGTCTCTCTGCCCAAAATCAACTCACAGTTTATAATTGTATTCAAAGACTCAATCTGCACTCCCTGGAAGCTTCTATTTTCAATGTTTTAAGACAAAATATAAAGTGTCACTTGGGATTAAAGGGTTTTAAAGCCAGAAGGGATTGTGGAGAGCTCTAATACAATTCCCTCATCTTACGGATGAAAAAATTCAGGCCCAAATAATTTTTATTTTAAATATCAACAAAATAAAGAAAAAGATGTGGCTGAAGAATAAACTCTAAGCAATTTATTTTTTGCTTAAAGAAATGCATATATACATATTATCTCTAACAATAATATCTTATTTATCTCTTTTGTTCTTTGTACTATGATATTTGTTGTTTTTTTATATATAACTTTAAGATGCATGTAGTTTTAATACTTTTTTAACTCTGCTTCATTTCATATTTCTTTTCATATTTATTTATGTTATAATTTTTTTGTAAGTTACATTCCATTATATCAACATACCACAATTTATTCAGCTACTCCTTAATCTTTGGACATGTAGGCTACATACAGTTCTTTGCTATTACAAATAAAGAGGCTGAGTAATTTTATATAGATAAGTGTTTTCCCCCTACTCCGACCCCAGCATGGTATGGTGGCTAGAGTACTGAACACAGAATCAAGACCAGGACTCAAATCCTGCTCCAGATGCTCAATAGCTCTGTGACTCCGGGAGAAGGGTGTGACTTAAGAGAAGGAAAGGGAAGGAAATAAGCATTTATATAATGCCTACTATGAAACAGGCACTATGCTAAACTTTTTTTACAGATATTATCTCATTTGATCTCCTCAACAGCCCTGAGAGATACTACTATTATTATCTCCATTTTACATTTGAGGAAACTGAGGCACAGAGAGGTTAAGTGACTTGCCCAGGATCATACAGCTAGTAAGTGTCTGAGGTCACTGCTGGATATAGGGTGAAGGGTAAAACCTCAGGGTTATTTAGATTTGCATGTCTCTTATTGTTAGTTATTTAGAGCACTTTTTAATATGAATGTTAATAGTTTGCAATTCTCTTGAAAACTGTTCAGATCCTTTGGCCACTCATCTATTGGGAAATGGCTTTTGGTCTATATATCCTCTATACCAAGCTCTTATTTGAGAAATTTGACACATAGATTTTTTTTTTCCTGTTGACCCCTTCCCTTCCTATCCTAGATGCATTCATTTTATTTGTGCAGAAGATTCTTTGAAGTACTAAAGTAGGTCTGTCATATATCAGATCCAGAAAAACAAATGACTTACCCAGGATCACACAGCTCTTAGTCTCATAGAGCTAGAGCTGAGAGGGATCCTTCCTTTTGATATAGATGAGGAAATGGAAGCCCAAGGAAGATAAGTGACTTGCCCAAAGATAACCTAAGTAATAAGCATCAGAGGTCATATTTGGATTCAGGTACCCCAACTCCAGAGTCAATGTTCTTGTACTACTCTAGTAGGCTTCAGCATGCAGTTGTTTGTTTGTTTTTTTTAACTTGTCAGATATGCAAAAAACTCTGCTGTTAGTATCTCTTTTGTTTCATAGTGAGATTTCTTCCAGGATGATGAATGCTGGCCATGCTTTTTCAAGACAGTTCATAAGTCCTCCATAAACTCTGTAGTTTGGAACAATCTGAGAGCATCTGGGGGGTTGAATTTCTCATGATATAGAGCTTTCAATGTGAGTCATGAACAGCTCTATACAAAGCATATGTGATAACTCTGAAAAACAGGATCACCCCCAAGGGGTAAAATAGGCATTCAATCAGTCACTTTTACATATATGTATATATGTAAAGAACAATGTGAGAGCCTCTATAAATCTAGTAAAAATGTGATCAATGGGATTCTGGATGAAATAAACTTTAATTTAACATATCTTCATCTTAGCAAACATTTATTGGGCACCCTTTATGTCCAGTGTACTGTGGTAGGTACAAGGTATATAAAAATGAAAAATGGCTAGTTCACAAGATTATAGACTTAGATCAGGAAAGGACCTTGGAGGTCATCTAGTCCAAACTCTTCATTTTATAGATGGGGCAGCTGAGGCCCGGAGAGGTGCCCTAAGTCACATCGTAGCAGAACCAGTCTTCTGGCTCTAAATCCAGTTCTTGCCCTTAAGTAATATATAGTTTAATCAAGGATAAGACACATAGAGAAATAATGCCGCATGATGCTGTAGACAGAATGCTGCATTTGGAGTCAGAGGATCTAAGTAGGTTCAAATGCTGGTTCAGCTACTTCGTGACTTATGCCCGAAACTCACATCACCTCTTTTCATTTTTGTTGGTCAGTAAGCATGTTCTTATGAAGTGCTTCCTATTTGCCAGGCACTGAGCTAAGGGCTGGAGTTGCAAAGACACTTCAAAATAGACCCTACCCTCACATTGTGATGGAGGAGAACAACATAGAAACGATGAGGCACATACAAGATGTAGAAGAAGTAGAAGGAAGTGATCTCCGAAGAAACCACACTAGTCTATAGAAGGAAACCTGCAGGAAAGCCTCTTACAGAAAATGGGCTGAGACCACATATAACTGATGTTTTAAAAATGTGTTGAAATGAAAATGAGCACCTTCCACCTCTAAATCTCTTAGTTAAAATACAATAAAAACATAAGAAAGGTGATGGAGAGGGATGAGAAATAAGAGTAAGATTTAAAAGATCATTTCTGGGAGTCAAGGTCAGGGAAGACAATGTCAGAAGAAATAACTGACCCAGCCCCTTAAAAGAAGTGAAGGGGGCAGAGTCAAGATGGCAGAGTAAAAGCAGTGACTTGCTTGAGCTTTCCCCCACACACCTCCAAATACCTATAAAAAATGGCTCTAAACAAATTCTAAAGCAGCAGAACCCACAAAAAGACAGAGTGAAACAAATTTCCAGTCAAAGACAACCTGAATGGTTGATCAGAAAGGTATGGGGTGGGGAGAGGTGCACAGTGTGGCATGAGTGCACAGTCTGCAGAGACCCTGGAGCAGGCCTCAGAGGACTGAATCACAGGCAGCTGTGGCAGTTTCCAGACTTCTCAACCCACGAACATCAAAAACAACTCGGAAGGTCAGTGGGAAAAGTCTGTGACTGTGGTGGTGAGAGAGGAGCGCAGGATCCCAGCCCCATTCCTTGGGGCCTCAGCTGCTTCCTGAGCTTCCAGCCCACAGACTGAGAGGGAATCGAGTGGCTGATCAGAGGGGGATTGCAGGGATCTCTCTGCTGGTGTAGGATTCTCTTGCTTTGCCCGTGCTTGGATCTGGGTCACAATTCTGGGTGGCAGTCCTGGGGTGAGTAGGAACACTGGCATGGTGGAGCTTGTAGTGGCTGTGGAGAGGAAACCCTCCTCACAGTTCCAAGACAGAAAAGAGTGCTCATAAACCAGAGCACAGGTCAGGAAAGGATTAGACACCTCGCCCTTGATCATACCACCTTGGAAGAACTGAAAATTTACAGGTCCTTAGAAGTATCTCTGAAAACAGCTGCACAAAACCCCTGAGGCTTGGGACAGTACATTCTCCACCCTGGAAACAGACACCTACCTTAACAAAGAGTCTATAACTCAAGTAATTGGCTGAGAGCATGAGCAAGCAGTGAAAAAAGAGTCAGACTATATTATCTTACTTTGATGACAAAGAAGATCAAAACATACAACCTGAAGAAGACAATGAAGCCAAAGCTCCTACATCCAAAACCTCTAAGAAAAATATGAATTGGTCCCAGGCCATGGAAGAGTTCAAAAAGGATTTTGAGAAGCACATAAGAGAAGTAGAGGAAAAACTGAGACTGATGCTAAAGGAGACCCCAAAAAATACTGAAGAAAATAACACCTTAAAAAATAGCCTAACCCAAATGGCAAAAGAGGTCTAAAAAGCCAATGAGGAGAAGAATGCCCTAAAAAGCAAAATTAGCCAAATGGAAAAGGAAGTCCAAAAGTTTACTGAAGAAAATACTTCCTTAAAAATTAGAATGGAGAAATTGGAAACTAGGGACAATTTGAGAAATCAAAGCACTGTAACACTAATCCAAAGGAATGAAAAAATAGAAGAGAATGTGAAATATCTCACTGGAAAAACAACTGACCTGGAAAATAGATCCAGGAGAGAGAACTTAAAAATTATTGGACTATTTGAAAGTCATAATAAAAAACAAAGAGCCTAGACATCATCTTTCAAGAAATTATCAAGGAAAACTGCCCTGATATTTTAGAACCAGAGAGCAAAATAGAAATTGAAAGAATCCACTCATCACCTCCTGAAAGAGATCCCCAAAGGAAAACTCCTAGGAATGTTGTAGCCAAATTCCAGAATTCCCAGGTCAAGGAGAAGATATTGCAAACAGTCAGAAGGAAACAATTCAAATACTGTGGAACACAATCAGGATAACACAAGATTTAGCAGCCTCTACATTAAGGGTCCCGAGAGCATGGAGTATGATATTCTAGAGGGCAAAGGAGTTAGGACTACAACCTAGAATCACCTACCCAGCAAAACTGGGTGTAATCCTTCAGGGTAAAAAAATGGTCATTCAATGAAATATGGGACTTTCAAGCATTCCTGAGGAAAAGGCCAGAGCTGAATAGAAAATTTGACCTTCAAATATAAGACTCAAGTGAAATATGGAAGAAGTAAACAGGAAAGAGAAATCATAAGAGACTTATTAAGGTTGAACTGTTTACATTCCTGCAGGGAAAGATGATATTTGTAACTCATGAGTCCTTTGTCAGTATTAGGGTAGTGGGAGGGAAAAAATTATATGTATGTATAGGTAGATAGATAGAGGGCACAGGGTGAGTTGAAGATGAAGGAGTGATATCTGGAAAATAAAATTAAGGGGTGAGAGAGGACTATACTGGGAGAAAGAGAAAGGGAGAAGTAGAATGAGGTAAAATATCTCACATGAAACAGACAAGAAAAGGCTTTTACAGTGGAGGGGAAATGGGGGAAGGTGAGAGAGAATGAGTGAATCTTACTCATAGGATTTGGCTTAAAGAGGGAATAACATACACAATGGGGTATGGAAATCTATCTTACCCTACAGGAAAATAAGGGGGGGAAGGGGATGAGAGAGCAGGGGGTTGATAGAGGGGAGGGCAGATTGGGGGAGGGGATAATCAGAAACAAACACTTCTGAGGAGGGACAGGGTCAAAAGAGAGAGTAGAATAAATGGCGGGGTAGGATAGGATGAAGGGAAATATAGTTAGTTTTTCACAACAGGACTACTATGGAAGTGTTTTGCATGACTACACATGTATAACCTGTACAGAGATGCTTGCCTTTTCAATGAGGGTGGGTGGGGAGGGAGGAAGGGAGAAAATCTGTAACCCAAGGCTTTAAAAACACATGTTAAAAATAAAAATTAAAAAAAAAAAGATGGGTTGATGAGAGAATGAAGGTGGAAAGATGTTAGAATTCTGATGTGACCATCCAGGAAGGCAGTAATGTAGTAAGATGGCGGCAGTGAAAATAAATAGTAAGAGATAGTCCTAAGAGGTTTTGTGGAGGTAGAGGACTTGATAATTGATTAGATATGATTAGTACTGGAAAGGAAAGAGCCAAAGGAAGAGTCAGATTTTGAAATAAAGGAAATTAGGTCAATGGTGATCCTACAGACAAAAATAGTTAAGTCAGAAGAATGAGAGGTTTAGGGAGAAAGATAATGAGTAGAATATCATATAGATTACAAATTATATATAATATTTGTGTATATAGCTGTAAGAAAAACACTAAAAAGATCCCCTGAGAGAAAAAAATTAAAAACCTCATTCATAGCCTAATGATCAAAGTATATAATTTCTCCAGCATCTAGTTTACATAGGTTAAATGTTAGGAATATGAGGTAGTTGGAAACTCTCAATACCTATAACTTAAAAAAAAAAAAGTAGGCAATTATATTTTTTCTAGATGTGGCTGGACTGAAAGAAATGTGGAGTGTGGTTTCTTATCACAAGGTAAAGGTTAGTCATCTCACACAAGAGACACTGCTTTGGAGTTGTAGAGTTGGTCAAGACCAAAACTCTAAAGGTCAAGACATTTGTGTGGCTCAGAAGTAGGTCAGAGGAAGACCAGAAGATGTCCTATCACCTGCTGATGGAAAGGGCTGATTGAAAGAAAAGTATTGCTCTCTGGAAGAAATGTTTGGAGGAAACTGAACCTAAAAGATATTTAGAGGGATTAACTTATGAAAAAAAAAAAAAGGAAGTGAAGAATTTCCAAAGGCAGACATGGGAGTGGGGAGAGAGTGGTCCCTTCCACAACAAGAGTCTGCTCAAATATATGGAGGTTAGAGAGGGCCTGGCAAGTTATAGATAGCTAAAGTTGAAAGCAATATTGGAGAGCATTTAGTTTTCGTTTTAGCAATGGGAAAACTAAGACCCACAGAGGCGATCTAACTTGACAAAGTTCACACAACCAGTTAGTAGCAAAACTA
Source organism: Vombatus ursinus (assembly GCF_900497805.2). Classification (NCBI taxonomy): domain Eukaryota; kingdom Metazoa; phylum Chordata; class Mammalia; order Diprotodontia; family Vombatidae; genus Vombatus; species Vombatus ursinus. Next base: position 11,687,807 of record NW_020954562.1, on the reverse strand, counting down.
ATATAAAAAAATAGACCTATTAACTTCTCATCTAATGCCTTTTCATGGTACTGTGCTGCCTTTGAAATCAGGTAATTGCTAATAGTCTGATTTGACTGGAATATAATGTGAAAAAGCAAATATTATGAAATAAAGTTGGAGAAGTAGGTTGGAGGCAAATTATGAAAGGTCTTGACTGCCAGGCTAAGGAGCTTAAGGGAAGGGAGATGGAAATAAGCATTTATGTTGTGAGCTCTTGTAGGTTAGGGACTGTCTTTAACCTCTTGTATCCCTAGTGCTTAGCATAGTACCTGGCACATAATAGGCACTATTCATTGGCAGAATGCTTTACATAGTACCTACTATATTCCGGCACTGTGCCAGGCACTCTTTTTTACAAACATTATCTCATTTGACCTTGATCCTCTGTGCAACAGGAAGACACTGAAAATTTTTGAGCAGGGGAGTGATATAATCAGACAAACCTATGCAATGAGAAAATTCCTTTGGCAACCCTGAGAAGGATGAATTAGAGTTTGGTAAGGCTGTATGCAGGAAAACTATTTGGAAGGTGACAAGACCTAAATTAGGATTGCAGCAGTCAATCTGTATAGGTTTGACAGAAATTGTGGATCTAAAATCAACAGGGCTTAGCAACTAATTAGAAGGGAGGGAAGCAGAAATTTCCAAAATTTTGAGGCTAAGTGATTGGAAGTGTATTGCCATCATCAAAGACAGGGAAATTAAGAGAAAAGACAGATTTTGAAAAGGCAGAAAATGAGTATAACTTTTAACATGTTGAATCTGAGGTGCTTAGAAGGGCATCCAGGAGGAGATATGTAGCAAGCATATGTGTGCAGAGCTGGGCGGGGGCTAGTTGTGTTGACAGAGCTTAGGTGAGTATTCCCATTGGCTCTTGCCACGAACAGAATGAGAAAAGCCAACGAGAGTGCTCTGTGTGAACCATCACACAAGGCCTCTGTTCCATGTATGCCTATGCTAGCAAGTATTTGGGATGTCAGTAACAGAGCTTAGGTAAGAGGTTGGCAAAAAACTCAAATTTGAAAGCATCTACTAGGTGATCATTGAGACCATGGAAAAGGTTGAACAAGGCTGAATTAAAAATTTCAAGTGAGAAGCTACTTTAAAAAAGAAATTTATGAGTATCAAATACATTGGAGAAATGCCTTAAGACAGGTGACTATAATGACAACCTTCTTAGAATTTTTATTTTAACAGCTTTTAAACATTTATTTATTTATTTAAACAGCTATTAAACAGCTGTTTTTAGAATTTCAGATACAAATTTGGATTTGGTTGTTGGCTATTATATTTCTTTCTAAACTGACAAAGATATTGAAGACAGGAAAGAGGAAATTTAAAATTTCCAGAAAGTTTTAAAAAAGAAACTTTTTTGTTAATTAAAATACTATTTGCAATATTTCCACATATAAAAAGTGAGCAATATTCTTTATAATATGGCTATCTGTCACTTTTAGCCTACCTAATTAATTTCAATTCCTCTCTAATGTTACTTAGGCAAGTTTATGGGTAAGCACAGATTTTTCTCTTGATTAAGGCTCTTATAAAACAGTCACTTGTGCTCTGCTTTATGTCCTTTAACATACATAAAAGAAAAGTCTTATTACACCACTAAAACTAAGCTTTCTATATTGTACCATACGAAATTTTATTTCTTGCCTGTCAAAATAAAATCACTTTCCTTTTGGATTAATTGCCAGAATTAGCTAATTCAATTGTACTCATTATTAAAAATCTCATTGTCTTTATAATAGCCTATTAATGTGACATATTAACTTTTTAGAATAATGATTGCTTTTAAATACTTCATATCATGTAATTATAATAAATGATCTCCAAGGTTGCTTCCTCCTTTAAAATTCTATGAAACATTTCTTTACAACATTCAGTATGTACTGGTGGCTGGTACTTAAACTTCATCAAAACATAAAGCAGTTTTCAGAATGGCTAATTAGGCATTTTATATTCCACCTTGGTTCTATATTATCTCATTATTTCTCTGAACTTCATGCTTGGCTGCTTTTGCAGTCAGTTGCTCCTTTATCTGCCGGCTAAATGCTACAATGGTCATCTCTTCTCATAGGACACAGGACCTCCAGATCCTTTGAACTCAAAAGGCTGCTTGCAATCCTGGATACATTTCACCTTGAGGTTGACACTCAGTCACTTACTCAGGAAAGGAAACACAAAGCAGAAAAGACCAGCAGCTGCCCAGGTGAAAGTCTAGGGTCTGGTGGAGAGATGAGGGAACAAGCAGTGTCCACCTCCAACCACCAGTTAAAGCAGATAACAGCACTAATTGCCATATGGGAAAGTTACTGCCAAGAGATGAATTGAAAGCTGTTCTTTTAACAGATGATGCACCCTACCACTCCCCTTCTCCCCCCCAATGGGGAGGATCAAGAAACCACACGTCATTCTAAAACAAAACTCCTTTCAGTGCTAGACCACCTCATGACTGGAAGCAGTCATTTGGTCATTCCTAAGAGTCTCAAAAATGTATCACCCCGTTCATAGAATCTTTAATCTTTAGGTTTTAAGACAATTCTATTTTATATAGTGTAAATGTCTGTTTGGGTCATATTTTGTTTAGTTTTGACTGGACCTGGGACTTCATTGCTATGGGAAGTACAATCGAGATACTTTCTCTGCCAATGAAGATATGAAACTTAATGTTTTTTAGAATTGCCTGGAGTATTGTGAAGTTTAGTGATTTGCCCAAGGTCATAAAGGCAAGACTTAAAAACTTAGGTCTTTTTGATTCAAGATCAGTGTATTGGTTGGTTTTGCTGATCTTTTTTTCCCCCTAGCATTGAGACACCCTTTGGCTGAGCCCACAGGGACTGGGGCCCTTGCCTCTCCCCATCCTGTACCCAGGCATATGCTTTGGATGAGATTTAATCCTTAGAAGCTTCATCTCTGTTAAAAGGCGGTCTCCATTTTCTCATACTCATTTTCTTATTAAGCACCACAACCAAGCTCTCTAGGGAACAATTTTAATTATAGAAAATTATATTCTGATGTTTCTAGATCTCCCCAAAGGAGGAGTAACAGGTACTCAAAGCACAATAGGAAGGAACCAGGTTATGAAACAGGGAATTTATTCCTGCTACAAAGGAATGCTAAGCATAAAAGAATCACAGAATGCATTATAACAGAATGATCCGAACAGAATATAGTCACAATTTATAGCTACTTTTACCATCTTCTGGAAGCTAATATGTAAACTTTATCAAAATATAAAATAGTTTGCAGAACTGCTAATTAGGTATTTTACCTTTCATCTCACTTGGGCACTTACAACTCTCTTACTGCTCTTACAACTTACAACTCTCTTACTAAAACAGCAGGCTTGTACCAGTCCTCTTGTCAGTGGCCAACTTCTCCAAAACAGGGGTTGTCTTACACTTTTTGAATTCATATGAACACCTGCAAAACAAGATACTCATTCACTTAAGGAAAGAACACACACATAGTGAAGGCAGCCAGAGACACCATCCTAGGGAGGACATTTGATTATGGATGCATGCAAATCAAGGGGGACAGAGAGGGAAAAGTGCCCCTTCCCCCACAGGGCTCTCAGGATGCGTGGTAGAAATAGTTCACACACTTCTTGCCCAGAAAGGAAGATAGAAGGGTAGGGGCTGGTAGCTTACTTTTGCACATCTACTGAGTCATCAGCTCTTCCAGCTCAGCAGTCAATTAGGGGATTCTGTCATGGAAAAGAGCCAACCCTTTGAGATGATAATCTGAATCTTATTTGACTGGAAACAACCCTCCTACTCTCCAGCCCCAAGCTTCAACAGGTAACCTAGAACTAGGAATGGTGACTGAGCATGCTCCATAGGGAGAGGGGGGGACTTTCCTGCTACATTTTAAAATCTTTGTTACAAGTGATAGCTGACTGTTTAAGGGAGGGAACATAGTATATTCCAAAATGGATATAACATAAAACAAAATACATCAATACAACTCTTTTTTACTTTAACAAGATATTTATAAAGTGTTGCTTCCTGATCGATTTAATAAGCTTATAATGGATATTTTATAAACTGTCAGAGTTTTTTGAGGAGACTTTAGAAAGCATCTCCCAATTGGATGGTGTAGACATATCTATTGGTTGAGAAGACTAAATATGTCTAACCAAATCTCAGTTACTTGGGCTGGACCCAAGATGAGTTAGTTAGTTTGAAGCCTCTTTCACTTCTCTTGTGGAAAATGAGTTTCACTGATAGGAGCTGCCCCCAACAAGAAGTGAGGTGTGGCTAGGCAGTAGTTCACCTGAAAGAATATATGGCAGTTTGAGTAGCATGTCTTCTTAGTATAAGTCAACAATGTGGTAGAGTTGCCAAAAAAGATTACTATAATCACATGCTGTATTATGGGAAGCATAGAGAGTTCACTTTTGAAGAGGTGATAGTCCTACTATATTCTGGTCGTATCTCAAGTTTTGTTTTTGGATCTGAGTGCCAATTTTTAATAAAATCATTGATAAGCTGAAGAACATCTAGAGGAGGGAAGCCACCATGGTAAAGAGCCCCACAATCAGGTTGTCTGAGAATCAGTTTAGCTTTGGAAGAGAAGACTTGGAGGTAGAGTGGCAGTAAATGATGGAGGTGTTCCAGTTGTATAGTTATCATATCCAAGAGAGATTGGACTTGTTCTTTTTGGCCCTGGAGGGCAGAACTAGGGCTGGTAGGTGGAAGTTACAAAACAAAGACTTGATATAATGAAAAACTTTCCAACAGTCAGAACTAATGAAAAGTAGAACATACTGACTTCGGACCTAGTGGGTTCCCCTTCACTAGAGGTGTGACAGGACCAAGCTCTATCCACTCCCTTCCTCTCCCCAACTCACAACAGGTATTAGTTTTACCTCAAAGCAGAGACAAAGCTGTCCTGAGACCTGATTGGATTCTACCCCCCAGATACAGATTTTGGTCACCTAAGACCATAAAAGTCCCGAATGGAATTCAGGCTCCTCTGACTTGGTGGATATCTAAAGACTAAATAAGGTTAACTCTATCCAGCAGCAGCTCTTCTTACTCTTCATCAATCAGGAATGACCCTGACCCCGTAGCACCCACATCAAAGGAACCCACAGTTGGTATTGATCTTGGCACCACTTATTCCTGTGTGGGAGTCTTCTAACACAGGAAAGTAGAGATCAATGTCAAATACCAAAGAATCAGGGAATCCGTGTTGCCTTCACCAACACAGAACATTTAGACAGTGATGCAAAGAATCAAGTTGCAGTGAACCTCATCGACATTTACAATCTTTGATGCCAAATATCTGATTGGTTGCAGACTAGATAATACAGTTGTATAGCCACACCTGAAGCATTGGCCTCTTGTGATGAATGACTTAGGCAGGCCTAAGGTCTAAGTGGAGTATGGAGGGGAAACCAAAAGCTTCTATCCAGAAGTCTCTTCTATGGTCTTGACCAATATGAAAGAAATTGTCATAGCTTACCTTGGGAAGACTATTACAAATGCTGTGGTCACAGTACCAGCCTACCTCAATGATCCCCAACATTAGACCATCATAGATGCTGGAACCATCTCAGTGTGTGCCAGATCATCAGTAAGCCAACTGCTGCTGCTGTTGCTTGTGGCATGGACCAAAAGGTTGGTGCTAAGAGAAATGTGTTGACCCTTGATTTTGGAGGTGGCATTTTTAATGTCTCCATTCTTACCATTGCAGATGGCATCTTTCAAGTCATGTCCACACCTGGGGGCATCTACTTGAGTGGGGAGAACTTTGACAATTCCACAATCAGCTATTTCATTGCTGAGTACAAGCAAAAGCAAAAGAAGGACTTTGGTGAGAACAAGAGGGCCATCTGCCAAAGTGCCATATACCACTTTTGGTATTTGGTAAAATACCAAAGCCTACCCTCTCTTCTAGTAACCCAGGCCAGTATTGAGACTGACTCCTGTGAAGGACTTCTATACATCTATTACCCACACACTTTGCAAAGAGCTGAATGCTGACTTTTTGTGGCACACTAGACTCCATAGGTCCTAAGTGATGCCAAACTAGATGAGTCATAGATTCATGACATCATCTTGGTGGGTAGATGACACATATCTCTAAGATCGAGAAACTTCCATGGAGTGGCAAATTTCAGCTGCAAGGAACTAAACAAGGATATCAATTCTGTCATGGCTGTTGTTTAAGGTCCAGGTTGTCATCTTGTTTAGGAAATAAATCTGGGAATGTTCAGGATTTGCTGCTTTTGGATGTCATTCTATGTTTCCTTGGTATTGAAACTGCTAGTGGAGTTATGACAATTCTGATCAAATGTAATACCACCATTCCTACCAAGCAGACATTTACCACCTACTCAGAAAACCAGCTTGGTATGCTAATTTAGGTGAGGACACAAGGATGAAGGATAACAACCTGCTTGGCAAGTTTGAGCTCATAGGAATTTCCCCTGTCCCTAAGGGTGTTCCTCAGATTGAAGTAACCTTTGCAATTTATTTAAATGGCATCCTTAGTGTATCTACTGTAGAGAAGAACACAGGCAAAGAGAATAAAATCACCATCACCAATGACAAAGGTTGCTTGGTCCAGGAAGCTACGAATTATAAGATAAATATGAGAAGAGAGAGACAAGGTTTCTTCCAAGAACTCACTTGAATCTTGTGCTTTCAACATGAAGGCTACAGTGGAGGATGAGAAATTCCAAGGCAAAACTGTTGATGAAGACAAAAATGATCCTTGACAAATGTAACAAACCAAACTACTGAGAAGGAAGAATTGTGAGCATCGACAAAAAAGAACTGGAGAAGGTTTGCAATGTGGTTTTTACTAAGGTGTACCAGAGTGCAGGAGACACTGGGTGGATTCCCAAGTGATGAAGCAGCCTCATTCAGACAGAGGTGCTTCTCCTGGACTTCTCGTTGAAGAGGTTGACTAAACACACCCAAAGAAAGAGCATTCCGCACAGCCTTTCAAAAATTGAAGGATGCAAATTTGTAGCCAAAACAGTGGCAATTCAAAAGTAACATTTCAGCTACTGTGTAAATATGAGCATTCTGAATACTTGAATGTTTGCAGAGGGAGAGAAGTGAACGTTGTACTTTATCAGAATTGTAAACAAGTGGAAATATAATTCTTGTTCTAGAGAATAAAATCTATTTTAAAATGGCATCATAAAAGAAAGATGACATGAGTCATCATACCCTGCCCTGATTACCAGGCACATTTCCATATGGAAACTGGAGGAAGGAGGTGGGGTAAGGGGAGAGTCTATAGTAGGTAAGTGCTGCTGTATCCTTGTTGCATATCCTTGTCTTGGCAGGGCTAAGTAATCTCCCTGAGGCATTTGAACTCAGGTCCTCCTGACTCCAGGGCCAGTGCTCTAGCCACTGCACTACCTTGCTGCCCCTACCAGTAATTATTACTGAAAGTGATCACCTTAAAGATTAATGGTCCAGTTAGTGGACCAGGACTCAGATGCTAGTCCCCTCTTCCACTCCTCTCCCCTTTAAAAGTTAAAATATCCAGGAAAAGTGAAAAAGGAGTGAATAAATTAATAAAATTGTAAAACTATACAGCTGGTCAGAACTGCCAGGATCATATTTGCTCAACTGTCTCATAATACAACTGAAGAAAACAAAGTACATTCACCATGTACATTCACCACCATGCCTCAGGTGCCTTCTCCCTCTGCCTCTTCTTCCATTGGTGTGTTCTTCCCATAACCTCCATTTTGAGGAAGCACTCAAACTAGCTATCCTTCAAAGCCTGGACTTTGCTATCATGCCCCCATAAGGTTGCCCCACACACCCCTACTTTTCATATTCCTTTTATATACTACTCTCCCAATAGACTGTAAGCTCCTTGAGGGCAGGGACAGTCTTTTTGCTTTTATTTGTATCCCCAGCACTTAGCATAGTGCCTGTCATATGGTTAAGTGCTTATTAATTACTTCTAGACTTGACTTGACATTTAATGATGTGCTCAAGACCACAAAATTAGTCAGTTGCTGAGCTTGTCTTAAGTTTTATGATTTCCCAGTCCAGAGCTTTTTCTACCACATTGTGATTTTTCTCTCTTCTTATTTCACCTCTTCTATGACCGCCATTATGCTATTTGTTATAGAATAGGACACATTAGATGATTTAGCCTACATAAGCTCAAGATGTGAGAGGGGTCTTTATCTCAGCTCCCACTCTCACTGGTAAATCAGCTTCCCAGATTGAGAAAACATCCTTAGGGTTTACCCTTGTTGTTGTTGTTGTTGTTTGTCCTTGGCAAAAAAAGACCATGACATCAGGGAGGTGATGCCATGACTTGCAAGTGAATTGCATTCAAGTGAGGGAGGGCTGTGCAAAGTGACCAGCCTAACTTTCTCCTCTGGAGCCATCTGGTCCAGTGGAAAGATATAGATCAAGATGACTGGATGCACAGGGAGACCTTAGTCTTTTTAAGCCAAAATTCAGTCTCAGTTTGACAACACCCATTTAGTGATTAAGGCTAGGAAAGAAATGAGGCAGAGAATGGCCTCTTTACCTTGTCAAAAAAAAAAATCAATCTGGGAGAGGAAGACCCTCAGGGTTTCTGGCCAAAACAGAAACAATCGCTATTTACATTCACTCGGAGACAATCAAACGCCAAAACAATTACCAAGTGGGGCTTGGCCTGGGACGTATTGTTGACCAATCAATGAGAGCTGGAGTGATTAAGGTGTGGTCCTTAAGGAAAAAAAAGGATTCAAGGATCAAAATTTACATTCCTTGGGGCAGAGCACCCACAGGTAAGGTTATGATACACTATGTGGACAGAGAGAAAGGAAAGAAAGAAAGAAGGAAAGAAAGAAGGAAGGAAGGAAGGAAGGAAGGAAGGAAGGAAGGAAGGAAGGAAGGAAGGAAGGAAGGAAGGGAATTGTGTTGCCCAACTGGCCAGTTCCAGTGGGGCAGCTCCTATTTCTACTCACAAAGGTTGTTGTTTGTCCTTTGTTTTTGCAGAGAACCTTGACATCAGGGAGGTGAGGCCATGACTTGCAAGTGAATTGAAGTGAGGGAGGGCTGTGTAAAGTCCTCAGCCTCACTTTCTCCTCAGGAGCTATCTGGGTCAAGTGGCAAGATATAGATCAGAATGACTAGAGATGGCTCTGGATGCAGTTGGGAGTCATTTTTATGATAATCAATAGGTTAGCCCCACCATTAATGGACAGTATATAACAATTGAGTAATTTTGTTAATTTTTTTCCTAGAGATATTTACTAGTTGTACAGCAGGAAATAATTCCTTTTAATTGAAGTGCTACGCATAGTACCAGCATGGACAGTGGATACTTCCGCAATAAACAAACAGGGACCTAAGTGCCTAAACTAATTGCTTTGAGACCAATCTTAGAACATTGTGCAGAATTACCAAATTATACTTTAAAATGTACATAAATAGAAATGCCTTCTCCCACACCCTTAGAACAATCACTGAATGCTTTCCCACAGAGCAGAATTTGCATAAAATACAAAAACACACTATAGTTCTGGCTCATTTAGACTTACATATAGTCTTTCATTGACTGAGAAAATCTATATAGATATAAAGAGACTGTTCAGAAGTAAATGTACAACCTTTGCACAAGAGATTCAAGATTAGTATATGATGGACAAATAATTTCAATGGAAATTTTTAAGGGATAAGCAAGGATTGTTTTTCTCCCCATAGGACTTCATCAGGGATGCAATGGTACTTTTGATAATCCAGAATAGAGAATTATTATAAACTGAGAAAAGCTTTTCATTTTAGTGTTGGAATAATTGATTTTTTTTCACACTTGTAGTGAATGAATGCTAGAGAAAGAAAATATCATGAGTATTTTCCAGATATAAGGTCAATTGCTATTTTAGTAAATGATGAATCAGGCAATCTCTAAGGACAAGTATAAATGGATATTTGCCTAAGGTAGTAAGTCTAAGGGAGCAGAAAATTATAATTTGCTAAACTATATATTTAGTCAGGTCAGAATAAAATATGTATTTTGTGAACCTTAGTTTCCTTGGCCTGACCTAAGGGATGAGTCATTACTTAAAAATTAAGGAAACCAAAATTCAAAAGAATTAAAATACTACTACATTTATCACCACATTTAGGATTAAAGGATAAACAACTCCTAAATGCTACATTGGTTAAGTAAGAACTTTTTTTAAACAAAAGCAACATTTGATTTTGTGTTTTTAAAAGAGCAAATGATACCTGCTATTAATGAGATATTGGCAATACTGTGTCTTCTGAATTATTGCTCTTTTTCTAATCACCCTGTTTGGTAGGGGGCTGCTGCTGTTGTGGTCACCATCGATTTTGAGCAATAAAACACTGCTCATTTTGTATCATTTTCAGAGCACATGCTGTTGGCCATGCAGGAAATGTTTACATGCTATCTGAGCACGTTCTGGCATGCCTGTATGAGGAGGAAACTGCATTCTGTTTTCTGTCTAGTGGAGTAACATAATGACCATCAGGTTTTATTAACGTATATGAAGTACTTTGTAAAGCTTAAAGTGCTACATAAAAGCTAACTATTATTTATTTCCACATATGCTGGATTAGAGAGACTTTTTAATTTTATTTTTTATTATAACATTCCCCGACAAACGGAAACATTTCAATATACAAAGAAGAAGAAAGAGAATTGTTTAGAAAACTTTAGTTTAAAGCAGGAGTAATCTAGAGTCTATGGACTTGTTTTTAAAAATATTTTGACAACTGTATTTCAGTATGATTAATTTTCTTTGTAATATTGTGTATTTTATTTTGTGAATTTAAATACATTATTCTGAGCAGAGGCTTCACCAGATTGTCAAAAGAGTCTATAACACATAAAAGGTTAAGAAATCCTGGTTTAAAGCAAGAGGTACTGGTTAAAATGCAAATACCACTGGGACAAACAATTTTAACCATTATTAGCTATTAATGTTTCAGTACAATTTTAGAAAACAGGGCTGTAAGCCGCGATATTTGGGGCTACAGGCCACATTTGGAAATACCTCATGGGACGGAAGCCTCAAGGCACCCCCTTCCTCCAATGACTTACTCTTTTATTGTTGTTCATTCTTCATTTTTGAAGAGGGCCAATGGCATTATAGATAATGTCTTGACTCGTGTATGAATTGGATTTAAGTGAGGCAGAGTTGCAAAGTACTCAGCCTCACTCTCTCTTCTTAAGTCGTTTAAGTCCAGTGGCAGGACAAATGTCAAGACAACCTGTGATGGCCCAGGATGCAGCATATGACCTTGGTGTCTTAGATGTGTGGCTCATAGCAGTCCACAGCACCTGCTTCAGCTGTCTTCATAGCCGTTGGAACAAATTAGTCTTGTCTGCCCATTCAGATAGGGAGAATCTTCACATGCTTGAGGTAGACAACTCCCTAACTCACCAGTAGGTTTCAGACCTGTCAGTTACTTTTAATCTGGCTTAGCCCATCTGCTGAGACAGCTTACTAGGATGTGGCCAGTGCGCATGCTACAGCTTCTTGGAGCCACAGGTGAGAATAGGGTGAAGGTAGGCACCAAAGGAGGATGAGCAGCCCTGAAAAGGGGCTTGGCAAGCCTTCACACAAGGCGTGCTAGTCCTTCCTGAACACCCCATATACCCCAACTTACTTTTTTATATGACCTATAAATATACATTTAGATATAGTACAACAATATTTTTTCTTCTTATTCTGATCTTGGCCAATAAACATTAACAGAAAAAGAAAGGATTCCATATGAAACTACAAATCTCTGTTATGTAGAGCTTGTTAAGTATATAAAAAATCAGGGCACCTAGATGGTGCAGTGGATAGAGCTCTGGCCTTGGAGGCAGGAGGACCTGAGTTCAAATCTGGCCTCAGACACCTGACATTTACTAGCTTTGTAACCCTGGGCAAATCACTTAACTCCGATTGCCTCACCTAAAAAGAAAAAAAAGTATATAAAAATCCATCATGTTAGCTTTAAAGCTTTTATTTCCATTCTCTTCTGTACATTGAAAAAAAAACACAACTGTTTCATTGGTCTTTTTTTTGTTGCATCATTATTACTAACTTCCCTCATCATCCTCAAATCCTGCTACATTCACCCCTCCTTCCTCTAACAAAAATGCATAATCAAACAAAGCAAGTCCACACATGAACCCATGATCAGAAATATTTGTTTCATTTTGCACCTCTGTTCCACCGTCTCTATCAAGAGTTGGGAAGTCTAATTCACATGGCTAGTTTTTAAAAGTTTTGAATGTAAATGAAATTTTTGTGGTAGCAAAACACTGAAAACTATGGATCCCTATCTACTGGGAAATGGCTGAATAAATTGTGATTTACTAATACAATGAAATATTGTTGTAGAGGGAAAAAAAGAAATGTTATAAGAAATAACATTCAGAAATATTCGGAAAAACATGGAAAGACTTATACGAAGTGATACAGAGAACCAAAAAAAATCTATATCTTGAATATGGTAATGTAAATGAAAACAACAATAAAAGACAGGTGGATTTGGATGATTTGCAATGAATAATCTCAGTTTGAGAGAATAGAGGATATAACATACATATCCCTTACTAGAGAAGTGGAGGATTCTGGGTAAGGAACATTTGTAAGTACATAAACTGCCAGACTTGTTCGCATTTATTTATTTATTTGTTTATTTACTTATTTATTTATTTTTCACTTGTTTGCTTTCTTGAATCGGTTTAAGTAGTTTGTTTTTGTTTTGGTGAAAAGGGCAACAGTAAACACTAGCTAGGTCCAAGGGACTGGGATGGAGGAGCATACTTCCCTTCCACCAACTGGCCCCTTTCAATTCTGGACCCAGGAACACAGGTTCTGGAGGAGCCTAACCACTAAAAGAAAGGTCAGGCTCTTTTTCTCTCATTCTTTGGCTCTTTATATCCAGAGCCTTAAGGGAAATTACTTGAAGCTTAGGATTTGGCTCATGGGAATCAAAGTTACTCAGACTGCAGCACAAATGAAGTGCAAGAGAGCTGTTAATTCCCTTTACCCAAAAGAAATAAATAACATACACACAAAACAGAACAACTTAAACAGTCACCAGCAGTAGCACGTTGTTGTTGTTCAGTTGTGTCCAACTCTTTGTAACTCCATGCATCATAGAATGTCAATGTTGTCTTTGGGGTTTTCTTGGCAAAGACATTGGAGTGGTTTGTCATTTCCTTTTCCATTGGATTAAATCAAGCGGAGGTTAAGTGACTGGCCCGGGTCACAGAGCTAGTGAGAGGCCACATATGAACTCGGGTCTTCCTGACTCCAGGCCCAGGGCTCTATCCACTGAGCCATCTAGCTGCCTCCAAGCACTGACATAACTCCTATTATATTCTTCTGATCAGATTCTTAAAACATCAAAGACACAATGCAGTTTGTGGAACTTTTGAATAGTTTTCTATTTCCTTTCAGTTCTATGCCGTGCAAACAATATCTTCCAATCCATGACTTCTGGACAGCCAGGCTAGGGCCCAGGTTTTTCCTCCTGTTGGAGGTCATCCTCTCCTCTAAGAAGCAATGGAATCAAAGCAGGAGACATCAGCTGCCCGCACCTATTAAGAAATCCAGGAACTCTGAAGGTTGCCTCCAATGTTGGACACATTCATTTCAGGATCCCTGCTCAGGTGCCTACAATCAGGCAAAGACGTATGAAACAGAAAAGGCAAGTCAAGGCCCCAAGCGCTCAAGCTTAGCTCACCTACTGAGCCCTCGCTTCAGCTGCCACATGGAAGTGGTGACCAAGAAGCCAGGATGGAGAAAGTCACTTTTCTAGGAGTCTCAGAATAATATCCCCTCTTGGAAACTTGAAGGAAAAGAGGGACATGGGCAAGTACTCCCTTTTTAAGGTCCACTGAGTCAGCAGCTCTTGCTGCTGATTTGTCCCACCCTCTTCTAGGGGACTTCCACATAAATATTGATCCTCCCTCCAGCACTATAACCTCACAGTTGCTCAACTCGCCCATTTCACCGGGCCTACTCTTCCACTACACCTCAGTCACACACACAAACATCTTCATTCACTTGATCTTGGCATCACCCACAAATATACCACATCCGTGTTCATGAACTCTGAAATTCCTTTATCTGATCACAGTCTTCTGTTGTTTCACCTCTATCTCTGCCTTCCAATACCAAACCTTGATTTTTGTCCATACCCTCACCTCCGATCTCTCAACCCCCCAGTTTTCTCCCAGGCAATCATTCCTGCACTGGCTACAATCACTTTTCCTCATCTTGACCTCTTGGTGAACCAGTTCAACTCTACCCTGGCCTCATCTCTTGAATCCTTTTGCCCCCTTATTACGTCACTGATCTTGCCTGCTAAGCCTCAGTTTTGGATGACTCCCAACATTCACTGCCTTTACTCCTATACACATGTTGCTGGAGAATGAAGCTGGAGAAAATCATGAAATCATGCTGAATGGAACTGCTATGAATTTGTGATACATAAGCTCAACTGAGTCTTCATTGTGGTGAGGCAATACTTTCACACCTTAATTGACTCACAGTTCTACATCACAGTAGCTTTTCAAAACCTTTTTTCGAAACCTCCTCAAACCTCCCACAATTCTCCTTTCCTCACCCTCTCAGAAGAGAAACTTGCTTCATGTTTTACTGAAGAAAAAAATAATGTAGGTCATTTGCTGAGAGGTCCCTCTTCTCTCTTCCTCTTCATCTTACATCCACTGGATGTCTTTTGCCACCTTCTCCTCCTTCACCCTTCTCACATGAAGATGCAGTCCTTCTCTTTGCCAAGATAAATCTCTTTACTTCCTCCTTGCCTCAGGTTTATGGACTAACAGAGGTAAAGTCACTTCCCCACCCTCACTCCCCACAAACTGAATGGGATTCATAATAATGGGCAGTCCCAATTTCTACAGATCTTTTCTTTTTGCAGCTTCAGTGGCTTCCTTCGAGCTGCCACTTCTCTTCTGTTCATGGAAGCTCTCCTCATGTCACCTTATTTTGTGGTTGACACCAGTTACGGTGTTAGCACCTCTCCTGTAATCACCGGTCACAGGCTGCTGTCTCAGAGAGAGTAGCAACAGGAAGATAGGAAGTGAATAGAGAATACCACAAAGTACATATGACACTCATTTATTCTCTTATCATTTCTATCTCCTTGAAATTCAGAGATCACAAGACCCCAGATGATGGGGGAGGCATCATTGGAAATTGCTTCAACAGTCTCTCTCTGTGTGTCTCTGTATAGTTATGTCTCAGTCTCCCTTCCACACCTTCCTCCTCCTTCTTTCCAGGCAAACAATTCAAGGAAATAAATGAAGCAAAGAGAGAGTCAAGCCACACATACAGCAGCCCTTCCTGGCACTCTGATATTGTCCCACAGATGTTCCAAATTCATTATCTTCTACTTGCTTCACCTACCCCTTGCAGCGGCAGTGTCCAAAGGGAGTCTCTCCAAAGCTGTGCACAAAAGCACCCCTTTATTTCCCAGTACAATAGCACCTGAAAAAAACAAAGTGGGCTGCTAACCACTTTTTTCTCCATTATTATAATGCACAAGCCTGGATCAAAGATTTTCCCCACCAGTCCATCTTTATCTTTTTAAAAACTTCACTAAATAAAGACGTAAATAAATACTTCTCTTCAAGGTTCCTACCAAGTGTCATCTCCTTCATGGAGTTTCCTCCGATTCCTGATGACTAGAAGCAATATCTCTCTTTAAAATTTCCTGTGTTCTTAATCACGTTCTAGTGGATAAGATAAATATCTACCACACACACACACATCCCTTCATGTATGTTAGGCTATTTCCTTCCTTGAAAAGCAAATACACTGGCCTTGATTGTCCTAAGGGGCTAAGGTTGAAGCCATATTGGAGTTGATAGGCAGCTTCCTGATCTTACAATCACCACCCAGCTTGCCAGAGGATTTTCCTCTCAAAATGAAGTAGGGTGGTTAATCCAATCTTAAGTACTGTCTCCTCACTGACTGTCATTTCTATGCTGTTGTTAAATAAGCCAGTTTCCTGTTGGATTAATTAAGAATGTCTCATTTTGTCTCAAAATCAAGCCCAAACTGCCAGGACACCAGCCTATGTCAGGCCTGGCCCACAACATGGCATCACAGTTATTTAAAGATACATGTCTCTTCTATAAGCTGTGTGAAGTCAGGAATTGTTTTTGTTTTTTATTTTTACATACCCAATGCCAGGAATAGTGTTTAATACATAGGTATTTAGTAAATGTTTGTTGAATTTAATTCAGAGGTTCCTCCATGCCTTATTCTTCCTACATGCTGACCTCCAGTAGTCCGTGAACATTCTACTTTGGCATCTCATTAAAATGTGTAGCACTTAACCTACGCCACTTACCTGTTATATGTCCTTTTCCTTCAAGGACATATATTTTTACTAGTCGACATAGGTAGTAATGAATTAACTAGATCAAATATAGTTGTCGTACTAACTGGTTAATATTTTACTCCATTCCAAATAACAGCATATCTTAACACAGGGTGGTATAGGTAGAAAGAACACTGGCCTGAGAATTAAGACCTTGGCTTTGCCACTCCTTAGTCACGTGACTTACACAAGCCATTTAACCTCTGCATCTTATTTGTGTACTAGATATTTTAAATGATCTTCTAGTTCTAGCATTCTGACATAACCTAAAATGCTCATTGGAATTAAGTTCTACCTTACACTCATCCAATTGGCAAATTTACCAAAAAAGGAAAATGACAAATACTGGAGGGGCTGAGAGAAAACAGGCAGATTGATGCACTGTTGATGGAGGTATTAAATGACTTGTTCAAGATCCTACAATATTAAGTACCAGGAAGTTCTTGGACTCTAAATCAGTCCTTGTTCCACTACACCATGCTTTTGGCAGTTGATTTTGGTGAACCT
This sequence comes from Vombatus ursinus, assembly GCF_900497805.2. NCBI lineage: Eukaryota > Metazoa > Chordata > Mammalia > Diprotodontia > Vombatidae > Vombatus > Vombatus ursinus. The sequence continues at coordinate 11,670,909 of NW_020954562.1, read as the reverse complement.
TTCAGAGTCTCTTAAATGTGTATTTTTTCTCCCTCCCTCCTTTCCTTCCTTTTTTCCCTTCCTCTTTTCTTCTTTCCTCCCTTTATTCCCTTCCTTTCTTCCTTCCTTCCTTCTTTCTTCCTTCCCTTCTTCCTACCTGCCTGCCTGACATAATGAATTTTTCTCCTTACACATGAGAACCTCTCCTCTGAATTTCATTCCATAGAATTATATCACTCCATCCAGATCCTTGTTGTTGCCAACTTTCAGGTTGCTGTCTCACTGTCATTGAGTTCATACCTGCTTCACAGCTTCCCCAGTCAACTACTGCCCTTCTTCTCAGTGATTTACATATTCATGATGATAATCCTTTTAAAATCCTGACCTTTGAATATCAAACCCTTCAGCTCCCTTCAGCACTCATGTTCACACTTTAGCCACACTTTTACCATCAACCAAAACTGTTCCACCTTAAAGATCAAGAAAATCACAAAATTGAGTTAGCTGGTTCTACTCTAAATTCATGTTATCTAACTTCATCTGGGCCCTCATTACTGTATATTAACCCTTTTATTCACCACTGATTAGCTGTATATCACATTTTCTACAGTGGCTATTCCAAATTTTTTTCTTTTCTCAAAGCTTCAGTGCCATGCTGGAGTCTCTCTCAGCAGATGTTAACATCAATTTTCACTAAGAAAATGAAGATCATTTTCATAAGACCCTTCATCTCCCCTTCTTTACACCTCCAAATTCCAACATATCTTCATTCATCCTCTCTTTTGTTCTAGTTTCTAAGGATTAGGTAGGTAGTCCTTTCCCTTGTCAAGGCTAACCCATTTATTTGTACCCTTGATCCCATCCCCTCCCATAGTACTTTGCCTCCATTCCTATATGCCCCTCATCTTTATTTCTTATCTACTAGATCATTCCTTACTGTCTACAGACATGCTTGGGTCTCCCTATGCCTTAATAATCTTTTCCTTGGAATAGTCAACATTCAAGGGATTACAGAAAGAAGGATTACACTCCAGATCTTAAATTGTATTATAAAGCAGCAATCATCAAAACTGCTTGGTACTGGCTAAGAAATAGAGTGGTGGGTCAATGGAATAGGTTAAATATGCAAGACACAGTAGTCAATGACTATAGTAATCTATTATTTGATAAACCCAAAGACCCCAGCTTCTGGGATGAGAACCCACTCTTTGAAAAAAAAGTGCTGGGAAAACTGGAAAAGAGTATGGCAGAAACTAGGCATAGACCAAAATCTCACACCATTTACCAAAATAAAGTCAAAATGGGTTCGTGATTTAGATATAAAGGCTGATACTATAAGCAAACTGGGAGAGCAAGGAATAGTTTACCTGTCAGATCTATGGCGAACAGAAGAATTCATGACCAAACAGGAGATAGAGAACATTACAAAAAGCAAAATAGATAATTTTGATTACATTAAATTGAAAAGTTTTTGCACAAACAAAGCCAATGCAACTAAGATTAGAAGGAAAGTAGAAAATTGGGAAAGAATTTTTAGAACCAGTGTCTCTGATAAGGCCCTCATTTCTAAAATATATAGAGAATTAAGTCAAATTTATAAGAATACAAGCCATTCCCCAATTGATAAATGGCCAAAGGATATGAACAGGCAGTTCTCAGATGAAGAAATTAAAGCCATCTATAGTCATATGAAAAAATGCTCTAAATCGCTACTGATTAGAGCAATGCAAATCAAAACAACTCTGAGGTACCACATCAGACCTATCAGAATGGCCAACATGACAAAACAGGAAAATGATAAATATTGGAGAAGATGTGGGAAAGTTGGAACACTAATGCATTGTTGGTAGAATTGTGAAATGATCCAACCATTTTGGAGAGCAATTTGGAACTATGCCCAAAGGGCTATAAAAGTGTGCATACCCTTTAGACCCAGCAATAGCACACAAACAGGAAAAGGACCTACATGTACAAAAATATTCATAGCAGCTCTTTTTGTGGTGGCAAAGAATTGGAAGTTGAGAGGATGCCCATCAATTGGGGAATGGCTGAGCAAGTTGTGGTATATGAATGTGATGGAATACTATGTGCTATAAGAAATGAGGAACAGGCTGACTTCAGGAAAACCTGGAAAGACTTGTATGGTCTGATGCTGAGTGAAGTGAGCAGAACCAAGAGAACATTGTACACAATAACAGCCACGTTGTATGATGACTAATATTGATAAACTTAACCTTTCCTGGCAATACAAGGATCTAAAACATCTCCAGAGACCTTGTGATGGAAAATGCTATCCACACCCAAAGAAAGAACTATGGAAGCCAAATTGCTAATTTTTTTTCCTCTTCTGTTGAGTTTTGTTCCCTCTTTCTGATGATTCCTCCTATTGGTTTAATTTCTACTTACAACATCAGAAATGTGAAAATATGTTTAATATGAATGTAAATGTATAGCCTATATCAGATTATGCGCTGTCTTGGGGAGGGTGGTGGGGAGGAAGGGGGAGAAAAATTTTAAACTCAAAAGCATATGGAAGTGATTACTGATAAATCAAAATAAATTAATAAAAAAAAAAAGAAAGAAGGGCACATAAATGTTTTGACCTTTCTGTGGCATTTGACTCTGTCAACCAACTCCTCTTCTACAGCCTGGATACCCTATTCTCCTTTGGATTTGACGTTATTGTTTTCTCCTGGTTCTACTACCTATATGACTGCCCCTTCTTGGTCTCTTTCTCTGGTTCATCATCATCTCTTTCACCTGCAGCTAAGTATAGAGGTCCCCCAAGACTTTATTCAGGACCGTCTATTCTCTTTTGGGTTCATCTGTCCCAAAGGACTCCCATATTTTTAAATCTACTTTTAATCTCTCCTAGGAATCATCTGCTATCCCTCATCTCTAGTTGTCTGCTGGACATCTCCACCTGTATATGCGGCTGGTCCCTCAAACTTAGCATCTTGAATGGATCATCTTCCTCCCATGAGTATCTCATCCCTCCTCCAAATGTTCCTTGTTAAGGGCACTACCATTCCTAGAGTCATCAAGTTTAAACTTTGGAATCACCTTTAACTCTTTGTTCTTCCTCGCTGCCCATATGAAATCAGTTGTTGGGTCTTGCCAGTGCTGCCTCCTCAGTATCTTTTTTTTTTAAGTTTTATTGTATTTTGTTTTTACATTACATACATTTATAAATTATTCCCACTTTATAAGAAGTCTCTTGTAACAAAGTAAATCACTTAAGTAAAACTAGTAATATAGCGAGTGACCTCCATACTTCATATCTGTAGGATTCCCTACTTCTCTATTTTAAAAATTGAAAGAAATCTATTTTCTCTCCTTCCTACCTCCACCCTATTGGAAAATACAAAAAGAAAAACAAATTTTCTTGTAAGAAATATGCAGAATGAAGCAAAACAAATTCCAGAAATGGACATATACAGCTATACATATGAATGTGTATATATATACACAAATACACATATATGTATCTACATATAATTCTGCACCCTAACATCTCAGTAATAACATTTTTCATCATCAGTCCTCTATTATTATGAATGGTTATTGCATAGATTGTAGTTCTTACAGTTTTCAAATTTGTTTTTACAGTGTTATTGTATCCTCAGTATCTTATATCAGCCCCTTTACTTCCATTCACACAGCAACTAATCTAGTTTAGGCTCTCATACCTCTTGGCTGGTCTAAATAACAGATCTGACCCTGTCATTTCACTATTCAAAACTGTCATTACTGCTTTATTAGCTAAATATAAATACAAACTCCTTTCTCTGTTTTTAAGTCACCATAAACTAGCTACAGCCTTCCTTTCTGCCTTCATAAATTAGCACCTCTTACTCCAGCAAATGGAAGGAGAGCCCTTTGATGTCAAATAGTTTAAAAATGAGACTTGATGAGTTTCTCTTACCCATTTCATTTTGCAGCAAATGTTCCTTCACATTAGTGACTATATGGTAATCCTCCATCTACAATAAGAAGAGGAAGAGGAAAACCATACAAGAATCTTGATATATTAAAACAGAATTTATTAAAGTATATTCATGGTACAGAAGCATGTTTTACATGATCACACATGTAAAACCTATATCAGATTGCTTGCCATCTTGAGGAGAGGGGAAGGAGGAAGGGAGAAAAATTTGGAACTCATAATCTTTAAAAAAAAAATGAATGTTGATGCAGCTAGGTGACACAGTGGATAGAGCACCGGCCCCGGAGTAAGGAGGACCTGAGTTCAAATCTGACCTCAGACACATAACACTTACTAGTTGTGTGACCCTGGGCAAGTCACTTCACCCCATTGCCTCACCCTTCCCCCAAAAAAAGAATGTTAAAAATTGTCTTTACATGTAATTGGAAAAAAATGCTATTAAGTTAAAAAAGAGAAAAAAGATATTTATGGGATGAAACTAGAAGTGGGATGCCATAGGCTTCCAAATCTGCATGTAGATTGGGGCAATGTTATAGCAGTCTCTAGGTTGGGGTAACATGGCAGTTTTAGAGACAGTTTTCCAGCTTTCCCTTTTTCCATAAGAAAAGCCCCTTGGTGCATGTTAGAGATGTTCTCTCCTTTTGGAATGGTGATCGGTAGAAAGCAAGGTGTTATCTATTACCTTCTCTTCCAAATCAATATTTTGGGATCTTTGAGTACAGTAACTGGTTGAGAATAATGAGAATATGGAAGTGGAATATTTCCTGATTTACTGAAAGTTAGTTAACCAGAGGGACAGAGGTAGCATCTACAATGCTATGGAATTGTCTGTCTCATATGCTATCTGACAAATGCCAGGAAGATGACCTTGAATTATTCTTATAAGAGGAATCAAAGGCATTATGGAGGCACTTATGGCTTTTATTTTTGCCCTACTTGGAATGTGTGTGGAATACTAATTCAGATTCTATAAAAGAGTGGAAACAAAATTCTGATATACAAAGAACCTAAAAGAAATAAAGGCCTAACTTATTAATATAGATATGCATAAATGTATTCATATATACTATAACAAACAATATTAATTCATTTACATTCCTGAGAATGAAGGATAGCACTCACAGTTTTTAAATTCTAAGAAATAAAGCCATATCTATAATAATAATATTAATAATAATGATAATAAAATGGGAGTAGAAGTACAGAGACCATACATTAAGAAAAATCTTATATAAGTTAATATTTTGTTGGCCTTTCCATACCTTTTTTCACATTAGTATCATCCATGCACTCTCTCTCTGAGCAAGACTGGACTTCTAGCCATACCTTGACCTCAACATGCCATCCCCTACTTCTGTGAATTCACATTGGCCAACCTCCATGTTTGGAATGCACTTTTTTCTCTTCTCTACCTTGCAGAATCTTTATCTTTTTTCCTTTTTTTTTTTATTAAGTAATTTATTTTTAATTTTCAACAATCACTTCCATAAGTTTTTGAGTTTTAAATTTTTCTCTCCTTCCCTCCCCACCTCCTTCCCCAAGTCAGCTTGCAATCTGATATAGGTTCTACATATACATTCATATTAAACGTATTTTCATATTAGTCATGTTGTAAAGAAGAATTAGAACCAATGGGAGGAACCACAAGGAAGAAGAAACAAGTCAAAACAATAATAAAAAAAGAGAGCATTCCATCTGCATTCAGACTCCATAGTTCTTTCTCTGGATGTGGACAGCATTTTCCATCATGAGACTTTTGGAGATATCCTAGATCCTTACATTGCTGAGAAGAGCTAAGTCTATCAAAGTTAGTCATCACACAACATGGCTGTTACTGTGTACCTTATCTTCTTTCAAGGCTAATTTTAGGTACTACTTGCTCATTTTTCCTTGGGGTTCTCATTCCTGTGCTGGCTGTGAAATCCAACCTGGACTGACTTCAAGATTCCTGTGGTTCTGTCTCCCAATGACTGGAAACTTCTAAGGTCATCATGTTCCCTTACCAGATGCCATGAACTACAGAGTCACCTAATGAAGCCAAAAGAAAATGAGGCAAAAGAGGAGGCGCATGAAGCCGACAGGCCTTTTTAAAACGCTTTCACAACCGAAGATGCTCCTTTTCAGCACTTAGGGGTCAAAAACAAGTTACCGAATTTCTGCACATGCTCTGCATTCTCTACAAGGCACCTCACTTACATGTCATCACGATTCTCCTGGATGTAGTCTCTCCACACAGAGGGATGCCATTCCAATTGCTTTGCATTTGCCCCACATGCCTATTACATTTGTATTATACTTATCTGAGTACATGTCGGATCAGCTCCATTAGAATACGTGTTCCCTGTGGACAAGGACTTTTTCCTTTATGATTTTATATCCTCAGTGCACAGTGTAGTGTCTTGCACATAGTAGATGCTTAATAAATCTTTGTTGAATTGATCAGCATTTATCAAAATCCAATCAATTTCTCCCCCTTTAGAAGTAATTTTTGGATTTGAAGCTTGAAATGCTGAATCAAGTTTTCACTGGTTACATTATATCCATATCTTTATTATAAGTATGTATGCCCATTTTTCTTTCTTCACCTCAGCTAAGCTACATTTTTATTTTAATAATAAAAAAATAAATGTACCAAATACCTGTCTTTCTGTCATGCTTTTACATGAAAACCTATAATTTAAAAAAAATTAAAGTTGTTAATTTCAGAAACCTGTAATTGTGTGATCAGTAAAGAACAGTGACTAAACATAGCCACAAAGATAACTGCCATTAGAAGACATGCATCTAAATATACAACATAGTATAGTAATTAGTGATTATACTCAACAGACTAAGTTCCACTGAACCTTATAAAAGAAGGAGTTTGTACATTTTGCTTGTGGTTTTTAAGCATTTTTTTGGAGGGGGAAGAAGCATTTAGATCAGAAATTTCTGTGACATTATTACATCCTCATAGGACTTTTTTTTTATTTGAAAGATCTAATTTTTCTAGAAATGAGACAAATTATATCTTCTCTTGTTTTACATAGTATTCTCCGTCTTCCCTTCCAAACCCCCCTGCCCCCAAAAAATTTCACAAAAAAAATTCCTAAATCAGTTCTAGAAAATTTCAATGTAGTAAATTCTCAATGTTTTTCCTTTTTTCCTTCCATCATTTGAAATGTTTTTCCACTCAAGCTCTGTGACCTCAGACATACTATTTAACCTTCCCAGGCTACAGTTCCCTCATCTGTGACAGTGATTTCTAAGGTCCTTTCCATCTCTAAGGTCTATGACCTTATCATACTAAATGTAGGGTGGGTAAAAGTAAGGAGGCAGAAAAAAATTACATGAATTTTACTACTAAAGCATAGTTAGTGATGATCAGTGTCTATAACTTAGAATAGAGGATTTGTTATGCCTTACCAGTAGGAAATTCCAAAAGTAATAAAAGAGATCAACTGTCTAATAGATTTGAGAAATGGAGAATATAGATTATAACTACAAGAAGCTATGGAGGTTCCCTACGCAACGTCATTTGGGATAGCCTTGACACTATTTCTTTAAATTGCTTGTACTTTTGCTTCATTGATGGCACAAGATTTTTTTTTTTTTGGTTTTATTTATAGAAACTAAATGTGTATGAGGGACTTAGCACCTGGATGCTTGATGGGAGGCACACTAGTATTATGGAAAGAACATTGGCCTTGGGAGTTATACAACGAAGATTTGAGTAACAGTTGCTCACAGCTAGTGTGATTGTGGACATGTTGCTTTAAACTTTAATTTTCTCTTTGTAAATTGGAAATAATAACACCTATAATTCCTACCTAGTATGCACAGAACCAGCCTTGAAGTCAGGAAGACCTTAAAGTCACCTTTTGATCCATGCTGGATGAGTGAAACTGGCCAAATTACTGGCCAAATTACTTAACCTTTCCGGGGCCTCAAGGAGCTATCTAAGACTGAGTTGTAAAATATTCACAGATCTCTAATGGTGAAGTGGATTTCTTCAACAGCAATTCTCTCTACCAATAAATGCACAGATATGGACATTTACAGGGTGTCCCAAAAATCTTAGTGCAGTTTAAAACTATCATAGCTTAAAACTGTAATAAGACTTTTGAGACACTGTGTGTGTGTTTGTGTTTGTGTGTTTGTGTATGCATGCACATGTGTGGTGCATGTAAATGTAATAGGGGTTTTATAAGGGAAAATTTTATTGAAACTTTTAAACTGTTATTATTACTACTTTATAAAGCAAGACAATTTACACTAGGGAGCAAATTACATTGCCAATCTTCACAGAGGTACTTCTAATAAAGGGTTAAAAATAAGACAGAAGTTTTTTGAAATCTATCAAAAGTACTAACCAATTACTGATTAGAATTTCAAAACTAATGTTTTAAATCTTCAACATTGGGTAATTGGCTCTTGATATTGTAGGTATCAGGTTTTGAGCAGCAAAATTCTGTTAACTTTTGTTTCTTTTTAATAGCTCATTCAGGAAACATTTCTACGCTACAAGCATGCTCTCATATGTTTACAATAGAGAGGACATATCCTATGGAATACTGTAAAATGAACATAATTTTGCTCCCCTACTCTAGTGAATCATAGAATGTTAGAACTGAAAGAGACCTTAGAAATCATCAGTCTAGCCCAGGGACACCCAATTTTGTTTTGTTTTGTTTTAGCAGTAGACAATCAGCAGTTTGTTAAATGATCTAAGCCTACTGGAATGGTCTGGCAGCAGTCATGTTGAACAGACTAGTGGTTAGCTCTTATTAACCTAATGGTTCATACTATTAATAGCTAATATTAAATGGTCTAGTAGTTAACTAAGTGCAGAGTTACGTGGGAGATAAGTGGCCGTGATATGTTGGAGGAGGGCTATTAGACAAAGGTCATCAGGCTTCCACCTTTGTTAGTCAGCTTCACCTTTACTTTTTGCATAGAACAGAAGAGCATGATGGGATAGACATGGAGTTAAAAATAATTTTTAGACCACAGTGTAATGTAGTTCTTTTTTTTTTTTTTTTGAGGAAGTGGTCCCCTTGGGACATTTGTCTATGAAAGCTAAGAACTAAAATAGTTTTCTGACCATGTTAGATGAGAATTTTATTGAGAGACTCAGGGGAGACATTAGAGAATAAAGAGTTTAGAAGTGTCAATACATTCAGAAAAGAGAAATAACCAGAAAATTTCTAAGAAGAATTCAGAGTAGACTACTCTTAACCTTGGTTTCTTCTACTTCCTGGTGAAGCCAGGTTGAAATGAAGAACTTAATCATTGGCTGAGAAGGTTAACCGAGAAGAGGCAAAGAGAACATCATGGTTGCTGGTGGTTGTCCTTCCTTCTTGAAGAGGACCAAAATGACATCACTATACCAGAGTCAAGGTACAGTGTGTCTGACTGTGGCTAATTTGACCAATATGAGCTAGGAATGCTCTACAGCTTGGGCACAAATAGCCCTTGTGAGCATTTAGGATAGCTTCTCTAAATTTGTGCATCCTGTGTTTCCTTTGAGCTGTTTCAATTCTGCTTTGCTCATAGAGCACACACTTCTTGATGTGGGCACACCATACTGAACGGTTCTGTGCCAGTGTCTCCCATGTCACATAATCAATTCCAAAGTTCTTAAGAGAAACCGTGAGAGTGTCCTTGTATTGTTTCTTCAGACCACCATGTGAATTCTTGTCCTGTGTGAGTTCTCCATAAAATAGTCTTTTAGCATACATTTTGCATTCAAACAATGTGGCCAGCCCATTGGAGTTATGCGCTCTGGGATCTTAGTGTCTGGTATCTTATCCTGCCAGATGATCTTCAGAATCTTCCTAAAACAATTCAAATGGAAGTGATTCAGTTTCCTGGCATGGCACTGTTATACTGTCCAGGTTTCGCAGGTATACAACAATGAGGTAAGCACAACAGTTCTGTAGACCTTCAGTTTGGTAGTCAGTCTAATACCTCTTCTCTCCCATACTTTCCTTTGGAGCCTCTCAAACACTGAGCTAGCTCTGGCAATGCGTGGATAGACCTCATTATCAATGTGTACATCCCTGAAAAGGATACTACCAAGTTAAGTGAACTTATCCACAGCATTCAAAACTTCTCTATTTGCTGTAACCAATGGTTCCACACATGGATGGTGTGGTGGTGGCTGATGTGGTGTGGTGGTGGCAAACCTGTGTTTGCTTGGTGTTAATTGTTAGGCCAAAATTAGCACAAGCAGCAGAGAAGTGAGCCATACTTTGTTGCATCTCAGCTTCAGAGGCTCTATTGAGTGCACAATCATCTGTAAACAGAAAATTATGCACCAACACTCCCTCCACTATGGTCTTGGTTTGTAGTCTTTTCAAGTTGAAGAATTTACCATCAGTGGGTAGCTGACCTTGATGTGGTGTTCATCTTTATTGAAAGCATTTAACAAGAACTGGCTGAAGAAAGCACTTCTCTTTAGGGGAGGATTACGAGCTTCTTGAGGGTAGGGACTAGATTTTTCTTCTTTTTCTATCTCTAGTGCTTAGCAAAGAGCCTGATGCATAGTAGATACTTAATAAATGTTTATTGATAATGATGATGAGAAGCTTACTAATCACAGCACCTTCATGAGATGGAGGACAAGATGGCAGTTAACACTGAGGATAACATTTCAACTATAGAGTAGGAGACTGAAATAACAGACTAAAAAAGCTATAACTCTTCCTATGGGGGAGAAGATTATTAACCATAGCACTCCTTAGTGGATGGTGGAAATGGCTAAAAGAGCTGGGTCACAGCTGTAGCTCTCCCTTTGAGAGAGATGCTTACTAGCTGCAGCACTCCCAGTAAAGGCCAAATAGATATTAAGTGACCCTGAAGATAAGTGGATAGCTGAGGACCTGCTAGGGCAGAGACATGAAATCTAATGGGAAACAGAAAAAATACTCAGAGGAGCACTCTACTCGTTTACCTAGAGCAGAAGTGATACTACCCACGAGACAGCAGGTCCAAAAGAAAGGTGCCTGGTGGCATCACCAGGAGTCATCATTACTATTGTGGTTGCTCTTCTATGCGTGCATCCTGGTCACACGTGATTCTTGTATTTGCATGCCCTTGATTCCCCAGGATCGCATTCACGATTTCTTTACAAAAGTGATTTTCTTTACGTTCTACTGTAAAACATCTCTATAGTTTCTTCCAGCATCTTTTTTGGCCTTGTTCTTGAAAGAGGCAATGATAGCACTGTTTTTGAAGTATGGAGAAATTTCCCACCAATGTTCCATAGGTTAAGAAAGGGTTGGCTCAGTTTTAAAATTTGTTTTCTGTTGATGTTAAACAAAATTATTTTGGTTCTTCTGCAACTTATTTGTTTGAATTGGAGAATCAGAGGTAATGGGCTAAATGCAGAACAGAAGTCAACTCATGAACATTATATGAAGACAATGTCATTAGAACACTAGAGCAGAATGTTTATTTAATATTCTTCCAGAGACTTTTTTTTTAAATTAAAGAGGTCATATGAGGAGCTTCTCAGAACTAGTGATTAAATTAAGCATATTTTCACAAGTCCTCAATTTCAGTATTTCCATGCACTCTAGTTTCATTGTCTAAGGTGGTAATCAGTTAGGCGTTTAGGAGAACACATTAACTCAAGAATACCACTGAATATATAATAATATTAGGGCTTATACTGAACACACTAATGTTGGGGGATGGGAGCAGGGCATAAACAGAAAAGCTGTAGGCAAACTTTTGATTCAGGAGCCTCATATAAAGGTAACCTGCATGATTTCTCATGACATTGATGAAAACTTGGCTCACTATATTTTGTTCTGTTTTGGTTTTGTAACTAATTTTTACTGATGCCTCTTGTTTTTACATCATAATCACTTCAGTATATGTCTGCCACTGCCAAATTAGCCCTCCCTTCTAACAAAGGAAAACAGTTCAGCAGAATGAAACACAATGACCTCAGCTGACGCCGTATGCAACACTCCCTATCCACAGTCTGTCCCTCCCCAAAGTAGGGAGGTGCTTTCTCATGTCTTCTCCAGGGAAAAGATTTGCTATCACATTTATTTAATATTTGACTACATTTTTTAAAAAAATGTTGTTTTGAGCATAGCAATGAGAAAATCCTAGATAATCTATGTTTCTGGCATAGGGGCAGAAAGGTCCTATACCTTAAAAACAAACAAACAGACAGACAAAAAAAAACAACAACCAAAAAACAACTAATGAAGCTTTGAGAGTGAATGGTTAAGAGGCTAAATGGAGAAGGCAGGGATATTAGTAACTCTTCTTTTCCTTCCAAGGCCAATAGGAGCTCAGTACAGTCTCTTCTCTTTTAATTACCCACCCAATTCAAGACTCAGGGGTGGGCAAAGCGACCCGCAGCACAACACAGAGAGACACAATGAGAAAGCAACACTTTATGTTACATTTGTACAATATGTGACCGTGTAAGATAGGTAGTATCTGTATGAGTTACCTAAATATATAGATGTGACTCCTGGATGGCATGCACAGATGATCTGATCTTAGCCCACCTGTGCAGAAAAGAGCAGAGCTGAGACTCTCCAGCATGCCAGCTAGGGGGAGGGGCAAGTAGGCTTTAGGAACTCTTTAGGCTGGGTGTTCTTTTCCCTGTCATTGAGAAGGGTATTGGGCTAGAATTATATCTGCCTGTCCCCAAATTTCTCTGGCTAGGGGTACAGTGTTTATGAGTTCAATAAGAAAGCCACTTCCCTGATTACTCTTTCTTTAAAAAAATTTTTAGGTTATAACGTGCAATCATGTTATACATATTTCCACATTAGTCATGTTGTGAACGAAGATTCCTGATCGCTTTTAAGGGAGAAGGTATTCCTTTGACATCTTAGTTCCTTCTTACTAAATGCTGGTCACACACAAGGTCATCAGAAATAACAAATAATACATAAACCCATTTTATCCAAGCAAAGTGGCCAATAGAAGTTGGAGAAGTTTTACAGATTAGAATATACCAGAAGATATAAAAGGGTGAATGAATTCTTTATCTGGAAGTGCTATAAGACCTCAGCTTAAAACAAAAAAGAGAGTCCAATCTTATCCAAGGAAGTCCATTCTAGCAGTCCCTAGACAGGCAAGCTAGAAATAAGAAGATGGTTCCCTTAAATGTCTACTGCTTCTCTTACCTCCTCTCTCCCCTAAAGAGGCTTTGGCACCATCTTGGCAAAACTGTTATGCAGTTATGCAGCCTTTCAATTTTCTCTTCACCATACTGGAGTCATGTCCCCTTCCATATAGATTGTAACAGGCAAAGTGCCCCAGACTGGGTTGGAAACTTGGTTGCACATTTAACAAATGAATTTATTTTAAACGCCAGAAAATGTCGATCTTCAAAGTATTCATTTTGTGGTAGGTCAAATTGCATGAGTTATGCTGAAGAGCTAAGCTTCTGAATGACATAGAAGACTGTTGTTTGTCCTCTGTTTTTGAAGAGGACCAATGACATCATGGGTGATGTCTTGACTTGCTGTGAATTGGATTTAAGTGAGGCAGAACCGTGTGAAGTCATCAGCCTCTCTCTTTCAGAGTCATCACAGTCCAGTGGCAGGACAAAAGGATCCAGTGGATAATCTTGGTGTTGTGATGCCTGACCAAACTCTAAGCGCTTCACAGTGCCTGCTTCAGCCACCTGCATGGCCTTTGGAATTGATTGTTCTCATCCATCCATTCTGCTGGGGGAAGTCTTTACATGCTTGGGGTAGCCATCCTTCTAACTCACCAATAAGTTTGAGGCCTGTCAGTTATCCTCAACCTGGTTTAGCTCATCTGCCAAGATGGTTTTGCTGGGGTATGGCTGACACACATGTTACTGCTTCTTGGAGGCACAGGTGAGAGTTGAGTGACAGATGGATGAGCAGCCATGAAAAAGGCTCAGCAAACCCTCACACCAGAGGTGAAGACTAGAACAAATAGGAATGGTGAAATTTTCAAATTGGGGAGAGAGCTTTAAAAAAAATCTTGCTTTTGGCATCCAGATACCTTGTTCTGTTACTAGGACAACAACAACAACAACAAATGGGAAACCCAGCCCAGATTGATCCTTACTTAAAATATGTTAGAATTTACCCATAAAACAAAAATAGCAGATTAAAAATTTGAATTCAACAATATGTTGCTTTCAGGAAACATTATAAAAATGAGAGATACACATAAAGATAAAATAAAGAGCAGGAGTAGAATTTATTATGTAAAAAAAACAGGGATAGTAATAATGATGTCAGATAAAGTTAAAGTTAAAATAGATTTAATCGAAAGTGAAAAATAGAGAAACTATAGCACGTGGCATCAGTATTATTCAATATAGCTTAGACCACTTAAAATACCCAGACAGTATAAAATACCTAAGTGTATATCTGCCAAAACAGACACAAGAATCATATGAACATATAAAACACTTTAAAAAATTTTTTTATTAATTTATTTTGATTTATCAAAATAATAATCACTTCCATTTGAGTTTAAAATTATTCTCCCCCTTCCTGCCCACCAACCTCCCCAAGATGGTGTACAATCTGATATAGGCTATACAAATACATTCCTATTAAACATATTTTCACATTAGTGATGTTGTAAGTAAAAATTAGAACCAATAGGAGGAACCATCAGAAAGAGGAAACAAAACTCAACAGAAGAGAAAAAAAAATAGCAATTCAAATTCCACAGTTCTTTCTTTGGATGTGGATAGCATTTTCCATCACAAGGCCTTTGGAGATGTCTTAGATTCTTGTATTGCTGGGAAGGGTTAAGTTTATCAATATTAGTTATCGCACAACATGGCTGTTATTGTGTACAACGTCCTCTTGGTTCTGCTCACTTCACTCAGCATCAGACCATACAAGTCTTTCCAGGTTTTTCTGAAGTCAGCTTGTTCATCATTTCTTATAGCACATAGTATTCCATTACATTCATATACCACAACTTGCTCAGCTATTCCCCAATTCATGGGCATCCTCTCAATTTCCAATTCTTTGCCACCACAAAAAGAGCTGCTGTGAATATTTTTGTACATGTGGGTCCTTTTCCCATCTATATTATCTCTTTGGGATGTAGCCCTAGAAGTGCTATTGCTGGGTCAAAGGGTATGCACATTTTTATAGCCCTTTGGACATAGTTCCAAATTGCTTTCCAAAATGGTTGGATCATTTCACAACTCCACCAACAATGCATTAGTGTTCCAATTTTCCAACATCTTCTCCAACGTTTATCATTAACATAAAACACTTTTTATACAAATAAGCTCGGATCTAAATAATTGAAGTAACATTTATTATCCATGGGTAAGTACAGCCAATATAATTTTTAAAATGACAATTTTACCTAACTAATCTATTTATTCAATGTCATCCCAATTAAATTACTAAAAAAATTATTTTACTGAGTTAGAAAAAATAATAACAAAGTTCATTTAGAAGAAGGTCAGGAATTTCAAAGAAACTAGGGGAAAAAATATAAAGGAAGCAGATCCAGTAATATCAGATCTTAAGCATTGTTGAAGAGTAAAATGGATAATTTTTGTTATTTTAAATTAAAGTTTTCTTGTATAAACAAAACCTATACAACTAAGAATAGAAGGAATGCAGAAAATTGAGGGAAAACTTTTATAGACAATCTCTCAGATAGAATGGAATTGGATTGGAATATTGCTGTGGTATAGGAAATGATGAGCCTGTTATTTAGAAAAACATGGAAAGACTTGGACTTATGAAAGAAGATGCTATCCACTTTCAGAGAAACAGATGACAAGTAGAAAGAAGCATAGTAGTCTTATATATATGTGTATGAGTGTATATGTGTATATATGCATGTGTTTATAAATATGTATATTTTATTTATGTGTGTATATATGTGTATATGTGTTTACGTATATATCTGTGTTTAATTGTAGCCTTCTTGGGGGGGGAGGGAGGGAGGAGGAAAAAACAAAGTTAGAAGTGCACAGCAGAGAACAAAAGAAAACCTACAAAGAAGCAAAGCTGGACAGCTTTGAAAACAGGAATTTTCTATATATTTACATATATATATATTTAACCTATTATATAGGTTTTCTTGAAATGGAAATTTATTGCTTTATATTGAATCCTCCCTTATGTTCTACTGTGTACATGGTAATTTTTTTCTTTTCTTATGTTGTACTTAAGTTTAAAATAAATTTAAAAACTTAAAAAATATATATTTCCACTTCCATGACTGCACCATTCTACCTGCAATTCCATGTCAATGGGGTCATTTCCATGGCTTGAATTCCTGGTCCCAGGGGGATCACCTCCAGCACGTGAAACTGACTGAACAAGATAAACAATACAGAATAGAAACAGAGACAAGAAGTACCCAGGTACTTCTTGGAGCTGAGGTCAAAGTGGGAAGGCAGGGAAAAGAAATCCTTCCCCTCTCATCAGTTTAGTTCATGGCAGCCATGCTGTGGATGAACTACTGTATTTCACTACGTAATCGTTGCAGGTTTAATGAAAAGAGTGGTATGCGATCATTACGTGAAGCTTTTAAAAAAGTGCTGGTATTACTTGTCTTTCAGTTTCTGCCTGTCTCACACCAACTTTTCACTCACTGAAAACTGTCTGTCCACAGCTGTTCCATGTTGTTCAGTGAACACAATCACTTTTCAGTCTACAGAACAGTTTTTATATTTACCCATAATCAGAAAGAAATGCTTCCCACATTAAATGTATTGCTGTAGAGTTTAGCTTATGGTGGGAAGATGCAAGTCTTACCTTATCACCTGACTTATTCAAGGCAGCTTCGCCTGCCCACCCACTACTCCTAGGTCTACAACTCTTCATTGGCTTGAGGACAATACCATTAGTACCGCAGTGCTCTAAACAAACCATGCAAGGTGGCTTTCGGAAATATACTGGCAACACATGTGCGCTGAAAACTCTAAGCTCCTAGCTCGCAATGCTTGAGAGATAAAGCATCTCTATATGCCACTGGTGAATACATTGCTGCTCTGTTTACCTTATAAGTGGCTTGACGAACAGAATTATACCATAAGATGATTATGAGATGAAAGACTATAAATCAAATTTTGGACTGGAAAAAACAGGGCATGACAATTATGTGGTGTAGATGATTATGTAGTAGATACGGCATGATCCTAACCATTTAGATGCAGCAAATAAGAGTGGCTGAAAAGAGTGACTGCCTCAGTGTCACCAGTTTTAAAGATGCAGCCAGCTACCTCAAGAAGACCACCCAAACCCACAATGTAGGTGATGCAGAGGCCTTCATGTTAGATAATCTGGATGTGTTCCAAAGTCTCCTCAAGGGTGCCTCCATGTTAGGTGAACTGGGCATGCCCAGATAAACCCGGATTTCAGCTTGCATAAATTTGTAGTAGGTCCAATTAGCATACTACCAGGAAATTTGGAGGGTTTCACAATAACCTCCTGGGGCTCACTTTGTCTTGTGACCAGCCCCACCCATGGCCTGGGCTACAGCAGAAGTATTGATGCTGGCCACAATATGTTCTCTCCTAGACTAGATAGCAGATTTAAAACTGGAAGGAACCACAGAAGCTATGTAGTTCCAAACTATCATTTTATAAAGAAAACTGATTCCTTGGGAAAGTAAGTGATCCTTTCAAGGTCACATAGGAGGGGCCTGGCTTTGACTCTAAATCCCCTGATTTCAGATTCAGTCCCAATGTATCTTGCTACTTTCTCTTCAGCAGCCTAAGAAACCTTTAGATCAGAGGTTCCCAAACTTATTTGGCCTACTGACCCCTTTTCAAAAAAACAAAACAAAGCTTACTCAGTGTCCCGCCCTGGAAATCTACTTTCTTTAACCCTTTAACTGTTTTTCAAAAATATACATCTAAATGAAGCATCTTAAATTTAATTTTTAATTAATTTTAATAATAATTAATATATTAATTAATAATTAAATCAACAAATTTAATAATTATTATTAATAAATAATTATCAATTAATTGATAATTAAATTATTATTTAACAATAATTTAAAAATAATTAATTTAATTTTAATTTTAAATTAATTTTTTGTTTTTTTTCCCTGTATTGAAATTTTGATGGTGCATTATTGTGTCATGTAACCATATAGTATTGTTAAAAAAAGTCATTACACACACATATTGCTACAGATGCATGCTGGACTTCTCAACAATGTGGGACAGGCTTGTCTGCCAACACTTGCTTGTTAAGACTTGTCAGGGGACTTGACCACTGATCTGTTATAACTTGCATTTTGTGTGTTTATTTGGAAAATAATGTAATCACTAGAACTTTAACTGTTATAAAATAGATGAAACATATACAAATAGTTCTTCAAAATTTTCTTTTCTTCTCTTCTTTCCTTATGCTTCTTTCATTATTTTTATTCAACACCCCCAGTTGTACCTGAGGCTACTACGCCCCCCCCAATCAGTCCAGCACCCCAGAGGCAGTTTTGCCCACTTTGGGAACCTCCGCTTAGATCTTTGGGTTGGCTTTTCTTGGGGCCACAGCCCAGGTGAGCCTCACCAGGTCAGACCCCCATACTCTTGACTTAGGTACAAACATTGCTAATTATAACTCTGCCTACTTGAAAACTGTTCTTTCATCTTTGTAGGCTAGACAGTTCCCCCTGAAATGTAATTACACTTAGTTAATTAGTTACTTAGTTACACTTAGTCAGTTTGTTCAGAAAACCTCTTTTTTCTTCTTTTGTTTTTTTGATCAATGTTAACTCCAACTTAACCCAAAATCATCACAAATTCACAATTTGGTTATTATAATACTTTAAGTGAACCTAATTCTGATTAGGGTGACCAGAGTCAGTACCATGCAGAAATACCTACCAACTAAATATCAGATGACTTTTTAAAAATTTAAAAGAATATTTTAAAAAATATATCTTTAAAGACTTTCAAAACTTGTTAGTTCACTTGTTATGCTTGTCTCATAACTTTGTCAACATACTCAGAAATGAATCCTTGTTCTATTAATAACTAAGAATATAATCTGGGGGGAAGTCATATTGGGATTAATTGGTCCCCCAAAATATGATGATTCTTTAGGCTGCTATATTCATGTTCAGCATGAAATTATTTTTCTCAGGAATAACTAACTGATCCTTCAAGTAAAGCCTTAATCTATTTGGAGGATGTGGAGAGAATAGTGAAAGAAGAAAATGTATTCACAGCTCACAACTTTAGAATGAAAAAGAGAGAGTACTGAAATGAATGTGCCCTATATTTTAGATGGGAGCTCAGCAGATTTGTTTCCTTTCTTTGTAGATTCTACAGTGCTCTCCTAACTAACTATTCTCTTGCAGTAAGTTGTAGGTCTTGGAGGTGTTACATTTTCTAAGTTTCTACTTCTATGACTCATGGAAACTGGTTAGAGCTGCTAAGAGTTGGTTTCCATACCACATTCTGCACCCCTCCCCCAATTTTTGATAAGTAACAACAACAAAAAAACCCTATGTTACCAGTTTTAACCAGTTGACTATCCCATTCTATCAAAAGAAGATAGATTAAGTAAAAGGATAGCAATATTCCAATCTTAACACATAAGTCAAATAATTTCTGTTAGGTGTTTCTTCCTGTAGTTGCTGATCATAGAGCTCTTCCATTTATCTAATTCAAAACTCAGTCAGGTTAGGGCCTGTTTTGATTTTGAATGGTAATTCCTTATTAATGTGCATTCTATCCAAGAAGTAAACAAGTTGATAGCTCAGATCAGTATTGTATTATTTTTAAAACAAAAATCAACTCTGGTGAGAGTACCCTGCTTTCTGCTTTTCTGTGTCTCTCTCAGTTCTTAATCTCAAGAAACCTGCACTCTAAATCAGTAACTGGGACAGAGTTGGGTTAGAGGTAGCTCCTGTAGATGAAAAGAGCCCAATGTTAAATTTTCAGTTGAGCATTTCTATCTGAGCAAATGCTACAAAGCAAGGCTTGATTTATTGTTTTGTTGATTGTCTAGACCCAAGAAAGTGATAAAGAAAGAGCTAATGGAGCAGATTTAATTTAAAAATGTGTCCTAATCCAAGTGTCCTCAATGATACCAGTCAGGGCCATGACATTTTTTTTTTAAAGTGAGGCAATCGGGGTTAAGTGACTTGCCCAAGGTCACATAGCTAGTACATGTCAAGTGTTTGGTCTGAGGCTGGATTTGAACTCAGGTCCTCCTGACTTCAGGGCTGGTACTCTATTCACTGCACCACCTAGCTGCCCCGTGCCATGACATTCTTAAGACAAATATTACTCATTTCTGTCTTAAAACTAAATTATTATAATGACTACAATAGTGTAAGCTGAAACAACAATAATAACAAATTAGAATGATATGTGATTATAATAACCAAATTTGGTTTCAAAGAAGAAATGACAAAATATACCTCCCTCCCTTCTTTATAAAGGTGGAGCCTATGGGTGGGGAACATTGAGTATACTGTCTAGACCTGGTAGGTATGTTGGTTAGTTTTTGTCAAACTGCTTTTTAAATTTCTTCTTCTTCTTCTTCTTCTTCTTCTTCTTCTTCTTCTTCTTCTTCTTCTTCTTCTTCTTCTTCTTCTTCTTCTTCTTCTTCTCTTCTTCTTCTTCTTCTTCTTCTTCTTCTTCTTCTCTTCTTCTTCTTCTTCTTCTTCTCCTTCTTCTACTCCTCCTTCTCCTTCTTCTGCTTCTCCTTCTTTTCCTTCTTCTTCTCCTTCTTCTCCTCCTCCTCCTCCTCCTCCTTCTTCTTTTTCCAGGTGCATGACTCTAGGATGGGAAGGTGAAAGGATACATATGGAAATAAAGGTGATGTATAAACAAAAGATACAAATAATTGCTAAAAATGTATTCCATGTAGCCCTTTTAGAAGTAGGAAAATATGAAATAAAGAAATTATGGCTGGGAATCATTGGAGCTATTGAAACCAGGTTTCATTTTGAGGTTATAATAAATTTTCTCCTTTAGGAAGCTGATAAGCAAACATAGTTGCTGGCCTACTAAATTGTTGCATAGGATGCATTTGTCTCCAATCTTAGTCAGGCTGCATGGTTAATGATTCATACATGAGGGTGGGGTCCCAGATGTTAGTCCTCACCCACATTAGATAGTGGAATTACTAACAAATGTCATTACACAACTTTACAGCAGTTGTCCTTGAACAAAAGATTGAGTTGACCCTGTGCTCCCATAGAAAATACAGTGAAGGAAAACACAGAAATACAAAGGGTGTTGGCCAAAAGAACAACTAGTAAATTAATCAAAGACTTGTTTGTAGTTGTATTGAGAGGGAGAATTATAAGTTTAGTATAACTGCTGGCCGAGGCCAGAGGGACTGAAGACCTTCACCAATTGATTTGCCCTTGGATTATTGCCTTGTGGTCGTCTCTCTTCAATAGAGGAACTTTGCTTCTAGGGCTTTAATTCCACCCCTACATACGATTTCTAGAAAGAATGATAGAATGATTATAGGCAGCCAAGAGGCTAGGTTTCCTGTCTCATTGGGATACTGGTAACAAGGCTGCTCATTAGGTATTTGAAATTTCACATCCACTGAGGACAGCCAGGTCAATAGCAAACAGGCTCTTTCTTCCACTTGGTTTCTTGGGACTCTTTTTTCCCTATCAGCAGGTCTTTTTGCATCCCTGCTTCTACCCCAACTGTTGCAGTGGCCTTACTCCAAAGCTCATAGAATCTGAGGGGAATAAGGGATCTTAGAGATCAACCCCCTCCTTGTATTGTTTTATTTTAATTTTTTATTATTATGAACTTGTCAGACATGAACATTTCCACATGAAAAGAACAGGAACAGAAATATAAAACCACTAACTTGTATTATGTCTAAATTTGTTAAATGTATGCATCAAATTCAAAATGTTAGTTACAAAGTTATCTTGCTTGTCTGTCTCCCTCTGAAATTCCTTCCATTCTCTTCTGTGCATTTAAAATAAATTTTCACTGATGCTCTTTTCTTGACATCACTATTATTAGCCTTCCTCTCTTGCTATCACCAATTCTCCCAAAAAAGCTCTCCCTTGTAACAAATAAGCATGGTCAAATAAAACAAACCTACATATTGACTGTGTCTGAAAATATGCATCCCATTTTGCAATTATAGGTGAGTCCTTCTGTGTTAAGAGGTGGGAAGTGTGTTATCCCAAAGTATTCTGGAGTCAGAGTGGGTCATTGCAATGATCAGAGTCCTTGAGCCTTTCAAAGCTGCTTTTCTTTACAATGTTGTTGAGTTTAAGATGTCTGCAGTTCAAGATGTCCAAGACGCATTTGAAGATGCAAGTCTAGAAGTTAGGAAAGAGGTTAGGGCTGGACAAGCAGAACTGAGAACCATCATGGGAGCTAATGAGATCACCAGGTGAAACAGTACAAAGGAAGAAGAGAAGAGGTACCAGGGTAAAGCCTTGGGGGACACTCACCATGAGTAATGCCTTCTTCTCTCCTCTGGCATGGCTGCCAGCCTGGTGCAGGCACTCATCACCTCATGCCTGGACAATAATCTGCGGGTGGATCTCACTGCCTCAAGTCCTTAAACCCTGCCCCTCCCCCCCCATTCACTCCATCTTCCCTCAGATGCCAAAGTAATCTTCTTTAAGTGCAGGTCTGGTGATGTCACTGCCCCAGCCCCCTTTTAAAAAAATCCAGTGGCTCCTTATCACCTCCAGAATCAAATAAAAAATCCTCTGTTTTTAGGTCCTTCATAACCTGACTCCTTCCTACATTTTTCACTCTTCTTCATTTTTACTCCCGTCCACAAACTCTGTGATCCAATGACATTGACCTCCTTGTTGTTCTTTGCAGAAGATACTCCATCTCCTGACTTTGTGCATTTTCACTGGCTATCACTCCATGCCTAGAATTTCTCTCTCCTCACATCTGTCTCCTGGCTTCCTTCAGGTACCAGCTAAAATCCCACCTTCTCCAAGAAGCTTTTTTTCCAAATCCTATTGCTGCTAGTGCCTTCTCTCTGAGATTATTTCCAATTTATCTTGTCTATATCTTGCTTGCATATTGCTGGTTTAATTAATTAATTTAATTTTGAAATACTAATATATTTATCATTTATATTATTAATAAATATTTAAGTTTTTATTAATTAATTTTATTCAATTAATGCTCTTCCATTAGACTGTAAGTGCCTTTATACCTTTTGTTTGTTTGTTTTGTTTTTTGCTTTCCTTTACATCCTCAGCACTTAGCATAGTGCCTGGCACATAGTGGGTTTGTAATCAATGCTTATTGACTTGATTTGATGAGAACATTTTATACAAAGACTAAAACATTGTAAATATATCACCTTCTCTGAACTTACAACTCACCTTATGATGGTACTAACAGGTTGGGTGCCTAGAAGGACAATTATTTCCTAGAGTCATAGGGGGGACCCTATCGCTGATTATTTTTAACTCCTTAGCTCCTGAGTCCCCAATGGTGTGCTTTCCCTTAACAATCAGTTAGCAGCTTCAATTGACTTCTAGAAAAGGCATTTACTCAAATATCATACAAAGAACAATAGACATAAAACATTTCCCTCCGAAATGTGAAATGCACTCTCCAGTAAAATCACAAAGAGTTCAGAGTGGGGATAGTGGGTGTGAACTTAAAGTATAATGGTGGTTAGGTACATATGTAGGGAATACCTATGGCCAAACCAACTCACAACTCTGGAACAGGAGGGCTTTGATGTCCTTTGTTTCTCTGAAGAGTTCTCATAAAGGTCTTTGAGGGGCAAGGCATTGGTGCTGGTGACAAATGAGTGGCTCCACTTCCAAGTTGGGCTGGCTCATCTCAGGGCCCAGCATGGCACTCAACAACTGGCTTCACTATACTTACTGAAGTCTAAAGGGGGGGGTACACCTTTACATAAAGAAAAACAACTTTGACAAACTTAAGAGCTCTTATTGGTGTAATGACAAATTATGACTCTAGATGACTGGTAATAAAGGATTCATCCCACCTCTTGACAAAGACCTAATGGTTTAGAGGTGCAGAATGAGGTGCATTTTTGTGTAAATGAGGAATATGTGGATCTGTTTTGAATGACTATTCTAACTTGCTACAAGGAAAGTTTGTTGTGGGGGAGAATGGGAAAATTGGTGGGGAGAGGAGTTTAGTGATAGAGATGTCAAAGAGAGGAAGGAAGGAAGGGAAAAAAGAAGGAATGAAGGAAGGGAGTTAGGGAGGGAGAAAGAAAGGAAGGAGAAGAAGAAGAATGGAAGGAAAGAATAAATATGAAACATTTTTTAAATGTACAGAAAAGAACAGAAAGAAGTTCAAAGGGAAACAGATAAGTGGGACAGCTTTTAGAACTAACAAACTGAATTTATCATATACTTTTAAAAAACACCCAGGCTTTGTGTAATTAAACTTGCAATTTCATATACATTTTTCCTATTATTTGTATATGTCAATGGTCATGTTTGTCAGTGTTCAGAATAACAAAATATTTTTAAATAAAAAAAGAAATGCTAGGTAACCTTGTCTTTATTGGATTTTTTAAGTATTCAGAATCTCTATGGATTATGGTTCATCTATTCTCTCTCTAGAGTATTTTAAATTTAGGCATTACTCTAAGCTATATATTTTGAGAGTGTCCATGAGTCCAAATTTCTAGGTGGATTCAGCACTAAAAAGTAGGTAGTAGTGATAACAACAGAAAGGAATTAAGGGGAATGATGTAGTGGCTACTCCATTTAGGGACAGTCAAGGGGTTAAACAGGCTGGAGGGCCTAAACCAGCAAGGTAGGTCTGAGCAAGAACTGGTTTGGGTGGAAAGATGTAAACTTTGATAACAGACCCTGTGGCTTACAGGAAGCTATGAGGAACATTTGTCCCATTGCCCTCCCTTCCTCCAAAGAGCACCCCCACCCCCACCCCTCCACCTTGGTAGTGAATATTTCAATATTTCATGGATTTTGGCTAATTATCTGGCACTAAGACAGAATCATTCAGTCACAGAGGAGGGGTGTTTGCTGTGCAAAGAATAAGAAAGAGTCCTTGGTCAAAGATGATAGCAAGAGGAACTTAAAAGCTGCTGCTGAAAGATTTAGGGAAGTAGCTCCAGAGGCAGGTGAGTGCATTGTAAAGAGAAAGCTTTAATGTGCACAGATGGATTTGAGGTTGTCTCCTTGCTGTAGTAGGAATCTATGGGTAGAGGGCTTTTTGAGGTGAGAGAGGAGAATGGTATGGGAGGAGCTGGATGAGAAGACACCTGAATGCAAGGATGGGTTAGAGAAGATATTCCTTCCATGAGCTAGCTAACATCCAGCAAAATATTATATCATTGAGGGCAGGAACTAATTCATTTTTGTCTTGGAATCTCCAACTTCATAGTTGAAACTAGTAAACTGAACTGAATTGAATAGTGGTGCCCATTACTATGACCCATTTGGGTCTTACACAATGTGGCAGGGCCACAATGGCTGCAGTAGGCATGGCTGCAATGTTAGTTGTAGGTCACAGGCTCTAAACATAGTTTCTGCTACTTATAGTAAGTTGGATGTTTATCTGGTGGAAAAAAATGCATTATCCTGTTTGTACTTAAAAGTATCAGTAGCCGATCTTCCATACTTGCACGGGGCTAGAGCTATACTTAAGGTGGATTGATTGCCATTTTGACCAAATATGGAACATTTAAATGGTACCAACAGGAACATTCTGGAGGCACTTCCTTTTCTGCCCACACTTTTTCCACAGTGGCAATGGCATTATTGTTCCAGAGACATTTTCTATGCCTTTTAGAGAGTATTTTTAGGTGATCTGACATCACCACCATGACCACAATGCCACTGCTACCCTTTGCCCCAATTTCTGTGCAGAAATTGTTAGTTTTTACTGCACAAAGACCAATGTTTTAAGGCAAATTTATGTGATTAGGTAATATATCTGAGCCCAGAGTTTCAGCTATGCATTAATTAAGCTCTTTCGGGTAGCTGATTATTAACAGTAATCTGAGGATTCTTTATTGCTCTGGTTCTACAAGCTTAGCCATCAGAGTGTGCTGCCAGGTCTCTCTCCCAAGTCAGCCACTGATCCATGCTAAAGGTCTGCTACAGTGATTAATAACTTGCTTTTAAAAGAATTTGTTTCCTGTCATCAGTTATGTTGCCAGATGCCCTAGTAAATAGGAGGCACAGGCAGAATGAAAGGATCCTTGTGGGGCTGAAGCGAACTGCAGGAAAAAAATGAAAGTGAGGAAGGACATGTTTCTGCTACTTCTGAAAAGATCTGAACAGCTCCTAACCAATTCACTCACATTGGACAATTCAACTTAAAAGCAATTTGCTAAAAACCTTCTTAAAGTTTGAAGGACAGCTGGTCATGTCACTATTTTTTGTTGAATTAGAAGACCTCTTTTCTCTCAATAACTTGTTAAAAAGGTAGAAACACCCTGTATAGTTTAAAGGTATATTACTCAGAATAACAGAATGGCCTGGCATGCTACAGGAATTGGTATTTAAGAGGATTTGTGAACTAAGTCTTTTAAAAAAAACAAAACCAAAAAACTTTATCCACAGTTTCTCAAAGTTTTGAGACAAAGGTTTCAAGCCAGCACCCTTTGTGATGGATAACATTAAAGTTCTCATTATTCCATAAGCTTTTGGAGTGTGTGTGTATATTACAACACACACACATATATACATATGTGTATATACACATACACATCTATGTGTATATATATTATTGTACTATGTACACATATGTATATGCTACAATATATTTGAGTTACAAATTTAACATGAATGGACTAGGTACTTTGAAGAGTGGGTTTGGAGACCACAATGAAAAGAAAGATGATTGCTTATTTCAGAGTTTTGCCTAAAGGCCAGCCATACTCAATAGGTTTGGCTTTCATAATAAACTTGAATTCTAATAAGTGGGGTAAGATATCAGATGAATAGCCATTTAATTTATCCCATTTTTAAAAAATGCTATTGATATCTTTTGTTTTTTACATCACAAAATTTTTTCCCTCTATCCCTCCCTTTCTTTTTCATAGTCATCTCATATAATGATCTTTTTTTATAAAATAGTATTTAATTTTTTTGCCAATTATGTGTAAAGACAGTTTTCAATATTTGTTTTTAAAGGATTTTGAATTCCAATTTTTTCCCTCCCTCCCTTCCCTCCTCCCTCCCCAAGATAGCAAGCAGTTTGATATAGGTTATACATGTGCAATCATGGAAACATATTTCCACGTTAGTCATGTTGTAAAAGAAGAAACAGAACGAAAGGGAAAAACTACAAAAACAAAAAGCAAAAAAAGTGAAAATAATATGCTTTGATCTATATTCAGACTCCATAGTTCCTTCTCTGGATGTGGATAGCATTTTCCGTCATGAGTCTTTTGGAATTATCTTGGATCATTGTATTACTGAGCAGAGCTAAGTCAATTATAGCTGATCATCATACAGTGTTATTGTTACTATGTACAATGTCCTCCTGGTTCTTCTCACTTCACTCAACATCAATTCATGTAAGTTTTTCCAGGTTTTTCTGAAATCGGCTTGGTCATCATTTCTTATAGAACAACAGTATTCCATGATATTCATATACCACAGCTTGTTCATCCATTCCCCAGTTGATGGACCTTCCCTCCATTTCCAATTTTTTTCCACCACAAAAAGATCTGGATAAATATTTTTGTACATGTAGATCCTTTTCTCTTTAACAATCTTTTTTTAAGGAAGAAAAGAGAAAGAAAAAGAGGAAGTAGAGGAAAAAAATCAGCAAAATTGATCAATACATCAAAAAAGTCTGAAAATATATGCAATTTATCACAATTATGGACTTCCCACATCTGTAAAAAAGTGAGGTGATGGGGAGGATGTGTCTTCTCATTTCTCTTCTTTGGAGCCATGTTTGTTATTTATAATACTGCATTGACTTCTGATTGTTTTGTAGTACTTCTTTCAATTTACATTGTTGTAATCATTGTGTATATTATTTTCTTGGTTCTGCTTAATTCACTCTGCATCAGATCATGTAAATCTTTCCATCCTTTTCATATTAGTAATTTCTTACAGCAGTACGAATATTACACAGTAATATTCCATTCTATTCATATGCCACAATATGTTTAGCCATTCCCAAATCTACATTGTTTTATCCTATTCTTTTCAAGGCATATAGTCAGATTTGTTCAGGCCTTCACTAGATTTCTATTCTTATATCTCATCATAGCATGGATGCAAACTTCAACTCATGAAGGTTATTCATGTGGTAGGTCCTTACTAGTAGCACTGGTGGGTTCTTTCATGATGGAAAAGCTTTGAGTATTCATCCTATAACAGACTGCATACATGTTATGTCAGGACCAGCTTCACTAAGTTTGAGGAGGCTCATCAACAGGGCAGCCTTAGTTTGATTAATTTCTTGCAACTTTGGAAATACTATATCAAGATGTAGGGTCTCATTATCTATGTCAATAGTGGGACAATAAAATGGCAATAAATTCACAGATCCTCGCAACAACAAGGTACTTCTCAATCTCCAAATTTCCTCTTTAAAAAAGTTACTAATGGGCAGCTATGTGGCACAGTGGATAGAGTACCAGCCCTGAAGTCAGGAGGACCTGAGTTCAAATTTGACCTCAGACCGAACACTTGACACTTATTAGCTGTGTGACCCTGGGCAAGTCACTTAACCCCAATTGCCTTAAAAAAAAAAAAAGGATTGATACATTTTCCAGCCTCAGACACATAACACTCACTAGCTGTGCGACTCTGAGCAAGTCACTTGACCCCAATTGCCTCACTAAAAAAAAAAAAAGCAAAAAAAAATTAAATAAAAAAGTTACTAAGTACCTATGATTCTATCTGATTAAATCCCTAAAAAGAGGCAGCTAGGTGGCACAGTGGATAGAGCTCCAGCCTTGGAGTTCAAATCTGGCCTCAGACACTTGACACTTACTATCTGTGACCCTGGTCAAGTCATTTAACCCCAATTGCCTCACTAAAAAAAAAGGCCCCCCCCCTCAAAAAAATCCCTAAAAAGGCTCCGGTGAGACAGGTTTGCTGTCTCACAGGAAAAAAAAAAGAAATATAAGCTCCTTGAGGGCAAGGACTGTCTTGCTTGTTTATATTTGTATAAACTAGTACTTAGTATAGTCCCTGGCATATCATTAGCATTTAACACATTTCTTTTTCATTCATTCAATATAATTTTTTATTTTAAAGGAAATATGTAGGATTTCATAAGCAATATTGCACAGTAGACCATTTCTTTAGTCACAAAAGTGACTGGAAGATGTAGAAAATAGAAGATCCCCCTTTGCTTTTCATTTGTTTGTGCTTTTTGTTTGTTTGTGTTCAAAATTATAGAAGACTCCTCAAAAGATATGGCAAATGTAATCTTGTTCAACAACTATGTAATCATCAATATCAGATGAATGATAAAATATTTGCCACCGTTATGAAGTAGATACAGTAAGGAAGCCCAAACAGAAAAGGACTTTGCTATAGAAACTGTGTAAACAAAAGTTTTATCTATGCATATTTGTAGATATGGCAGAATTGGACATGACTGAGTCAATTGGTCCAATATACCACTGTGTAAGTAGATAACATCATGGTTCATATGGGCCCAGAAAGATTAGTTCTATTACCTGGGGGATATTTAACATCTTCTAACAACAAATCTGATTGATGAAATTTCTTGGTGCCATGGCCATATAAAACAGACAGAGTCACTGTATATAACAACATGGAAAACCTCAAGGGTTCATTTATGGGTGAACAAATGAGAGATAAGGTGGTACAAAATGTGGTGATTGGGAAAGAAATGTAATTATTGGTGAAGTAATCTCAGGATACTGCTTTAATAAGAAAGCATCTCACTTTCAATACCTTCCTGTTCCAAGAAATCCCCCCCCCCCCCCCCCCATACTATTTAGCCTATTAAAATAACTATTGTGGAGTCGGTACAAATTCCTGAGCAACGTCAAGGCTTCCAAAGAACCATGGGATGGTTTTACATCCTATAGCCTGGGCTGCACGTGTGACATACGAAGCTCCATGTCTTACCAGGACCACATTGCAGCAACTTATTTGAGGCTGTGTTGATATGCCAAATATGTTTCAGATCAAAGAAATACTCAAGCACAAGCAAGTACTTCCATGACTTCTGTTTCTGATGTACATGGGCCAAGATGGAGAAAACAAGCAGTTAGATCATATGGTATCTTATGGAGAATACTACTGTCTAATTTACTACAAAGGCACACTGGTCACGCTACATGCAATGATAATGTACTACATATGTGCATGATGAGAAAGGATGAAAACATGTAGAGGATAGATGCAGTACTTGGCCAACCAGCATTTAAGCATCTTCTCACAACAATATGTAGTAGTGAAACCTGTTATCCATAATGATAAAGGTCCATGCCTTTAAAATCAGACTCAACAGCTACACCAAAAAGGATATGTAAGTTAAGCATGAGCTGATATAGAAACTTTTTCATTTTAGAATGTTAAATGAAAAATTTTTTTGCATGTAGACTTGTGAAATGCTTTTCATTTTAATCTACATTATAATACTCCTTTTACTAAAGTTCTATTCTTATGTGTCAATATGGCCAGATGAACCAATGGAGAACAAGCTATCTAGCTAGGACAGCAAATCGTGTTAGAGGACTAGCCTAGTTAACTTTGGAGAAGCTCATCACCAATGCTGATAATCACAGGATGAATTATTTTTGGGAATAGCCAACTCTTGAAAGCTATTTCCCAAGCTGGAGAAAGGCTTGTAAAGTACATCTGGGGCCCTGTTATTCTCACTAATCCAATCTGTTAAGTATTTATTAAGTTCCTACTACGTGAAAAGCATTATTATTAGCTGCTGGGAATACAAAGGTAAAATGAAAAACAGTACCACCACTACCCCCTTATAGAGCTTACTGATGAAAATGTAGATCTTTGAACTCATGACATATGAGAACATTCATGTTGCAATGGCAGTAACAAATGGTCATCCAGCCTCTGCTTAAAAACATCCAAGAAGAGGGAACCCACAGTCTCTCTGTGCAGCCTTTTGGACAGCTCTACTAGGAAGATTTTTCTGACATCAAGTCTAAACTGGTCTGTTTGAAACTTCTGTTAATTGCTCTTAGATTTGCTTTTTACTGCTAAATGGAACAAGTGTAGTCCCTCTTCCTCACGATACCCTTCAAATACTTGAAGACAGCTGTTCTTCCTTGTCCCTTACCTTTCAGTCCCCCCCGCCAGGCGGAATGTGCCTAGTTCTTTCCACTGACCCTTGTAAGGTCATGGACAAAAGACCTTTCACCATCCTGGTTGCCCTTCTCTGGGTATTCTGCAGTTTATCAATATTGTTCTTAAATCATGGTGCCCAGAACTGAACACAATGCTCCAGATGAGATCTGATGAGGGCAGAGTACAGTGCAACTATCACCTTCCTATTCCTGGAAGCTGTCTTCCTCTTCATGCAGCTCAAGACAGAATTAGGTTTTTGGCCACATCATCCTGCTGACTCATATTGAGCTTACAGTCTACTAAAACCCCTAGCTTTCCCCCTCCCACCAAACTGCTGTCTGTCCATTCTGCCCCCACTCCAATTTAGATATTTGTAAAGTTGATTTTTTGGTATCCATGTGCAACCCTTTGTTATCCTTACTGAATTTCATTTTATTATTTTTAACCTAAATCTGCACATCAACCAGGCTTATATCCAATTCACTGATGTAAATGTTAAACTGCACAGTGCTAAACACAGATCCCTGGGGAACTCCTCCGGAGTCCATTTTATGATATTCCAAGCACTTGAACCTGATCTTGTTTGATCCTCCCAACAACACTGAGGGGTAGTTGCTACAGGTAAAATTATTCCCATTTTACAGATAAGAAAACTGAGATTAAAAAGTTGTGTCAAAGGCAAGGATATGTGCACAGCAATAGTTTGACTTTATTTCAGGATGAAATTGAGTTCCTTTTTCCTAATATCTCTATTAGTTAATACATGTGTGCCTAGGTTCCTGTTCTGATGCTACTATATATTCTTCCCCTCTTTGGAAGTGATTACAGTGCTTCTTGATGGTAGGTAAAATGATAAAAACACAATGGCCTGGTCAATGTAGAAATTTGTTTTGCTTGACTATATATGTAACAGGGGTTTTGGTTTTCTTTTGTTCTCAATGGGGGGTTGGGGTGGTAGGAAGAGAAGGCAGATTTTTGATGATTTAGAAATACATATCTACCCCTCCCCATAATGTTTCTAATTTTGCAAAGTTGCTGATGAAATACATGCTACAATTAAGATGGTAATTTAAAAATTCTTGGAATGGGTATGTTACAGTTAAACTGTACTTCATCTTTTGCAGGATTTAGAACTGGAAAAGATCTTACAGATTACCCAGTGCAGTAGTGTCAAACTCAAATAGAAATTGATTCTTGCTGGTGCATATTGAATAGAAAACCTCAGATTAACATTACGTTGCATTGTATTTTTATTTTGTTACACTTTCCCAAATATATTGTAATCTGGTTCCTGGAAGCATAGGGAGATTTGTAGGCAGTGAGTTTTATACCTCTGATCTAGTCAATCCCTTATTTTACAGAAAACTAAAGTCCAGAAAGATCATGGATCCTAGGACTTAGAGAAGAAAAAATGATTTTAGAGATCATACAGTCTGGCCCCCTCATTTTATAGATAAGGAAACTGAGGTCTATAGGGGAAGTAACTTGCCCAATGTTACTCAGGGTATATGTAGCAGAGCCAAAACCTGAACCCACATTCTCTTCTTCCAAATCTATTGCCTTATGGTTTGGGCTGAACATTTTTTTGTTTATGTGGAACAACTATGTTAAGGAAAAAGCAGGATGTGAAAGTATCTACTGACTGCTAATAAGACCTTCGTCTCAAAAATTTCCTAAGTAGAAAACAATGGAAACAAAAATTTTAATAAAGGATAAAACTGCTTCCCATATTGATATACAATGTATACTGATTTATCCTCTCCCCGAACTGTTTGCTTTGCTTCATTGGGCAGAACTAGTACCAAGAATTCAGAGTGAAGAGCTTAAATATCACCCCAAACCTTGCATTTTAAAAAATTAAATTGTCATTTTTCATACTCTTCGTGACCCCATTTGGGTTTTTCTTGGCAAAGATACTGGAGTAGTTGGCTATTTCTTTCTCCAACTCATTTAACAGATGAGGAAACTGAGGCAAATAGGATTAAGCAACTTCCTTAGGGTCTCACAGCTAGTGTCTGAGGTCAGATTTGAAATGAGGAAGATGGGTCTTTGTATTAAGAAGTCAGTACTATTAATCTAATTTCAATAAGACATCATCTATTTATGGTTGTATAGTCAGGAATGGACTACAAGAACTGAGCACAAGAAGTTGGTACAACATCTATGCTAGAAAAAGAGAAAACACATTTTTGTATTAACAGTTAATTGGCTTGTCTACTTGTATAACAAGTAGAGAGGTCATATAGGAAAATACATACATATAATTTTGAACAGGATGATGTGAACATTCTGTACTTTGACACAAATGGCCCTGATATGGAGAACTGGTCATGTACAGAATATAGCAAAGGGAGAAGCAGGGCAGAGGAAGAGAGGGTGAGGTGGGTTGGCAGTGGTGTTACTATACAGAAATTCATCTGAAGAATTCTATAGTTCTGGGCCTTACAGCTAAATAACCTGTTAGAGTAAGAGTTGCTATTTTGACAGTGGTTTAGTTAGAGAATAGTTCTACTGGATTTTGTCTTCTGTCTTTCAGAATCCTTCTGTCTTTCTTATCCTTCTCTCTTCTATTTCTCTGTCTGAACCTTGCTCTGAAGCTAAAGGGGTTATGGCAATTATCTCATTATCTTTGTAAAAAAAAACCTGACTCCTGGACTTAGAATCATTCATATAATTGTCCAAACCCTCACTTTTGTTGGAGTGGCAAATCTTTGAGATACAGGACACAGCGTTCATCGATTTTGTACCTAGAATGCTGAAGGCTTTTCATCATAGACATCTTCTATCTCACTGGAAGATAGTAAATAGGCACGAATTTGAGTTAAATTACCTTCCGAAATCTGACCAACAAAATCCTTTAGTGACATCCCTTTAAGCAGTTTTCTAGAAAGCACAGCATACAGCTAGGTGGTGCAGTGGATAGAACACCAGGCCTGAAGTCAGGAAAACTTAGCTTTCCAAGTTCAAATATGGCTTCAGACATACTAGTGTCCTCTGGCAAGTCGGTGAACCCTGTTTCCCTCAGTTTCCTCATCTGGAAAATGAGCTGAATGAGGAAATGGCAAACCACTTTAGTATGTTGGCAAAGAAAATCCCAAATAGGGTCACAAAGATCACTAAACAATGATACCAATTGAAAATTTCAAAATAAAAAAAAAATTGCAGATCTTTAACACCAGTAGAACATCGGTATTGAAAAGATGGACTTCTGTTTCCAAGGAACATTTGGGGTAAAAACTCACTGCAGTTTCTAGAATGCAATCTTTCTTGCTTTCTTCTTCCTGTTTATTTCTAGATCCAATTTATGAAATAAGGGCAGTACTAAGATTGTGGTTTATACCTGGCACAATCCATTGCACACTATTGAATTATGAGTGTCAAACATTTCAAAATTCACACTACTAAGGCAATTCTAACAGGTATGTATGGTCCTTTTGCATTTTAAGCAATATATAAAACTTTTGGGCTTCAATTTATAAGTAATGCAACATATTTTCGCCTGTAATTTCCTTGCTCTTCGATATTTGAAGAGGATTTCGGATTACTTTTATTACAGTTCAAAATGGAGAGGGATTTAAGAGTATGATTTACTAGTTTCAGAAGTTTGTCCTCCTTCATACTTTCAATGAGAACTTTTAAAATGAAAAGAAGTCGTTTCCAACCTCTTTTTCTTCGTCTTCCAAAACAAGGACAAACTTTTTTCGGGACAGGAATTAAAGGCCCAGCACACGCGATTTGGATCAGCTGCCGCTGGAATCCCGGCCACCAACTGCCCTCCTTAGAATGCGGGAGAGGTTTGGTGAGGCGGCTGCAGCTGCCAGCCTGGGAATCCCTTCCCGTCCCTCGCCCGCCCGCCGGGTCAGCGCTCCCCCACCCTCCAGACCCCACCCCCACCCCCCGGGTCGTGGCAGCTGCACAGAAGCATCTCCGCTGAGGAGGATCCATCTCCCTTCCTGCCTTCCCCCAGCGAGGTGGGCGGGCAGCAGCTGCTGGAGGCGGGCAGGTCCCTTAGACGGGGACGACAGCTTCGCTCCTGCGGGCGCTGCACACCCCCCACCCCCCAAGCTCGAGGTCTCGGACACAGGTGTCCTCCTCCTCCGTGGACGGCACTTTGGCACCAGGGAGGGTCCTTCTCCCTGCTGTAGCCCGGCAGGTAGGAGGAGCCATCGCCTGCACACTTTGCCCACGTAGGGCACCCACGTCTGGCAAAGATCGCCTCGCCCGAGAGAGACGATCTTGGCCCCTTGGCTCCAGCCGGTCCCTCTGGGCAGTCCAGGGCCGCCGCTGCCTCTGCACCCGAGGGCGCGCGCTGCGCGGGGAGCCAGGGACCCACCTGGCATCCACCTGAGCACGGCGCCCCCTCCCGCTCCCGTCTGCGCGTGCGCGCTCCCTGGCACGCGGATCTCCCCTCAGCCAGGCCGCTTGGCCTCGTTCTCAGTGTTCCCCTCTCTCCCCCCTCCATCCTTCCCCTCCTTTCTCCTTGCTTGGCAGCCCCCACTCTCTCCCTCCTCCCCCCCCCCCCCCCCCCCCCCCGCCCCGTTTCCCCCCCCCCCCCCCCCCCCCCCCCCCCCCCCCCGCGCGTCCGACGGCCGCGCACGCGCACGCCCGGCCAGGGGCTCCGGCGGCGCGCTGTCATGGCGGCCGATGGCAGCTTCCTTCAGAGTAGTAGACACTTGAGCCCGAGCCGTCTCGGTGGGAGCCGTAGCCGCCTGGGCTCCGGGACTGGGGCGATTGCCGGAAGCAGCCGCTCAGACAGCGGCCGCGTTCTCCTGGGCTGAGCGCGCGCGGAGCGGGGCGGGCCCCGGAAGCGATGGAGTTCTGGGGTACCGCCGCCGGCTGCCAGCGAGCGGACTAGGGAAACTTGGGAGGGAGCCTACGACCGGGTGCCCTGACTGGGCCACCTCCGGCCACTGCCCTCACTGCACCCTCGGCCTCGGGCCACCCCCAGCCCCCGACTCGCTGCTCCCCCCGAGGTGTGTGAGGGGCGCTGCCCCCCCCGTTAGCGCGTCCAGCCCCTCCCCCCACCCTGCACCTGCACCTCTACCTGTACCTGCCCCTCCCCACCTTGCTCCCTGCTGGGGCGGGGAGGAGAGTTTGCTAGAAGTCCGTTCTACCCGGGTGAGGGCGAACTTCTCTGCCCCGCTGACCCCCTGCTTTTTCCCGTCCCCTTTCCTCCTGTCCCCTCCCCTTTCCCTCCCTCTCTTTCTCCTGCACCTGCGGAGGAGAGGTTACCTGGCTGAGCTGCCCCAGACAGGTAGGGGCGGGTGAGCCAGAGACTCTGCCGTCGCTCCCCGCCCCCCCCCACCTTCGGGGCGCCTCTAATTTAACCCAGCTCAAGTGTGCTGTGGGTGGGCTTGGAGGTGGATCCCGTCGGGGGAACTTTAATTGGCCAGTAAGAATTAAGACCGTAGAAGCCCAGGCTCATGCTGTGTTTTGCTCTCCCCATAGGGTTCCGTTTTGTTGTCCGAAAGCCTCCGGGAGAGGTTTCCCCCACTGATAACGTCCGGGAAGAAGTGGGCCACGCTGAGGACTTTTCCACGCCGTAGATCGTGGCCGTCGGGCCAGCGGGACGAGTTCGGGCTGCGGGAAGAGGCCCTGTTTCTTGCACTTTGTGCGCGCTCGTGCGTGTGCCTCGCTCAGTGTGTACTATTGTGCCAGGGTGGCTTAGGAAGTGTGATTATAGAAGGAGACTAGCAATGGCTAGTGAAGATAACCAGGCCCTGTCTCCGCCACCAACAGGTGATGGAGGAGGAGGTGGAGGGAAAGGACAAGAAGCCATCATTGACGGTGGTGCGTTGTCGCTGAAACCAGGAATCCCCATCAGGGGCATCAGAATGAAGTTTGCAGTGCTCACTGGCTTGGTGGAAGTTGGAGAAGTAACCAATAGGGATATTGTAGAAACTGTATTTAACTTGGTAAGTAGAAACTTTAGGGTAAAAATATTCTCTCTCGGAGGCTGGTGGGGAGAAGGGAAGTTAAATCCTGAGCCATGTGCTTTAACTCACTCTTGATGCTTTCCTTGAAAAAGGCCGCCTATTCCATGGTTTAAAACTTTTTAAGCTCTTTTAACCTGAAGGTGAAAATAGCTTCACCCCATGATCCTTTTCCCGTTGTGATTAAGATTTCAGGGGACTTACACAGTTGAGATATTGCAGATTTAGTTTTCCAGAGTTTTGAGTAATAGCAGTTTACTTACACAGTAGCAAAAACAGTTACGTTTTATTTTTTTTATTTCTACTGGTATCCACAAAAGGAAGTAAACTAGGTAAAGAGTTGCCTGCCCAGTCAGTAGGAAAGTGCATAGGCATACATAATATGTGAAGATGTAACTTTTTTGGGGGGGAGTTGGGGGAAAGGGAATGTCAATGAGTAAAGGTTTGGTATGGTTTTTTTGGGGGGGGTGTACACAATTCTATTCAGCACTTACATGATTTTAAATCAATTTCTAGGCTCTGTCTAATCATAGAGTCTAGAAGATTTTAGGTGATAAAAACAAATAACCATAATTTCTGGTTCTGTGTCTAAATCATAAAGATAGGGTAAAGTTATTTTTTGTGTATTATGCTTATTTTTAAGAGAAGGTATCTAAAAGATTTGTTGCTTCAACTGGTGTCTATGAAGGATTAATTTACTGGCAAAGATTTTTGAATAGGATTCATGACCACTCTTTTGTTATGGCTCCTTCCACTTGCTTTGACATGGGATGCTGGGCAAGGCACACAGCCTATCTGGGTCCTTGCTTACTCATCTGTTAAAATGAAGGAGTTGGTCAGATGGCCTCTAATGTTCTTCTGATTCTGAATCTATGATCCCATGATCCTGAGTATCTGGGGAAGTTAGTTTAGATTTTTATCCCTGAATAAGAGTTTTACTTTTGGCAAATAATGTATTTTGGCCACTTTTCAATTTTATATTATTAACTTTTATTAAGCAATTCATAATCTTTTATTTTTTAAAATTCTTACTTTAAATGCCAAATGATCATTTCCATATTCAAGTTGACCAGATAAATGGGATAATATATGAAATTGCAAATCACTTATTTACTTATTGAAGTATACACTTAGCCTTAAGGTATGCACATACTGTTTTCAATATGTAGCTTTCAAAGCTGTCCTGATTGTTTATGTTTCCTTTTGGTCTTCCTTCTGTCTTCTCCTGTGCATTTTCTAAAAATGCTTCAATAACCTTCTTTTCTTTTTGGGAGGGAATCCCCCCTGCTAGCCCCAGTCTCCTCCTATTTCCCTTCCTAAATAGGAAAAAAAGGGAACAAAACCTTTTTAACAAATGTGCCTGGTCAGGCAAAACAAATGACTATGTTGGCCATGTCTGGGAATTTATGTCTTGAATCAATCATTTATTTATCAGGAGGTGAGTAGTAAGCTTCATCATTGGTTCTTTGGAGTTGTGGTTGGACATTGCATTGATTAGAGTTATTGTTAAATTTAAATTGAAGAGATTGGCTCTTTGAAAATTGGATAGGTTATACATAAAACCAGAAAAGTAGTAAGAAATGCGATATAAATTCATTTTTTTCTGTTATTTTTTCTCAGCAAAACATTGGTGTCATCAGAAATTATGAGCTTACATTACTGCTTTATGAAGGACTTTGTTTTAAAATAAATATTAAATATTTTTCTAGAAAGGGTGTTGGGAAATATTCTCACTCATATCAAATCTCAATTTCATTTCTCAGTTTCATATCAAACTCTGAATGTTCCAAGCTAAACTTACCTCAACCCTTCCTTTTTTCAAATTTCCCTATTTCTGTCAGAGACACAATATCCATCCTTCCAGGTTCACAACCTTCGAATTATCCTCAACTCTTCACTCCATGTATCTTATCTAATCCATTGCCACATCTTGCTTCACCCCCCCTCCCCCCTAATCCAGTACATCTCTTTTATCCAACCCTGGCCCTTCACTTATAGAGCTGCTACTGGTCCTCATCTTTATATTATTGCATCAGCCTTCTAATCGATCTTTCTGCCTCAAACTTCCCACTATTCTCTCTTCAACTGTGCTATCAAAGTAATTTTCCTTAAGTGAAAAGCTGACCACATGGCTCTCCTACAGCCAGGAAGTTTGTTCAGTCATGTTTCAGTCATTTAGTTGTTCAATCTTTGTTCAATTTTTTGTGACCCCATTTGGGGTTTTCTTGGCAAATATACTGGCGGTTTACCATTTCCTTCTCCAGCTCATTTTATAATTGAAGAACTGAGGCAAACAGTGTAAGGTGACTTGCCGAAGGTCACAAAACTAGAAAGTGTCTGAGGCCGGTTTTGAACCTGGGTCTTCCTGATTCCAGGCCTTGAACTCTATCAATTGTGTCACCTAGCTGCCTCAGAAGGACCTGTGTTCAAATATGGCCTCTGACACTAGAAGTGTGACCAAGGTCAAGTCATTTAATTTCTGTTTGCCTCAGTTTCCTCAACTGTAAAGTGAGGATAAAAATAACATACAACATCTAAATCTCAGGAGTGTTGTGAGGATGAAATGAGATGATATTTGTAAAGGGCTTAGTATAATGCCTATCATGTAGTAGGTGCTATATAAATATTTATCCCCTTCCCTTCCCTGTTATTGGCTTCCTTTAGGAAAAAATATAGACTCCTCTGTTTGGCTTTTAAACTTTACACATCCTGCCCCCAGTCTATCTCTTTAATGTTCTTGGACATTTTGCTCAATGATATAAAAACAAATACAATAAAATACAAAAGACAAGTACAATAAAATAAAATTTTAAAGAAGATTCTTTGTCTTGCTCTATTTGCTCCTTCCTCTGGTGGTGATTTTTGAAAAGAAGGTGGTCAACAATAAATGAAGTTACTATATCACTTTTTTCTTTTGAAGAACTTCTTTTCTCATATGATTTCTCACGGTTAATATCTTTATTGCTCTATGGTTAGGGAGACCAAGGTACAACAAATTAATTGTAGAACTTTTGAAATGAGAGAGAACCCCATAATTTAAAATCACTGGTTTCTATGTATATGTTGTGTCTTTCCATATTTAAAATTCTTTGAGAGCAGGAATTGTACCTAATAAATGCCTTTTGATTTATTCAAGTCAAAACTGTGTAAATCTTGTCAAGAAGATTATTCTCGTCATAAATTTTAAAATAATTTGTGATGCTGAAGAGGATAAATGGCAAACTGGTATATTAGCAACTTTACTTTTTCTATTTATTTTCTCCCAGAAGACCCAGGTATTTTGGGCTTAAAAACAGAAATCTGTTGATAATGGTCCCTGAATAGTTAATTAGTGTGAAGTAGCTGTGTTACTTTAGTGTAAGGTGCATTTTAACTCCCCTCTTCTCTAGAATATGTTGTATGTGGGTGGAGGACCAAATATGAGTCACTTGAATTTTATCATTAAGAAAAATGCAAACATTGTTGCAAGTTTGCTGATAAATTTGATCTGCTTTTCATAGAATTTTGGCACTGGAAGATTTCTCAAGGTCATTCAGTGAGTCACAGCTAGTGATTTATAAACTGGAAGATGCCTGTATCCTTATTTCCCAGGATTAGTCTGGTAGAAAAACAAGAATATGTGATGGCCCATCTTCTTCATTTGTGAGCTACCCTACCTAATTTAGGGCAAGTGAGTAGGCCTTTTCTTTTCTCCATGTGGCTCTTCTTCCCCAGAAGCCCTAGTTCCACACAATTTGTTGAAGGTCTTATTGAATTTTATAGTCTTCCAGACTGAAAAGATTGAGAAGGTGACATTGTCCATAATTGTAATTTTTTTTCCCATACTGCACAAAATTCCAGGTTGTGTTTGTATACCCTACTTTTAAATAAAAGCATTATTAAAAAGATTATATAACAATTTAGCTTCTTACTCAGGGTTGGGTTCTTTTCTAATTTTTTCTTAGTTTTTATTTTTTTATACATTCAATTTGATTTAAATGTAACATCATTTCAACTCTTAACATAAATTATGTCTGTTGTGGTTTCTTTTTTTTTTTTGGCTAGTCAATGGGGTGAAGTGACTTGCCCAGGGTCACACACCTAGTAAGTGTCAAGTGTCTGAGGCTGGATTTGAACTCAGGTCCTTCTGACTCTAAGGCCGGTGCTTTATCTGCTGTGCCACCTAACTGTCTCTGTTGTGGTTTCTTTATGTCCTGTCTTCAATGCAGGAAACTCCAAGTATCTGGATCACCCTTGGTGGAAGAAAGGCCATCTATGACATGTACATCTTTGTACTTCTTAATATCTAGCATAGTGTTAGGGAACACACAAATAATAACAGTAACAACTGACATAGAGTCTTTTCATGTTTGCAAGCACTTTATATATCTTGTGTAATTTTATCCTAATAATCTTGTTTACAGAGTGCTGCCGTTTCCATTTTGTAGATGAGTTAACTGAGGTTCAGAGGTTGCGATTTACCTTTGGTCACAAAGTTGAAAGCTCTTCTCAGTATTTAATAAGAGTTTGAAAGGGAATTGAACAATCTAGATTTGTTATTTAAATTCAGTTTTCTGACTTTCTCTGAGTGGAAAAAACTATTTGTACTGAAGTTGAATTAGAGAGCAACATAAATCTCATTGGGATTAAGAAGAGAGACAATGTGGAAAGACTACTGGATTTGGGTTGATATACCTGTGTTTTAATCTTGACTCTGCCACCAATTAGTTGTGTGACTTTTGGCAAGTCATTTAACTTCTCTGGGCTTTAGTTCCTAATTGGCAAAATGAAGGGCATTTGGATTACATGATCTCAGAGGTCCTTCCTCTCTGAAATTCTGTGAATATAATAGCTTACAAATATACACTTTAGGTTTTTAAAGCACGTTCCTCAGAAGTATATATGAGGTAAACTTTCTTGCTTTTAAAAATGAGGAACCTGTGGTTCAAATGAGTTTAAGTGACTTGCCCATTGCCACACAATCAGTTTGAGCCAAGGAGCCCATTGAACCCTGGTCTCTTGGCTCCAGGCCAAGCATCCTTTCTCCTCATTTACAAGGGCGTGGGGAACCATCAGCCTTGAGGCCACATGTGCCCCTCTAGGTCCTCCAATATATCCCTTTGCCCGAATTTCAAATTTCATAGAAAAAGGATTTGTACCTTGAGGCCACAGATTCTCCACTCCTATCCTAATACATATGGCCTTTAAGTCATTCTGCAGTTATGGCAACTATGTCCAAATGGAATGCATTATACTTTGCTATCTCTGTTGAGGACACCACTATCTTTCTAGTCATTGGGTTTGCAACTTCATTATCGTTTTTTACTTTTCCCTTTCCTTCATTCTCTATATTCAATCATTTGCCAGATTTTGTTGATTCTGCCTTCATAGTATCCCTCGTATTTGTTCATTTTACTTATGTAGCCACCACTCTAGCTTCAATCCTTATCACCTCTAGCTTAGACTGTTTCCTAA
This sequence comes from Vombatus ursinus, assembly GCF_900497805.2. Classification (NCBI taxonomy): domain Eukaryota; kingdom Metazoa; phylum Chordata; class Mammalia; order Diprotodontia; family Vombatidae; genus Vombatus; species Vombatus ursinus. The sequence goes on along the minus strand of NW_020954562.1, from coordinate 11,628,411 downwards.
TTTGATGCCTCCTAATTTGATCTTCCAGCTTCTAATTTCCTCTTTTGATCTGGTTGTTGGTGGTTGTCCTTTATGCTTGAAGAGGACCAAAATGACATCACTCTGTCAGGGTCAAAGTACAGTGTGTTAGACTGTACCTGATTAGACCAATATGAGTTTGGAAGGCTCTTCCACAGATTGGGCACAAAAACTCCATGTGAACATTTGTAATGAAGATGTCTTTACATTTGCACATCTCATGATTCTTTTGAGCTACTGCAGTTCTGCTTCGCTCATAGAGCACAACAACTTTTTTGATGCAGGCATGCCATGCTGGCCCGTCCTTGTCCAGTGTCTCTCATTTCTCACAATCAATTCCAAAGTTCTTCAGAGAGATCTGAAGAGGGTCCTTGTATTGCTTCTTTTGACCTACATGTGAGCGCTTGCTTTGTGTGAGTTCTCTGTAAAATATTCTTTTAAGCAAACATATATTTGGCATTCAAACAATGTGGCCAGCCCATTGGAGTTATGCTCTGTGTAGTAGAGTTTGAATGGTTGGCAGTTCAAGATTCTGAAGATTACTTGGCAAGATTAGGTACCGGGCACTGAGGTCCTTTCTTAAGCATGCTCTTTGATCTGTCTTCTACATGGTAGCAAAATTGATATTCCTAAAACATACATCTCACCGTGGCTCTCCCCTACTCAAATAATCTTCAGTAGCTCCCCATCACTTCTAGAAAGGAATACAAAGTTCTCACCCTGACAGAGCACTCTACAGTCTGGCTTCTGTCTACCTTTCCACTCTTATTTAATTACTTGTTCTAGTAAAACTTGTATAGTAGCTGTTCACTATATGACAGCCCACCTCCCACCTTTCTGCTTTTGTCTCCCATATGTATGAAATACACTCCTTCCTCAGCTTCTTGGTTTAATTACTGTTTCTTCAAGGTTCAGCTCAAGTGCCACTTGCTACATAAATCTTTTCCTTGTTCCCCCAGTTGCTTCTGCTTTCTGCCTTTTGAAATTACTTTGTATTTATTTGTTTAGGTTTTGTATTCTAACCCCTCCTCCCTCACCCCCAGTAGAATGTAAGCTTTTTGAGGTGAGGGATTGTCTTTTGCTTCTTTTTGTATTTGCAGTGCTTGGCACAGTGCCTGGCACATAGTATGTGCTTAATAACTGTTTATTGATTGATTGAGGGCAGGGATCGTTTCATTTTTTTTTGTATCCTCAGTAGTGCTTAATAAATGTATGGATTGAATTCAGTAAATAAATTTGTCATGAGATTTTAAAGATAGTCATACCATTAACTGATTAAAAAAAACCCAACTTATACATAGCCCTTTCATTGGAAGTGATAATCCAATTTTTTGATAGCAAAAGCTTCTTCAGTAAGTATAGAAATAATATCTTCCTTTGAACTAATTTATTCTAATCAGTTAGTCAATCAGCAAACGTTTATTAATGTTTCAGTCACTGTGGTAAGTGCTGGGGATTAAAAAAAAAAGAGGCAAAAGACAGTCTGTGCTCTGAAAGACCTTACAATCTAATGAGGGAGACAACATGTATATAAATGTATACAAAGCAAGCTATATACAGGATAAATAGAAAATAATTAATGGAGAGAAGGCACTGCAATTAAGAGGAGTTCGGGGAAGGCTTCCTATAGAAGGTGGGATTTTAGTTGGGGCTTAAATGAAGCCAAGGAAGTCAGTAGTTGGGAGTGCACAAGAGACAGCATTTCAGACAGGAGGGACAGCCAGAGAAAAATGATTGGAGTTCAGAGATGGAGGGTCTTGTTCGTGGAATGACCAGAGGCCCATGTCAGTGGATCAAAGAATACAAGTCAGGGAATAAGATGTAAGAAGACCAGAAAGGCAGGAAGGGACTAGGTTATAAAGGGTCAAACACAATATTTTATTTTCACTCCTGTAGACAATAAGAAGCTACTGGAGTTTATTGAGTAGAGGGTTGGCATGATCAAACCTTCACTTTAGGAAAATCACTTTAGTGGCTCAATGGAGAATAGATTGGAGTCGGGGAGAGACTTGAAGCAGGCAGACCCAGTGGCAGGCTGTTGCAGTAATCCAGGGGTAAGGTGATAAAGGCCTGAACCTGAGTGGTAGCAGTGTCCGAGGAGAGAAAAGGATCTATTTGAGAGATGTTGCAAAGGTAAAATGGACAGGCCTTGGTGACAGATTGGCTATGGGAGGTGAGAGATAATGAGGAATCCAGAATGACTCCTTGGTTGTGAGTCTGAAGGACTGGGAGGATGATGTTGTCCTTTACATAAACAGGAAAGGTAGGAGGTGGGCAGGGTTTAGGGAGAAAGATAATGAGTTCTGTTTTAGACATAATGAGTTTAAGATGTCAAGGGGACATCCAGTTAGAAATGTCTGAAAGGCAGTTGGAGATGCAAGATTGAAGGTCAGCAGAGAGATTGGGGTAGGAAAGGTCAATTTGAGAATCATCAGCATAGAGATGCTAATTAAATTCATGGGAGTTGATGAGATCATAAAGTGACTTAGTATAGACGGAGAAGAGAAGAGGGTCTCCGACAAAACCTTGAGGAACTCCTGCAATTAGAAAGGGTGTTCTGGAGGAAGATCCAACAAAGGAGACAGAAGAAGGAGTAGTTAAATAGGTAGGATGAAATCCGGGAGAGAATGGTGTCCTGAAAACCTAGAGGAAAAGTATTTAGGAGGAGAAAGTAATCAACAGTGTCAGAGGCTGCAGAGAGGTCAAGAACAATGAGGATTAAGCAAAGGCCATTGGATTTGGCAACTAAGATTATTAGTAACTTTGGAGAGAACAGTTTTGGTGGAATGGTAAGGTTGGAAGCCTAAGGGGTTAAGAAGAAAATGAGAGGAAGTAGAGGCACTTATTGTAGATGGTCTTTTGGAAGAGTTTAGCTAAAAAGGGCAGAAATCATTTGAGAATTGAAAAAGCCGGAAAGTTTCTATGGGTTTTTCAGTCAAATGGAAAGAGAATATAAACTGAATTAACTGTATAACAGTATTTTAGTTTTCATGTTGATCTGTGTTAAAAATTTGGACGCTTTTAAAAATGAACTCTTCTCTGTATTTCATGCATGTACATTTGTACTTTTAACTATTTTAGTTTCAGACTTTGAAGAAAACTAGCCTGTTTTGTTATGTTATGCAAAACAGTCTATTTTTTGTAATGTTTACTAACATTGTAAATAAGTTATATTGTTTCTTAAATGTGTCAAATAAGAGATTTGCTACATGGTATAATTTTACTATTTCACCCTTCATCTTCAAAGCATTTCTTCATGACATGAAACATGTGAAAAAAATTTTCGACAATGAAACTTTGCATTTTCTTGTTGCCTCTTTTATTATTTGCCTTAATGGTAATGTTTCACATAAGAAGAAATGCTTTCAGATCTTTTGAACTAGTATCTCTTATGCCCCACTGCCTCCATTTTTTCCCCTTCTATAAGATTCTCTGACACGTTTTTCTTATTGTTGGAAGCTACACTCAAGAACCAGGAGACACCTGGCAAAAATTTCCCTATTTTTATTGTCTCTCTGACATTGCATTTGTAGCTAGACCCTTCTTCCTCCTTTCCTAGATTTATTGTTGCCAGTCCCTTCTGTTCTTTTACTTTCTTGCTTTTTGTACTTTCATAGAGAGGTAAGAGCTTAACACTGTATAAAAAATTGTAATGCGACAAAAGTGTTGTTACCTTTTATTTCTCTGTGTGACTATTACTAAACATGTTATTTCGAGATAGAAATCCAGTTTGAGAACTAAAACTAAACACTTTTTGCTTATTGAGATCTTTGTAGTTAACGCTGTTCTCATGGGGGATAATAGTTTTATTTAATGTTTCATAATGGTTTATTTCATGTATAGAAGAGTTTCTGGGAATCTTGTAATATTGTGCTCTTCATATGGCTTCATTTTGTACTTCATTGGGTCTGTGATATTATTGGTATGTGTACTTTCTCAGTTTTCTACTAGTATATGGTGTGCAAATCATAACTCATCCTTGTCTTTTCAGTATGTGAAGCTCTTATTTGTGCCTTTCCATGCTATGATTTTTTTTATCATACTTTTCTAAAAGGATATGTGGATATTTTTTGCACTTAGTATTATTTTATTTTTTTTCCAATTACATGTGAAGATAATTTTCAACATTCATTTTTGTAAGATTTTGAATTTCAAGTTTTTCTCTCTCCCTTCCCTCCCCTCTCTCCAAGACAGCAAGCAATCTCATTTAGGTTATACATGAAAGAAGAAACAGAACAAAAGGGAAAAACCATGAGAAAGAAAAAACAAAAAACAAGTGAAAAAAAAAAGTGTGCTTCAATGTGCATTCAGACTCTTTCTCTGGATGTGGACAGCATTTTCTGTCATGAGTCTTTTGGAATTGTTTTGGATGATTGTATTTCTGAGGAGATCTAAGTCTATCATAGTTGATCATTGCACTTGTTCCTGTTATTGTGTACAATGTTCTCTTGGTTCTTCTCACTGCACTCAGCATCAATTCATGGAAGTTTTTCCAGGTTTTTCTGAAATCTGCCTGTTCATCATTTCTTATAGCACAATAGTATTCCATTACATTCATATACCACAACTTGTTCAGCCATTCACCAATTGATGGGCTTCCCCTTAATTTCCAGTTCTTTGCCACCACAAAAAGAGCTGCTTTAAATCTTTTTATACATGTGGGTCCTTTTCCCTTTTTTTTTTTCTTTTTTGGTGAGGCAGTTGGGCATAAGTGACTTGCCCAGAATCACACAGCTAGTGAGTGTTATGTGTCTGAGGTCAGATTTGAACTCAGGTCCTCCTGACTCCAGGGCTGGTGCTCTATCCAGTTCGCCATCTAGCTGCCCCTCTTTTCCCTTTTTGTGATCTCTTTGGGATACAGACCTAGTAGTGGTATTGTTGGATCAAAGGTTTGATAGCCCTTTGGGCACAATTCCAAATTGCTCTCCAAAATGGTTAGATCAGTTCACAACTCCACCAACAATGCACTAGTGTTCCAATTTTCCCATATCTTGTCCAGCATTTATCATTTTCCTGTTTTGTCATGTTAGCCAATCATATAGGTCTGAGATGGTACCTACTTCAGAGTTGTTTTAATTTGCATTTTGCTAATCAGTAGTGATTTAGAGCATTTTTTCATATGGCTATAGATAGCTTTAATTTCTTCATCTGAAAACTGCCTGTTTATACCCTTTGACCATTAGTTGGGGATAAGTGGATATATTTTCTCAGATGCTAATAGAACAGTTAGAAGTGGTAAATCAAAATAACATCTTTAGTTAAACTTGCCTATCAAATATATTCTAGCAAAAAACATTTAAAAAAGATCCAACTTAAATAAAAATGAGGTTTCATTTTACCAACCATTTTATTAGCCCCAGTGAATCATGGCAGTTATATCAAGAATTGGAAGTTGTGAAATTTTTTTTTAGAATTTCAAATGAATTGTGATACCTTATTCTTTTTTTTTTTTTTTGGCTAGGCAGTGGGGTTAAGTGACAGCTAGTAAGTGTCAAGTGTCTGAGGCTGGATTTGAACTCAAGTCCATCTGACTCTAGGGCCAGTGCTGTATCCACTTCACCACCTAGCTGCCCCTGCTTCATTTTAAAAAATAAGTGCAAACCAAGAGGGATTACATGATACATTACTGGAGAAAGAACTGTTATTTAAAAAAGACATTTCATTAAGGTCTTATAAAAATGATTACGAAAATTATTACTTGTTAGGATCAAACAAATTTCAATGAAAGTAATTTAGAATATACTTAAAAAGGTTGAATAGAAGCCATATAAACTCAAGCAAAGACAAAAACTAGAGAGTTTTGTGTTCTAGGTAGAGTCTGCATAAGTGGGATATTTTGTCGTTTTAAAATTTTATTTTTTTTTTAAAGACAATTCAGCAAAATTAACACATGTGCTAAATCTGACAGTCTATGCCATGTTTGCACCTGTGGTCGTCCAGTTGTTCAAAGAAGGAGGGAGGTACATTTCCTTATCTCTAATTCAGGATCAAGCTTGGCCATTCTAATTACATTATAATTCTTTTTTGTTATTGTTCTTTTCATTTATATTGTTTTATTTTCCTGGGTTTTATTTTACTCTCCATCAATTTGTGAAAATCTTCCCATGTTTCTATATTCTTCATATTTGTTGTTATGGTAAAGGAAATATTCCATTCCTTCATTGTATGATAATCTAACTGTTCTCTGGGTGTTCTTTTTGACAATAGAGGGAAATTTTAATTGAACAAATAGAAGATATTATTGCAACCAGAGTTTGATTATATGAAAATGATTTTTTGCATAACCAAAAATAATACTTTTAAAATTGACTGCAAAGAAAGACTGGAAAAATATTTGCAATAAATATTTCTTTAGACGGACATGACACCTAGAATCTTTAAGAAACCTTCTAGAAGATGATCTTCTCTCCATGTTACTAACATTGAGGCTGTCTGATATAAGCCCTTAATTCCCCTTTTCCATACATCAAAATCTCTCTCTCTCTCTTTATGTATCACTCATACTTTCATTCAGCATTCATCCAGTATGACTGCAGTCAGAGGACGTAGGTTCAAATCTCACTTCTGACAGCTGCTGCCTGTTTGACCTTGAGCAAAAATTAGTTCCTGGACCTTAGTTTTCTCCCTGTAAGATGAGGGAGTTGGACTAGCTGGACAGTGACATCCCTTCTTGCCCAGTCTTATGATCTTATGACTCCCTTTCCTTACTGTTCCCTTCTTCTCTGCCTACAAACATGCTCAGTTCTCCGCTGTCTTCAGTTCTAAAAAGTTTACAGACTATATTAGCTACTTTTGTGACTGCTGAAGGGTATGTAGGATAATCAATATTTCTTTCTTTTCTTTTTTTTTTTTTTTTCGTTTGGTGAGGCAGTTAAAGTGAGGGGTTAAATGACTTGCCTAGGGCCACACAGCTAGTGTCAAGTGTCTGAGGCCAAATTTAAACTCGAGTTCTCCTGACTCCAGGGCTGATGCTCTATTCACTGTGCCAATAATCAGTATTTCTTTTCAACACCTTCACATCTAATCATTTTCTAAGATCTGTAGATTATTTAAAAAATTTTTTTAATGAACAAAAATCTGTTCCCCATTGGGGGTAAAAAAAAAAAGAGAGAAATAAAACTCTTGTAACAAAGCATAATCAAGCAAAACAAATTCCTACGGTAGCTATGACCAAAAAATCTATGTCTCATTTTGCACCCTAAATCTATTTCCTCTCTGTCAGTAGATGAGTTTATCATCTGTCCTCTTTACACTTAGCTGGAAGGATTGTTGTGAGGATCAAATGAGATAATATTTGTAAAAAGCTCTTAGCATGGGGCCTGGAGGCACTGTATAAATGTTTATTCCCTTCTATTCCCTCTTGAATCATGGTTGATCATTACATTGATCATAGTTTTTAAATCTTTCAAAGTTGTTTATCTTTGTGGTGTCATTTTTTAGTATAAATTGTTTTGCTTACTTTACTCTGTATCAGTTCTATTGTAATCATGACTCTAAAACCAACATCCTTTTAGTTTGGGTGTGATGTTGGGATGAAATGAGCCACTGGCAAAATCACAGAATATTTAACAAAAGTGAAGGCTTACTTTGCTCTAACACAGCAACGATAGGTACCAAAGATACAGTGGCACTTAGCTTCTCTGGATGTGGCTCCCTCTTTTCCCTCTGAACAAGTGTGAGGACTCTAGGTCCTCAAGTTCAGCCCTTTAACTGAATCGCCTTAATAAAAGGATTTGTTCTGTGAAACGGACTCAGTCAAAAGGCTGAACTCGAGGACCTAGAAGGCCACATGTGGCCCTGAGACTACAGGTTCTCCACCCCTGGTATAGTGACTTGGTGATCTCAGGGACCCATCAAGTGTGAGAGGCTTCAACTCAATTGGACCTTTTATGCCCCTGGATCAGGAAACTGGGGCCAATCAGGTTGCACAAGGTGGGTGTAGGGGAGAGGAAGCTGTGTCAGGAAAGCACTGGTTCATACAAATCTTCCCAGATCTCTCTGAAACCACTCCTTTCATCATTTCTTATGCAAAAATAAAATTCCAATCCATTCATATTCCATAATTTGTTCAGCTTTACCAAACTGATGAGTACCCTCGTAGTTTCCATTTCTTTGCCACCACAAAAAGAGCTGCTCAAACAGTTTTATATGTATGGTCCTTCTCTTTTCTCTCTTTGGGGTATAGTCAAAGGGTATACATTATAGATTCTATCTTCACAGTAATTCTTTTAAATCTTTTATTTTCTATACATTCCCACTGCCATTACCTATTTCAGGCTGTTTTTACTTCACACCTGCACTATTGTAAGCAGGATTTTAATCAGTTTTCAGATTTCCATTCCTTCCTTTGCTCTGATCTCTCCTGCTCAACTTCTACTTTAATCCTTGTAGTGAGTAAGTCTAATGGCCAGTTCCCTGCTAATAAATCTCTGCTCCCTATTGGCTATTGAATAAGGGCCAGATTTTTTAGTTTGACATTCAGAAACTTCCCCGGTCTGGTTCTAATCTACTTTTCCAATTTTACCTCACGTTATTTCCCTTCTCATGCCCTCTGCCAACCTACTTGGGTTGTCATTCCCTTAGTAGAGCTTGGTCTTTCTTCCTCATTGCCTTCACACACTTTGTTCCCCATTTCTATACCTAGTAATCTTTCCTGTGTCTCTGACAATTGAAATCGTATCCATTCTTCTACTTTCACCTTCTCTGTGCACCCTTTCCAGTTAGTAGTCTGCATGTTTGCATATTCTATTTTTCCTGCTAGTTTGTTAGCTCCTTGAAAGCAGGAAGTAGAGCAGGATTACCTAGTAGAAACACTAGGCACATTCCAGGGGAGCTCTTAGGTCAGTGTCAACAAGGAATTAATCACTTGATTACATTAGCTAGCTTGCCTGTCATATGTTGACCTGTCTTTTCTGATACAGAACCCCAGCTACAAACTGATGGATAAAGCTAGGAGGAGATCTGAAATTCCCAATTAATCAAATCCTGTTTATTTTTAAAAACACTCACTTTAAGACTATTGGTTAGTTACTCTGGGAGTGACCACGACTCTGTTTTTGGTATTTCTTTTGAGATAACTTGTTGACACCCCCTATGAAGTCAGCTACTTTGACAGCGTTTCTGCCTTAACCTTCTGTGGATTTTGATACTTAGCTATAGGCACTCTAGGACACTCTTAAGACAGAGATCTTAAGCTTCTTTTGTAGTATTTTTTTAAAAGCACAACTTTTTCATGATTTAAATTTATGTAGAAAGGATAAATGGTTGTTATGCATCTAAATAATGATATATATAGCATTTTATGTGTACCAACCATAATTCAGTGTTATAAACTGTCAGATAAAATATAAATTGAATATTTTATATACTAATTCTCTTGTAGACTAATGAAGTAATTCTTGAAACATTTTTCTTTTGCTCATTGTATTTTTAAAGTTATGTGAGAGCATCAGTCTTGTTTTAAGGAAGATACCTCATTTGTCAAGATTTTTATTATTGTCAACTGTTTTAAAATTTCTTTTCTATGATTTTTAAATTATCATAGATTCAATCTGCAGTCAATAGAGTAGGATAATAGATTTAAAGCTGGAAGAAACCTTAGATATAAAAATCTAATACCCTCATTTTACGAATCAAGAAACTGAGGCCAGAGAGGTTAAGTGATTTGCCTAGGGTCACAAAGCTAGTAAAGTATCTAAAATAGAATTTGAATCCATATTTTCCTCATTTCAAGTCCAGTACTCTATCCACTACACTATACTGACTTCTAACATGTTTTTGTACTTTGTGAATCATTTTTCTTTTATAGTTTATAAGTGCTCATGTTTTTAAGAGGGCATTATTAATGGTTCATTTCAGTCCTAACATTTTAAAAACAACTAATAGAGTAACAAAACAATAAACTTTTTTTTTCCACTTTAAAGGTCATAATAACATTATAGTAGTTTATAATATTTAAAAGAAAAAAAATCTCTGAAAGTTTTGCTGCCCCATATAATCTTAAATTAGGCCATTTTTTTTTTTTTGCATTTGCTCCAGGGCCTTGCATAGTGCTTTACATATAGTATACTATTAATAAATATGTTGAATGTGCTTGCCAAAATATATTACTTTTGGCTTGTCCTTTTTTTTTTTTCCCCCATGACCTGTGTTTATCATTGTGAACACTGGTGATTTTACTGTAATACAGTATGACCTTAGGAACTTTTGAGATATCTAAATCACTAATTTTTTTTTATGGCTAGGCAATGGGGTTAAGTGACTTGCCTAGGGTCACACAGCTAGTAAGTGTTATGTGTCTGAGGCTGGATTTGAACTCAGGTCCTCCTGACTCCAGGGCCAGTGCTCTATCCACTACACCACCTCCCTGCCCCCTTTTGAGATATCTGAAGTGACTTGTCTCTACACTAAATGGCCCTAGAAGCAGCTTGTTATAATGGAAATAAAATTAGATTTGGAGATAGGGGAGAACAGTTTTGAGTCCCGCTGCTAACACATTGAGCTGCATGACCTTAGGCAAAGCTTTTCATCTCTGAGCCTTAGTTTAGTTTCTTCATCTGTAAAATGGGGGTTATGATATCTGAATTCCTACCTCCCAGTTATTTTTAGGAGCAAATGAGAAAATGACTGTAAAGCACTTTACAACTTTAAAACACTGTATGAGTCTCAGTTACTATTATTCTTTGCGTTCTTGTTTGAGTTTTGTTTATTCTTTATCTTCTCTTTCAGCTGTTTCTTTTTCCTGTTGGTGTGTCTGTCTCCTCATATCTCCCTTTCTGCCCACCCCCCCCCCCCCAGCAAAATCCAGCAGCACAACATATAAACACGTTCAAATACAGTCTCCTTTGCTGCTTTTGGTCAACTGTGCTCTTTTTGTTTCTGTCTGTCTTTTTCTTTTCTTTCTCTGTCTCTGCAGTATTTGAGGGGATGTCATGAGGAAGAGAGATATGAGTTGTACTGCTTGATCCCAGAAGGCAGAACTGTGACCATTGGATGGAAGTTTGTAGAAAGACAATTTTCTCTTTAATGTAAGGAAAAACTTCCTGACAATTAGATCTGTCAGGAAATAGAATGGGAAACCTTGGGAGGTATTGGATTTCTCCTCACTGGATTTCCTCAAGTGTAGGCTGGATGAAAATCTATTAGAGATGCTGTAGAAGGAATTCTTGCTCAGTTATTGTCATATTCTGTACTCTCCAAGGTCCCTTATAACTCTGAGATTCACTGATTTTTCTGATACAGTGAAGGCAATATTTTGTCTTTATATTCCCCCTTCATTATCAAATGAGACAATATTTTAAAAAAGCATTTAGTACAGCATCTGGCATAATAGTAAGTATTGTATAAATACTTTCCCCCTTCTCCTTGTTTTTTCTCCCTTTTTCTTTCTCCCAAGAGGTGGGAAAGATATTTCATCAAGTTTTCCAACCTTGATTTTTTTTTTCTTTAGTTACTGATTTGGGCTTCCTTTTTGTAGTCCTTTCATATTTATTGTTGTAATCATGTATATGTGATTCTTCTGGTTCTGCTTATTTTCTGTATCAGTTTATATAAATCTTCCCCCTTTCTCTAAATTCCTTGTATTTATCATTTCTTATTGAATGATAATATGCCATCAAATTCATGGAAGTTTATTTAGGCATTCCTTAGTTGATAGACACTTAATTATTTCCAATTCTTTGCTACCAGAAATGTGCTGCTATGAAATTTTGGTATATTTTGGGCATTTTATCCATTTTTTTTTTTTTTTACTTTCATGGGGCATATGCCTAGGAATGGTACTAAAATCATAGATTTATAGCTGTGAACAGTTTATTTATTTGTCTTACAATTCTGAGCTCCATTTATGGGTTCATTAATGTGCCCGTTTTCCCACAGCTGCTCCAAAGTTGTTTTCTTTTTTGGTGATCTTTGCCGATTTTTTGGGTGTGAGGTAAAACGAGTTGTGTTAATTTGTATTTCTCTTATTAGTGATGCATTTAGTCATTGATAGTTATAATTCTTTTGAAAGCTTTTCATATCCTTTCATATTTTTATGCCACTGGAGTGCAACTGATTGTTCATTTAAGAGATATTTAAGTTCTTGCCGAGTATAGAAAAGTGTCCGTGGTATTGGGTGAGTTACAATGTTTAGATTAGGCATGCTCTGTATACTCATGGAGGTTATAGGTTGTTGTTGTTGTTGTTTTGATGGGGATGGTTAAAACACATTGGTAACATACTCCTTCCTACTTTTGCCCACCCTATCTTTCAGGTGTACAATAATTAAAAAAAAAAATGGAAAAGTTGTTTACATGTTTGGAATGAAGCTTAATCAGTAGACAGCCCAAGTACTTAATTTGCTTCCTCGTGATGTCAGGAAAATTCACCCTTAATACATTGGGTAATCTCTTTGTGCCAAACTGAGGGTAGGACATTGGCAAGAATCACATTGGATAAACAGGCATAGATGAGTTGAGCTCTTCCATCTTTTATGAGGTCACAGGGCTATTTGAATCTGTCTTTCTGTTGCCCATTGCTTATAAATTTTGTTTTTTTCTGAGACTGTGGTCTTCCATGATTTAGCCATAGAACATTTCTCAGGGAAATTGAGTATTCAAGAAATGTGCCTTTGTAGCAGAAAATATCCTAATTAGAATCATTGAAAGCACTGTTAAGTTTCCTAAGGAGATTCTAGCTTTATTTTTTTTTTCCTACTCAATCCTGAAGCCAATTACTTGTCCTTCTTTTGCATTGTTCCGAGATATACATCTGTGTATATCTGATATGTGTGTGTGGGGGGGTCATATATTAAGGCAGTACCTTAGTAAGATGGCCATTTAAATGGCATGTATAGTCTGAGCAATATGTGTTTTTCATCTACTTTGGGATTTTTTCCTTTTTGTTTGGGTAATCACACTCTTGCATTACTGTGAATTTCTCTGAGGAGGTTTTGGACTTGATGCAGTTAGTATAAGGTTGAGTGTTTGGAGAACCTCACTGTTAAGAGGAAATTATTCTTTTATTTGAAACTAATGCAGGACATCTTTGCTATTGGTAAACAACTTGGCAAACATACAGCCTATTTAATATTAATATTAATTAACTTAATATTAAATTCTCAATATTTAGTAGACCACTGAACAAAGATATCTCTTGTTATATCTATTATGGAGTTTTATCTGAAGTTAATGTATGTCTGAATAAGGGCTTGTCTGAGTTTTTTTAAGGGTATGTTTTGGTAAATACATTTTGAATATAGAAAATGTGAGAATTAGTAAGTACAACTTGTTTGCTATAAAAATCTGATACTTTTTATTTTTTCCCCCATACTTTTGAAGTAGAGTATCTAATTTACTTAAAAATAATGAAAGAACAATTAAAAGCACTTAATCTATTTCAAATATAGCTTCAGCAAACAAAATAGCTATGAAAGAAAAACAGGCCCTAATTTTTCAATATTTGGGAAATCCTATCATAGAAATCAATTTTGAAGCAAATTTTCTTGGAACATTTAGATATGCATTTTTTAAAAATACTTTCACTCATAAGAAATAATAATGTCATTTTGCCTAATCTGTTCAAAGAATTGTTCTGTACTTAAATAAGTATTACTTCTCTTATTTTTCATATGTATATTTAAATATTTTGTATTGGCCTTTTATGAACTAAATTGTATATCTTCAGAAGCAGAAATTGACCTTAAGTGTTTCTGTATCTCCCATAGTGCCTCATAGAAAGTAAGTGTCCAAAACAAATACTTTTCTTTCCTCCTTCAGGGCTTATCTATCATCCTACTTGCTAACTATTCCAAATATTCCTTAATCTCTTTTCAGCAAACAACAACTGTCTTCCTGTAATATATAGTATAATCGTATGCTTTTATTGTTCACTGTTGTTTCAAGTGTTATAATCCTTAGCTAGTTTGTAAAACCCACAAGGTCAGGGACTTGTTTTTACTGCATTGCCCATAACTGATCATTTAGTACTTGTTGACTGAATGGTTGGGTTTGATCTGGATGAGGACAGGAACAAATAAAAGGTTGCCTCAGAATGTTAAAGGTTCAGCAGAGATAAATGCTAGTGTTTCTTAATGAAACCACAGAAACTGACCTGACTGATCGTACATATAAAGTCTGTCTTCTGCTTATTTTTTCTTAAGCAAGCCTACTTTAACAAAGTACAGTTCATATTTGATAGTGGGAGGTTTTATGTATGGAGGTGGTATTTTAGTCTTCACAAGGAAATAATTTTTGGGAACTTGAGAAAAGTGGAATAATGATGTATGTGTAATGGGTGAAAACAAATGAAATTGTGGCCCCTGCCTACTTAATTTTTCCTTTGATACTTGCCCTTTTCATAGGCACTTTACTCTCAATTTAGATGGCAAGCCAGTAAATACTACAATACACTATGCCAACAGTTGATGGAGTCAACTTTTGCCAAATTTTAGTGGTTTCATCTTTTGTTGATGCTTTAAAAAAATAATTTACTCAGCTGTGAACTCTTGAAACATCATAGTGGTGAGTCTTTTATTCAGACAATTACTCTTTAGTCAATATGCTTATCAGTAATTTTAGTAGGATCCAAAGTTGGTGGTATCCCTAAAGATGGCTAGTGACTTCACAGTTTGAAATTTTTTTTTCCTTGAGGGAACAACTCCTTGGATATATCCTGTTTGGAGATTTTTAAAAGTAACAAGAAACTTAGGTTTATTAGCAAAATAGTCAGAAAGTAGTTAAGACCTGAATCTCAGTACTATCCTATGGTTTAGATAAAATTTACAAATTGTTATTAGCGACCATGACTGTTTAAACTTTCAGGGGCAATAAGGTGGTGCAGTGGATAGAGCACCAGCCCTGGAGTCAAGAGGACCTGAGTTCAAATCCGGCCTCAGACACGAGATACTAACTCTGTGACTCTGGGCAAGTTGCTTAACCCCAATTGCCTCAAAAAAAAAAAAAAGGAAAAAGAAAAACTTTCAGATTAGGCGGTTTATGTATGGTTTCAGAAAGATTGTCTTTTATCTTCTCTTTTTTTGTTCCAATTATAAATAAACTTAGATGTTAACCAATTTGTGATAGTGTATACTTATTGCATTAACATTAATATAAAGTAAATATGCTGATTTGTTATAAGGGCTTTTTTTAATTGACAGGATTTGGGGGAAGACAAAGGTTAACAATAATATTGTCAAAAAAAGAAACAAAAAAGGGTAATTGAATCTTTTAAAAGAAAATGCCCAGAAGAGAGCACAAGGTAGGAAAGAAACAGCCCACTAGATGACTTTGAAAGTAAAATATTGAATGTATTTTATACTTTTTTATATTGTAAATAGTTGCACATGTATCTATAAACTTCTGTTATTTACCAACTGTTAATCCTACCCTGAAATATGTGTGTGTGTACTGACTTTAACATTACTTTAACATGTGTTTTCATGATCCTTTTTGACCTTTAGCTCGGAATCACTCAGAATTACTGAGAATATATTATATACTTTTTAAAAAGAAAGCCGTTTGTAATAAAGATTTGCAGATTCATATACAATCATATTTTTTGTTCTACTTTGTATATGAACATGCTGATTTTTTTTCTTTTGTTCTTTACATTTGCCATTCTTTCTCATCTAAAATTACAGTAAATTGGTCATGGGTAAATTTTTAAACAATCTAATTATTATTAAAGACTTGTTATTAAATCCTCAGAAAGCTATCATAGTGTTGTTGTTTTTAAAACATCATAGACTTTGAGGAGAATACTTGAGAGCCTTAGTGCCCCAAGTATTAATCTGCTACTGGCATGGGCCATGTTTTTATTCATCTTTGCATTTGTTCTAGTTCCTACCATAGTGCCTTGCACATAGCATTTGATCAATAAATATTTGAATCTTAGTTTGGTCTTTTTTTTATAATCTGTGTTCATCATTGTGAATGTTGGTGGGTTTTCTGTAATAGTACATCACCTTAGGAGCTACGTCCCTACTAAATGGCCCCAGAAGCAGCCTGATACAGTGGAAAGAACATAGATTTGGAGGTGGAAAAGAGTTTTGAGTCTCACCTGTAACACTTCCAGCTGTGTGACTAAGGCAAAGCACTTAATCTCTGAGGTTCAGTTTCCTCATCTGTCAAATGGATAAAAATGATGAAAAAATAGTTAATCAACTGGCATATAATAAGCGCTTACTATGTGTCAGGCACTGAGCTAAGTGCTGGGATAAAAAAAAAAGACAGAAAAAAACAGTCCTTGCTCTCAAGGATCTTACAGTCTAACAGAAGAGAAAACATGCAAACAATAATGTACAAACAAGCTACATACAGGAGTAGCTGGAGATAATTTTAGGGGAAAGGCATTGACATTTGGGGGGCCCAGGAGCGGCTTCTTGTAGAAGGTGTGATTTTAGCTGCGACTTGAAGAAAGTCAGGGAGGATGGGAGATAGAGATGAGGAAAGGGTTACAGGCATATCCAGTCAAAGTGCCTGGAAATGTTTTACGTAAGGAACAAGTAGGCCAGTGTCACTGAATTGCAGAGTATGTAGAGGAGAATAAGGTTAAAGAAGACTGGAAAGACTGGGGCAGGTTATGAAAGACTTTATATTTGATCCTGGAAGTATTCATTGAGTAAACATTTATTAAGCACCTGCTTTGTGCTGGGCTGTTCAGGGAAGACTAGCACCTCTGGTAGGAGGGCTTCCCAAGCCCTCTTCAGGGTTGCTCATCCACTTTTGGTGTCTACCTGTCACCAGACCCTCACTTGTGACTCCAAGAAGCCATAGCATGCACAGTGGCCACACCCTGGTAAACCATCTTGGCAAATGGTCTAAACCAGATTGAGGGTAACTGACAGGCCTCAAACCCATCAGTGAGTTAATGGGTTGTCTACCGTAAGCATCTGAAGACTTCCCAGGTAGAATAGGCAGATGTGAATAATTTATTCCCAACAGGCCATGAGGGTGGCTGAAGCAGGTGCTGTGGAATACTCAGAGCTTGGTTAGATATTGAAGACACCAGGGTCTTCTACTACATCCCAAGCAATTGCCAGTCACTGACTTTTGTCCTGCTTATGACAAATAGTATTTTTTAAAGACAAAAAAAATTATCATTACTGATCAAATATATTGAAAACGCCTGAAAATAAGTGCAATGTATAACACTTTTGGACCTCCTGCCTCTGTAAAGGGGTAGATTTGGGTAACTTTTCATATTTCTTCATTCAAATCATGCTTGTTTTTTATAGCTGCAATATTTATTTTTGATTTATTTTTGTGGTTCTTTCCATTTACATTGTTCTAGTTATTGTGTATATTGCTTTTTTGGTTCTGCTTACTTCAGTCTGTATCTGTTTATGTAAGTCTTTTCATTTGTCCTTAGTTTTCATTATATTTGTTCTGATATCATGTTTATATTCTATTATATTTGTGTACCACAGTTTAGCCATTCTCCATTTGATGAGCATCTATTTTGTTTCCCTTTCTTTGCTGCCACAAAAATTGTTGTTATTATGTATTTTGGTGTATGTGGGGACTCTATTTTTGTGAAAGAAGTCCTTTATTCATAAATATTACCCCTTCTAAAACCACTTTTACTGCTGTTTTCTGACATCAAACCTAAATGAGGAAACTGATATTTAGAGAGGTTGACTGCTTTGCCCATGATCACACTCATATAGCTCAGGGTCATAGATAGGATTTGAACGTCTGTCTTACTGACTCTACCATGAAACATTGCTTCTGTCATAAGTACATATCCAAGTTGGGACCTAAGATGAACATAAGTCAGGGCATAAGATGGAGAAGTGAGGGTGGAGACTGGGAGTGATCAGAACATTCACGTGGATCCCTCCCTTTTGTTTGTGGACTAAATCCTGCATTTTCTTCCTGTGTCATATGCTGTTGACAAAAATATTATGAATAATAATGTACCTGACATATAGCTCTTTAAGATTTTCAGAGAACTTTACATACTTATCTCATTTGTGCCATTGCATTCGGTTGAAAGAATGCTACCATGTCTGTGTGAGGATATATACATTTCTTTCTTAGTGCGGAAGGATGAGGGAAAAGGTAGACTGTCTTGATATAGAGATACAGAGTCAGATCACAAACCCAAGAATCAGATGAGAACAGTTAGATTAAATAAGAAAGAGTAATAAAAATAGCTAAAGAATGAGAATAGGGTGTGGGTTGGGTGGAAGTACAAATGTAAGCCAAATTACATGCATACTTTACGATTAATCAGCCCCACTGTGGTATGATGAAAAGAGAAGTGGATTTAAAAACAAAGTGATTTGGGCAAGTATCTTAATTTCACTGTGCCTCATTTTTCTTATCTGTAAAGTGGAGAAGTTGGACTAGATGGGCCTTTCCAATTCTAAAGGTATGATCTTTATGTTCTCAAATTCACTTCCAGATTTTTGACACTAATTAACCAATATATGAAACTCATTGAAGTTGCTTTTGCCTAGTAGATGGAAAGAAATGAGAACAGGGATCTCAGGTTCTGTTGCGTGGAGTTCCAAGTTGGATTGTGAAATGTTTTTCATAGAACCTATGTTATGTATTAAATTAGTTTCTATAACACTAGTGGTACAATATTATAATTACTTTTGATTGTGAATCTGATGGACAATTCTGGAAATTTAGTAACTATGTATGACATTGTTTCAGTGGGAAAATATTTTCCAACTTCCCAACAACCAACTCATAAATGAACTTCTAGAATATAGCTCTAAGTAGGAGTTGGCAAAACAGTATTAATTTTTCTGTTTTATTATCTCACCTATTTTTTTAAAAAGGCAAACATAGTAATTACTTATAAAAAGTAAAAAAAAAAACTACAAGAGGGGTTTAATATAACTAAATACTTTTTGACTCAGCATTGCCACTACTATGTTTACACCCTAAAGTGATCAAAGAAAGAGGGAAAGGACTTACATGTACAAAAATATGTATAGCAGTTCTTTTAGTACTGGCAAAGAATTCGAAACTGGAGGTATGCTCATCTATTGAGGGATGGTGAAACAAGTTATGTTATATGAATATGATAGAATATGATTATGGTATAAGAAATGATGGAGACAATTTCAGAGAATAATGCTAAGTCTTATATGATCCGATACAGAATGAAGTGAATAGAACCAGAACAATTTATACAATAACAACAATATTGTAAAAACAAACAACTTTGAAAGACTTAGGAACTCTGATCAATGCAATGACTTAACCTTGATTTCAGAGGACTCATGATGAAACAAACACCTGAAGGGTGATGGGAGTTAGAGAGCATATTGAGAAATATAATTTTTTTGATCATGGACAATTGGAGAATTTATTTTAATTGACTGTACATATTTGTTTTTTTTTTTAATTCAGTTTTATATTTAGTTCAGAATCCTTTCTCTTACCTCTCCCTTCTCCACCCATTGAAAAAATGAGAAAAATAAAGCTTGTTACAAATATATACATATTTATTACAAAGACTTTTTTCCCCTTTTTTTTTTACAGTGGGATGATGGGAGAGAGAGAGGATATTTTTTGCTAGTTAAAAAAAATAATAAAAAAACCCAAAATGATTGTACTGACTCATAGCTCTCTTGACAGTTTGCTAGTGTCCCTTTTCAACCCATTGACTATTTTCATTTTTTATCATCTTTCTCAATTTCTTGGGTTTGAGGTCAAATCTTAAGGTTGTTTTGATTTGCATTTTTCTTGTTATTAGTGATTTGGAACATTCGTTCACATAGTTGTTAATAGTTTGCAGTTCTTCTTTTGAGAACTGTTTCTTCATATCTTTTTTCCTGGAACACTCTTCATCTTCATCTCTGCCTCTTAGCTAGCCTGGCTTCCTCCTAGTCTTAGCTAAATTCCTACCTTCTGTAAGAAACCTTTCCTGGTCCTCTTTAATCTTAATGCCTTCTCTCTGAGACTATTCTCAATTTATCCTCTATCTATATTGTTTGTACACAGTTGTTTGCTTATTGAGTCCCTCATTAGACTTTGAGGGCAAGGACTGTTTCTTGCCTTTCTTTGTATTCCTAGCATTTAGCACAGGTTCTGGAACTTGGTAGTGTTGTCATTTTTATTATACTGACTTGGGCCAGCCCAGAGCATCGAATATTCAATACTGGAAGAGGATCAACCTAGACTGAAGATCTTTTGAGGGATTCTTAACTCTTCCCAGTGCTTCAAATCTAAGTTTTCCTTGTGATGAGCCACTCATACTTTGTTTATAAGGAAAAAAAATCCAACTTTATATCAGTTATAAAACCAGCCATCCTTATTTAGTTTCCCCTAGTCTCTGAACAGTTGTTTGATTTACTTCTTTGTCAGTTTTAAACTTTGAAACTCTGAAAATAATCACATGCAAATGAACTGAGAGACCGTGATACCCTGCAGCTTCCATTATTTCTCAGCTCTGAAATAGTGTCTCTTAATACATTCATCTCCATACAGTCCTCTCTCAGGTTCTTTTAAATATCTGACTTATCTTGACATTTTGTATGAACTCTGTTGCTTCAAACAGTAGTAGTAGTAGTAGCAGCAGCAGTAGCAGTAGTAGTAGTAGCTGGCATTAATATAGTTCCTAAGTGCCAGGCACTATGCTAAGCATTTATAAACATTCTCATTTTAGGGGCAGCTAGGTGGTGCAGTGGATAGAGTACCAGCCTTGGAGTTAGGAGGACCTGAGTTCAAATTTACCCTCAGACCAAACACTTGACACTTAATAGCTGTGTGACCCTGGGCAAGTCACTTAACCCCAGTTGCCTAAAAAAATAGATAAATAAAAAAAAAATCTCCTTTGATCCTAACAACAACCTTTTAGTAGTTGCTATTATTATTATTCCCTTTTATAATTGAAGAGACTGAGGCAGCAGGTTAAGTGACTTAACCAGGGTCACACAGCTAATAAGTATCTCAAGTGCTGCATTTGAACTCACACCTTCCTGAATCCAGGAATAGCATGGATTCTATCAGTTTTTTTTTTTGTTAACAAAAGTTTTTGTTACACCTGTGTTAACATCCAAACTGTTCATGTACAAAAGGGATAGTACTTATATCCTTCACAAGTTTATTTCATCTTTTTTTTTCTTTACTAAAAAAGTTATTTCTCTGCCCCATTCAGCAATCAAACTGCTCACATATGAAAGGGGAAGTACCTTACACATGTATATTTCAAAGATTTATAGGATCATAGATTTAAAGCTGTAAAGGAATATTAAAGAGCATTTGAGTCCAACCATCTCATTTTATAGATGAGGAAACTGAAGGTGAGAGTGATTTGTCCATGATTATGCATTTGGGCAATGCCTGAGGCTGGATTTGACTCCAAGTCCAGTACTCTATCCAATAATACCCTACCTTTTGCAGTATAATAATTAAGATTCATCAAATTTCCTGTGTCAACTTTCTGGAAAAGAGGCATTTTCCTTCTATAAACTGGGTAAAAGTATATCTCTCCTTCACACTGCAGATTGAATCTGGTAGTGATGTGGCTAAGGACAGAACCCAATGTATGATGCAGTGTTCCATCTTGATAGGATAAACTTATTTTCCTATCATCTTGGGTAGGAATGGGATGAAGACTATTCAAGGTCGATGTCTTTATATATGGATTGATTTGATTTGTTTAAGAAAGCTGTCTCATAATCTAATTTAGTATGAGGTAATAGGCACTGATGTAAAGTTTTGGTGAAGGTGTTATAGTCTAGGTGAGAGATTTTTATGTGGTCTTTCATGAAGCATTAACCTGAAAGGGCTAGTATACGTACTCCTAATATTTTGGTTATTCCTTATTAAATGTCTGACTTGCTTTTTAACCTATGGTTTGGAGATTTGGGGCTGAACCTGAATTTCTGTTTATGGCTCACATGTAACACTGGATGTGTTCACATTAAAAACTGAGCCTTGGTTTCAGGCCTAATTTTTCTTTTGACGTTAGTGAATTCCATTTTTTCCCGTAAAGGTACTATTCGAATACAGATAGTGATGCAATCATTTTAATTTCAGATCTTTCTATCCCATTTTATTCCTGAGAATCTTTGATCATTGGGATTGTTGCCAAATTCCCATGTTAATTATCTTCTAGATATCACAGTTAAAAGGATAGTGTGTGTACAGGCTGAGAAATATCTTTTCTGAAGAAATATGGAAATATGGAAAACTGCTTCTAGAGCAAGTTTTTCAAGAATCTACTTGAATGAGGCTGGTCAGATTTTGATTCCAGTGAGTATATTTGTATCACTCTTGCATCACTGGCATCATTCTTTTCTGGACATTTGGGGTATAATTTTGGTCAAACTTTATTAAAGGAGGTTAGACATTTCCATAAAGTTTTACTTCTTTTAACTCATAGCAAAGAGAATTTATGACTTGCAGTAGTATCTTCTTATTGGGCTTTGTATATGGTCATCCTTTTCTTGTGGTCTACTAATCTCTTAAATTTCTTAGCTAACTCAAGTGAAAGGCTGCTGTAAATTATGAGCTATTAAAAATCTTCATTTTTAGTGACAAGAAAAGTAAAGTTGTACTCTATTTTTCTTATCTTGTTGCCCCTTTGCAGGCTTACATGATAGAATGGAGTAACTGATTTGGTGATTGTATTATGGCTTTCACAATAATTTCTTTTTTCTGTTTTCTTGCTTTTAGATCATGGGATTTTAAACTCATGAAAATGGGCCTTAAATGATCTGAGGCCCAGAGACATAAAGTGACTTGCCCAACTCAAAGTAGAAGTAGTGAAAATGAGCAGGATTTAATTTGGGTTTTCTGGCTCCAAGCTCATTTGCCTTTTTCATTACTCTCTACTGGTTTTATTTTGTTTTGTTTTGTTTTGTGGAGACTAATTGACCTTATCTTGCCTAGACGGAAAGTTCTGGAGCTTCTCCTGGGCTGGGTCCCATTATTAATCGGCAACAGTGCTTTGACCTATTCTATTTCTTGCTTGGGTCAGATTTCCTTCCTTAGTTAGCCTGGTATCACTCCTCTCCCCTATACTGATGCTAGATTTAGTGAGGGTGCCCAAGTGGCTTAGGCCACTGAACCTCAGAACTCCAAAACTCAGAAGATTGACCAGCCTCAGTATTATAGATTATGGATGTGTCACAATGCCCAGTCATTCTGCTTCTTATCAATGCTCACTGGATCTTGTTTCAGACAATACCTCAACTTCAGGCAATGTCTCAGTTACCTACTGGTAATGTTGTGGTATAAATGTTAGGGAACATAGAGTTCTTTAACTTGTTGTTCTTCATTTACTCAGCAAATAAGCCCCTCTTTGGCATAAAATTCTAAGACAACTAAAAAGATGAATTATGATATATAGTGAGTGGTTGGTTAGGTATCCCCCTACCAATTGAGTCCCCCAAAACTACTGTAGTACACTCTAAGGGATCCCTCCAACACTCAGTCCCAGGTTGGGTTCTTTGATGAGCAGCTGTCCCAGGTTTCTGATACTCTGTAGATTTGCACTTTGAAAACTATACTTCATGATCCCTGACCAATGTGTGATTACCTTTATTCTAGTGAGGGGCTTTTTTTTTT
>NW_020954562.1:11504125-11604867 GCF_900497805.2 Vombatus ursinus | reverse complement strand
GTGTGTGTGTGTGTGTGTGTGTGTGTGTGTGTGTATAAGAACAGTACAAGGAGCATCAGGAGCTGCAGCTCAGATGATGACTCTTCCAACATTATTACAGATTCTTCATAATGAGTCAGTGTTCCATAGTAAGGTAGCCAAGGCATCTTTGCTTTTGATAGTGTGTCTTCTGATATAAAGTAGTGATGATGATCAACAGCATCACCAGAAATATCAGGACCACTAGAGGATAAAGAAATATACAGTCACCGATTTTTCATTATAGGTCAGGGTCACATGTTAGGTAGCTAGGATTTACTTTTATGCATTCTGTCCTCCTGCTAGTGTTGATAAGCAAGACTTACTCCTGTACCATTACTACCTCAGTGTTCCCCAGCCCACCAAATAGAAGTTCTTTTCCCTTGGACTTTCAATGGGGGGAATATTACCAAATTTCTGCCTCTCTTGATGATTTTGATGGAGGGCTGCCCCCCTCTTTAGCAGAGCTTTAGAAATATTTTCTATATCCTTTATTCATGAATTCATGATTACAACCAATTTAGCTAAGGGATCCCCTTTCTTCTGAGTAAATACATATTCTCTATAGTTATGTAGCAACATTTTCACTACTCATGAAAGAAAGCAAGGAATCTCTCAACCAGCCCTTGGACTTCCAAACTCTTCCTGGAAAGATTTGTCAGAACCCTCCCAGAGGAAAGAGATGTGTCAATGGAAGGAACTTGAACTGTTTCTCTGGGGTGTATGGATTACTCTGAGAGGACAGGGATCTCAAGGTTCAGATATCTCATTTGGGAAAGTTATAAGGAAAGGCAGGAGAAGTTCAAGTGAAGTTATTTTCAAAAATATTCTGTCTTTATTAGATGTCTTCCTCGAGGTTGGTTCTAAGACATCTCTGGACAATCATGCTACTAGAGTAGCATTGATTCAGCATGGACCTGGCTTCTGGGAAATGGAATACCTAGCTTTGGTGGTCAGGGCATGATGATGAAGCTGTTCCTTAGCAGGGACAAACCACTTGCCATGAGATGGGGTAAGATGGCTAAGATGCTAGATGCAGGCATATTGAAGGCCATGTTGGTTGGATGGCCTCTCTGACTAGTACAATAAGGGCAACTGGCCAGGAGTGGCTGCCTTATCACCTCACCCAACATGACATCATGCCCCTTCATGTTGAGATTGGCAATGGATCTATTTCGTAACCTCTTCTATTTTCTTATAATCTTCAATGTGGTTGCTTAGTTCAATACAGAGCATATGATGTCTATGATGGATTCTGATTTGCCCCATGAATAAATCTGTGTAGTGGTAGGCATTAGCATAATCCAAAGGAGAAAATCCTGATTATCCAATACTGTTTTCTTTTGGTGTCAGACCAATTGCGCAGGCCACATCCTAGAAATCATTATATAAGTAGATCTTATCTGAACTATACCTCATGTTTCTCTTGTTCACCAGCTATGAAGCCTACAACTTATAGTGTTAAAGGTCCATGCCAGGACCCTCATTCCTTTCTACCTAATTTATGGCTGCTAAAGTAGAATTGAACATATGTCTCCAATAGTGTATGGTAAGGTGCCATCAGTGAACAAAATGTTGATCCCCTGGAGCTAGATAGGGACTTATTAATTATCAGGTTATCAAAGGAAGCAGGTATCAGGGATTGAATGAGAGGCTTCAGCCTCTTGTTGAATCACGACATCTTTGTAAGGGACATTAACACTCAAGGGACCTGGGTGAGCATGATTTCAGTGTACCATTTCTGTTTAACAATAAAAACCTCTTTTGCCCAACACAGTCTTATTGGAGGAATCATCTTGCATAACAACTCATAATAGGTAACTCTGGATGAAGGATGATTTTATGACCAGGGTCATCTGCTCATTAACAACTAGGCCTCAGTAATAGTTCAGTAACTGCTTTTTCCTCACCCCCTTTCCCTGATGCCTAATGGTCATTAATGGCTCCACTTAGTCTTGTCTTTATGAAGAGATCTTAAAAAAAAAAATGGGCCCAAGGGATCTCAGGTGACCAGGGGGAGTGACTGTTGGATTCCCTATTTTAATTCTTCTTGGGCTAGCTTCACTTAAAAAAGTCAGATTTGCAAGAGACTGTAAATGAATACCATCAGGATACCTAGGAGGGGAATGTTGGATCTCTAAAACTTGGAGAGTCTAATGAGCTCTTGGGCTTTCTTTTTAAATTGTAGGGAAGCAAATATGAATAGATTTTTCTGGAATGTGTTGGAAATCATCTTAGTTTTCTTGATCTATTATATTCCTAAAACTTGACTGAGCAAACTGGATCTTAGGTTTTCTTAGGGTTGATTTCCCACTCCTTCTCCCTTACATGGTCCACTGTTTCATATAGGGTCCACTGTAGCCTTGTCTGACTCTCTCAACATTATATTATCAGTGTAATTGTGTACGTTATTGTCCTCAGAAAGGGAAACTTCTTTCAAGTCTCTGCCCATAAGTTATGTTGCAGCATGAAGGAAAAAGTTCAGATAATCCTGGGGAAGGACTTGAAAGTATATTAGACCTCTTCCTAGGTGAACTTCTCCTGACTAGTTTCAGGAATAGGGATAAAAGCTTTGAGGAGCTGGATAACTGTACTCACTCTATGCCTGGGTTACCTGGTCTACCACATAGATGAGGTCAGTAACAGGTACAGCACATGGGCATGACAAGTTTATTCAGCTTCCTGTACTCTGCTGTAAGCCAGCAGATGCCATCTGCCTTCATCAGCCATAGAGAGTTGTTGTATTGAGATAGCAGAATAACTACTTTGTCTTTTTTCTTGTCTGTCACTGTAAGAGAATATCTTTTACTCACTGGGGAACCTGGTATTGTTTGGTGTTGACTACACAGGATAGGTTTCCATTTGGCCCTCTCTATATTAACATGTAGAGGATTCTGAAGGGTCATATAGTGATTCCCAGTAACTCATAATACCTCTTCCCCTGTGAAAACTGGAGTGCTCCAGTGGGCTTCTTCTGGGTTTCCTGCTGTAATAATAATTATATTCAGCAGCCCCTTATATCCTTTAAAATTTTTTAAAAAATTGTTTTAAACTCAAAGACATTTTATATCTAAATGGGGCAGGGGCCTAAGGATTGGGTCTGCTACCCCTGTGTTGAGTTTCATGGTAAATTTTTACTAGCACCCTCATAGGTGATATTCTTTTCTTAACTCCATATTTCAGTAGCCTTACCCAAAGCTCTGTCTCAGAGAGGATGTCATTGTGATAATAATTATTTACTCTGACCAATTAATTTTTTTCAGTTAGCAAGCATTTATTTTTTCTCCCTTTCACTTTGCCCCCTTCCTCTCCCACTAGGAAAAAAACAAAGAAGAAAAACAAAATCTTTGCAACAAATGTACATAATTGAGTCCTGGGCCTGTAGTCTGGAACACCTGAGTTCAAATTCAGCTTCAGACACATCCTAGCTCTGTGACTGTGGGCAAATCACTTAAGCTATGTTTGCCTCAGTTTGTTTATCTATAACATGGGGATAATAATAGTACCTACCTGCCAGGATCAAATGAGATAATTGTTAAGTTCTTAACACAGTGGCTAGCATGTAGTCAATGCTATATAAATATTGCTATTATTAAGCAAAGCAAATTCTCATATTGACTGTGTCTGAAAATGTGTGCCTCCTGCATATTTGCTCCATTACTTCTCTGTCAGAATATGACTAGTATTCTTTATTATTGGTCCTCTGGAATCATGATTGATCATTGCATTGATCAGAGTTAAGTTTTTCAAAATTTTTAAAAATTTTACAATGTTATAAATTATTATTTTATTTTATGCTACATCACTTCATAAAAGTCTTTCCAGGTTCATTTGAAATTATCCTTTCATTGTTTCTTATGGCATAATAGTATTTCATTACATTCATACACCACAATTTGTAGAACCATTCCCCAGTTTATAGGCACAATCTTGGTTTCCAGTTCTTTGCCACCTTAAAAAAAGAACTTACATAAATATTTTGTACATATAGGATATTTTCTTTTTTATTTGATTTCTTTATGCCACTCAGATTTCACCAGCTGATTTGCCTGCACCATCGTGTGATGAGGGAGATCCATAGCTAAAGCCTGGCTCCATTTGGCCAGGGCTCCAGAGGGCTGTACTTGTTCCTTTACACAGGCTGTTCATAGGTTGTGGCCAGTGGGGTACTGCAGTGGTCCAATATATCAAATTAATTTCCTTTAGGAACTTGATTCCCTCCTTTGCTGCACTGCTTCCTTGCCCCCACCCCCCAACACACACACACACACACACACACACACACACACACACACACACACTCACTCTCTCTCTCTCTCTCTCTCTCTCTCTCTCTCTCTCTCTCTCTCTCTCTCTTTCTCTTTCTCTTTCTCTTTCTCTCTCGTTCTCTCTCTCTGACATTGTTGTTCATTTATTTAGGTGGTGTGTAACTCTTCGTGATCCCATTTAAGGTTTACTTGGCACAAACACTGGAGTGGTTTGCCATTTCCTTCTCCAGCTCATTTTATAGATGATGAACCTAAGGCAAATGGGGTTGTGACTGCTCAGGGTCACACAGCTAGTACACATCTGAGGCCAGATTTGAACTCAGGAAGGTGAATTTTTGGGCTGGCACTCTGCTCCACCTGGATGCACATGCCACAGTAGATCCCCTATTTTTATGGGGGCAGATATGCAAAATTCCCCATCTCAGCCATCTAATTAGAGAAAAGTGTGGTCTCCATTTGGAACATCTAATTGATTTAACTGGTTCTGCAAAAGTAAGTCCTCTGGGAGCCCCTATGTGAATAGAACTCAGCTGAATAGTTCTCTTTTGTCTCTACTGGACCACACTCTTAACTATTATTCAGGGACCTATCTGAGTTGCTGTTTAAATTTCTCTTGCAACTTTCCCAGTTCCATTGTGGTGAAAACCTCTTCTTTTTCTGCCCCTTCTATGAAGGAAATCGCACAGGGGTAGGCATGAGAGGGAGAGCAGTAAGAATAAGCCTGTGACTTTTTTTTAAATTAAATTTTATCAATTAATAAAATTTTTCTTTTTCTTTCTCCCACACCTCTCACCATTGAAAGAGAAACAAAAAGCCCTTGTAATATATATGTATAGTCAAGCAAAGCAAATTCCCACAGAGTGGGTACCATGTTTTATCATAAATCTGGAATTGTGGTTGGTTGTGTTAACTAAAGGGTTCTTTAGTCTTTCAAAATTGTTTATCTACGATATTGTTGTTACTGTATATATGACTTTCTTTCCACTGGTTTCCAAGTCTAGTCCTCATTTCTTCCCCCAGCCTTTTGTCATATGACCCTAATCTCAGTGGGAAGCAGCAAAACCTCTGGATTGTAGACCATGTCTGCTTCCTGTCAGTGGCCTATTGGTTCTTGCCTGAAGCCTGTTCTATCTGCATTACCCCTTTCACTCGTGCTGTTTACCAGCTCCAGCAGCTGTCCCTCTGTATACAGAGGTCTTCCTAAAGCTGATGAATGTACTTAGCCAGCTGATGTGCATTTTATTTTTTATGCAGGTGATTCAGATTGTGATGGTTATTGTTACTGTTAAGTCAGTGGTTAACAGGGAATGAATGGTAGACCTGGTGCCATCATTACCTTCCTGGCAGCCCCCTTTGTCACCCATTGAACTAGTCACCCAGCATCACTAAATGCCTTCCCTTTTCCATTGAAAGGATTCTCCGTACACCACCAGAAAGGCCCTTTTTACAGGGTGCCACATGTTTATTGCCTCTTCCCCACCTCACCCATGATGTGTCATGATACCTTCTTGTTCTTGCTACTGACAATGACATTTCTCATGGACTAGGCCTGACTGAGGCTGTTTGTTTGATAGTTTAGATCTGATATTGGAACTAACTGAAACACTAGTACATCATTCGGAATTGAAGAAAAGGAGGTTCACTGTACTCAACAAGGATATAGCATTTAGCTCATGTACAGCTCTATCCTTTCCATACTAAAAATGAATCTGGTCATCAGGGCAAGAACTCACAGGCCCTGCAATATGAGGCTGATAACTTCACTTGGGCCTGTGTTTTTAATGACCTTATGTGGCCAGGAAGTCACATGGGGCCTGCGGCTACCAGGAAGCTGTGTCAACTGCAGTGAGGCTTGAGTCTTACCATTCTGGGCCATGGAAGTTATGGAGACATCTTCCTTCCCTTTTAGGGAAAGAACTAACAACTTCCATATAAAATGCCTTTGAGGGACCAGTATTACAGAATCTTGTAATATTGAAATGGAAGACATGTGAGAAGTTAATTTAATTCAGTTCTAGAACATGAATTCGGCAAAGGATACTGCAAGAGTTTAGCTGACTAGTTGGTTGTTATCCTTAGTTCTGAAGAAGACCAAAATGACATCATTATGCTAGAGTCAAGTTACAGTGTGTCTGACTGTGGCGGATCAGACTAACATGAGCTTAGAATGTTCTACCACAGGTTGGGCACAAATAGTCCATGTGAACATTTGGGGTGGATACTCTAAATTTGCATATCTTTCATTTCTTTTGAGCTACTTCAATTTTGCTTTGCTCATAGAGCACACACTGTCTCTGATGAGGGTACACTGTGCTGAACGGTCCTGTGCCAGTGTCTTCCATGTCACACAATCAATTCCATAGTTGTCTTTTTTTGGTGAGGCATTTGTGGTTAAGTGACTTGTCCAGGGTCACACAGCTAGTAAGAGTGTTAAGTGTCTGAGGCCAGATTTGAACTTAGGTCCTCCTGACTCCAAGGCTAGAGTTCTATCCACTGTGCCACCTAGCTGCCCCCCCCATTTTAAAAAAAAATTCTATAGTTCTTAAGAGAGACCTTGAGAGTGTCCTTGTGTCGCTTCTTCTGACCACTGTGGTCAGAGAAGGTATAGCTAGACAGATAGAGGAAACACGAGGGCAGAGTACTGTTGTGAAAACCCAGGGAAGAAAGAATATACCAGGACAGGGTCATAGTGTAAATTGCTACAATCAAGAAGGATAAGGACTGAATAAAGACCAGAAGACTTTGAAATTAAGAGAGTTGATAGTCATGCTCAGCTTTGCTCTGAGTGAGACTACATCTCGAGTATAGTGTGTAGTTCTGGGTATTACACTGTAGGAAGACTTTGATAATTTGGAGAGTGTCCAGAGAAGGGGTACCTGGATGATGATGAAGGGCCTCAAAATTGTTACATATCAAAGTTAGTTGAAAGTACTGAGACTCTTTAGAATAGATAAGATTTAAGAAGAGTTTTGTTATCTTCAAGTATTTGGATTTTTGTCATTTAGAAGAGTGATTATTATACAGCTTGGTTTTGCCCTGAGTATGGAGGTAAGGAGTGGCAGATGGGTGACATTGCAGAAGGGCAGATTTAAATTTACTCTAATAAAAACTTCCTAACAATTAGAGATGTCCCAAAGTGAGTGCGTTGATTTGGGAGGCATTAGCTTCCCCCCCTTTTAGTTAAAGGTTGTTTGACTAATTTGTTGTGAGAGAGGCATCAAGGTTTAGTTGATAGAACGCTGGGCTTAGAGTAAGGTTGACTTGGTTTCAAATATCCCTTTAGGCACTTATTAGCTTTATGACCATAAAACTCTCTTATCTTCAGTTTCCTTATCTGTAAAAATCAAGAAAATAATACTTGTAGTATCTACCTCATGGTATTGTAAGATTCAGATGTCATGTTATGCAAGTTACAAATCTTGAAGTTCTATGTAAATATCTATTATTTGTTCTGGAAGGAATTCTTATTCAAGTGAAAGCTGGACTTAGATGGCCTTTGGAGGTCCTTTTCCAACCAGAATGCTGAAATTTGTCCCTTCAGGGAAGTTGTTGAACCTGATCTATGTACAGAATTTAATAGATGCAAATTCTAAGCTGTAACAGTGAAGTATTGCTGTCATCATTTTAAAGAGATGCCAGCCTTTTTTTAGAGAGTGTTGCTTTTGTCTCCTTTGTCCTTTGAGCCTCGTCAGACTTCACAGAAACACCTATTTGCAGAGGAGGAAGGTAGTCACTTTGTTGAAGAGCCTCATAATTGATTGTTGTCCATAAATGAACGCAGGTGAGGGGGTTTGAACACAGATTGGTCAACAGATGTGAATATGTCAGTCTTCACTTTGGAGGAAGCCACTTTTTTTTTTTTAAGAAAAATTTGTTATTCCTGTATTTGCTTCAGTTGTAAAAGGCTTACTTCGATTCTTCATCACAGTGTGGAGGTGACTGAGTTTTTGAAGTCTGTGCCACAATGCATGCTTTGGAGTTTCTGCTGTAGTAGTATGACTTCCCATATGGTTCTGGCAGTAGCCTGTGTTTACTTTCTGAGGACAATTCTAGCTAAGCACAGAGACGCTCATTATCACATCTTTTCTACTTTCTAACTATGATTCTAGGCAAGCCATTTGATCTCCCTGGGCCTTGTTTTCCTCATTAGTAAATAAAAGGGGTGGTGGTGTTTTTGACTTGATTACCAAGATCCTTTCAATCTATAAATTTCTGATTTTTTGATAAATAGACCAGCTACTTCATGGCGAATGTTTTGGTCATGGCCATCCATGATAAAAATACAAAATTGGGCTCAGTGCTGTGTTGTCCCTTTATACTAATAAAAGTATTATCCCAGAGATATATAGATTAATAAGTATTTGTTTAGCACTGACTGTGTCCCAGGTACTAACTATGCTTGGTACTAAGGATACAAATAAAAAGAATGATACAGTCCCTGTTCCCAAGGATTTTACATTCTCATGAGGGAGATAAGTACATAATAGAAATATATAGAATACTTTATATCTATATACATATAAGTAAATACACATACACAAATATTGAAGACTGAGAGCTATTACCCAGTAAATAGTCAGTTATGAACAGTTATGAACAGTTTTCAAAAGAAGAATGATAGAATTTCAATAATCAGATGAAAGGATGCCCCAGATCACTAATAATAAGAGAAATGCAGATTACAGTAAAAAAATTTCTGAGACTTAACATCCTACCTAGGAAAAAAAATAATGAGATGGAAATAGTGTTGCAGGTTCTGTGGGAAAATAAGGACACATATTTTGGTGTTCCTATGAACTATGAATGTGCTCCCTTCCCTTTCTTCAG
The DNA here is from genome assembly GCF_900497805.2 of Vombatus ursinus. Lineage (NCBI taxonomy): Eukaryota > Metazoa > Chordata > Mammalia > Diprotodontia > Vombatidae > Vombatus > Vombatus ursinus. The sequence continues at coordinate 11,595,754 of NW_020954562.1, read as the reverse complement.
TGATCGTGGCAGAGTGGTTAGAAAAGAGAGCAGGTATTTACTAGGAGTCACACTGTTTTGAGTCAATCTATTAGCATTAACTTAGCTATTGGTACTGGAAATTTGAGATTCTTGTCCAGTGGTCAGCGAGTGTACATACTTCTGGAGGAACTAAGTATCATCAATCTTGACATTCTTGCTCTAAATGAAATGAGATGACAAAAAGAAGTTTCAGTTAAATATAAGTATGACTTCACTGGGCTTCCCTGCTTCCTTTATATCCTAACTAAAATCTCATCTTCTACAGGAAGCCTTTCCCAACCCCTCAGTTCTATTGAGGGAACTTTGTTAGTTATTTCCCATTTATTCTGTATATAGCTTGTTTGTACATATTTGTTTGCTTGTTGTCACCTCCATTAGATTGTGAGCTTTTTGAGGGCAGGGACTGTCTTTTGCCTTACTATGTATCCCAGTACTTAGCGCAGTGCCTGGCACAAGTTGGTGTTTAACAAATGTTTATTGACTGATTGACTGTTCTTATTTTCTAATGGCACGAAGCCAGAATATTGCAGAATTTCATAAATGAGATACATAATCATTTAAGAGTTCAGCCCTGCTATTGGGGTTAAGTGACTTGCCCAGGGTCATACAGCTAGTGAGTGTTATGTGTCTGAGGCAGCATTTGAACTCAGGTCCTCCTGACTCCAGAGCTCTATCCATTGAGCCACCTAGCTGCCCCTAAGGAAGTTGATTGTTAATGCTTTGATTATATTAGTAGTTGGATTCTGTGTCAGTACAGTACATATACCTTGTATAGAACCTACAAATGGGCAATGAGATGGTCTCAAAAGTGAAGAGTGAGCTAGTCATAACATGTTGCTTCTACCTGAAGCAAGGCCCACCTTTATTTATTCTCTTTTAACAGCAGTATTTTTTATGGTGCTATATGGATGTAAGTTGCAGAAAATCCCAATCCCTGTGGAAGAATTAAAGTTGAAGGTGGTCACCTAAAGGGTAATGGAAGGGTGCTTGGTGAGTATAGGTAGACCTCAGTACATTACAAATGAGAAAATGAGGAATTGTTCAGGATGAGCAATATAAAGGATTTCACTGGACTACCACTAAAAAAAAATGGACAAGAGAGATCTAGCACATGGCTAATATTTGGAAGGACTCCACCCTTTGAAGAATTTATTGGAGGATATGGACAAAAGTGCACAGGAATGGATTAGCTGCAAACTGTGTAACTGGTGGGAAGTATCTCTATTGATAAGATTACACATGGATTTAAGTATCTAAGACTGAAAAGATAAATGCACAAGGGTATAGTTCACTTGAAAAAGTTCTTAGGCAGAAATGGGCTTAAAGTATAGATAACTCTCCTCAAAAATAGATATATTTATAAAAATTGAAGAATCAGTTTTGGACCTAAAAGGGTCCTTATATATAGTGATAATATGGTCCAGTATCCTCATTTTAAAGGGTGGTAAATATGATCTGTAGAGATTAGGCTACTTGCTTAAGTTCTCAAAGCCAATTATCTTTAGGTCCTCTGAATTGATTCCAGCACTCCTATTCTGTCATATTCTTTCCCTCAAATCAGGGAGAATTTAGTAAGCACACTCTGAAGGGGCCAAAGAAAAATAAAATAAGATATATTTTGAGTTTTAGAATATGATTTAATTTAATTTCTAGTTGTCAGTTACCAGTTTGAGGTGTCTATCTGAAGAGGAAATAATTTCTTTTCATTACTGATGTTTATGAAATTAAAGCACAGAGCATGTCTTTAATGAATTAGTTCTGGCTTGATTTATTTTATGAATACTAATTTGATGAGAAAAATAACTTCCCATTTTAAGTTTCTAATGTAAAATTTGTGATTATGTATTGGAAATTTTGAATAAGCTTTTAAAAAATTTCTATAGTCTTGGACATTAAACTATAACTTGTAGAAAGATAACGTTAAGCTACTCTGTAGGTTGCTATAAAGATTGTTTATGAAGTTCAGGCTCAGAGCTAAAATACGCTGAATTGGATGGTTTTGAAAAATGTATCATACAGCATAGGAGACCAAATCATGGTAAAGTGCAGAGAAAGACTATACATCAGTTTCCAGGCTACATTATTCAAAAAAATACAACCATAAAAAAGGTAATAAGATTACATTTTCACATTTCATGGCTAGTAAGGTGCATTAGACTGCTCAGATATTCATAACTTACTGTGACATTTGGGAAGATTACATTTTGTAGTGCACAGCCATTACTACAGCTCAGATAATAACTAGCCAATGCTTGAGCTTGGATTATGATCCCTGTCATTGGGAACAAATTTGTGTTTTGAAGGTTGATCAGTTTCAAATAACTATTAGAAAGGGTTAATAGAACAGACTGTAGACTCTGTGCATGCTTTTATATATAAGTATGCATACATATAGTATATCAAATATGCCATACATTTGTGTGTACCAATATCCTCCATCAATTTTCTTCTTGAAAGGTACATTTTAAAATACTTTAAGCAATGGAGAAATGTTTAAAATATCTGCCTTGACACTCTTCTACCAATGTAAACTTAATTTGAAAACTGGTAAAATACACACACACGCACACGTACATGCACATATATAGTAAAATTAGTAGGGAAAATTAATTCTTTTGCTTCTTAGATGAGTAATTACTGGTGAAAGTACTGATGAAAGTCCTAAATGAAGGATTGGTGTTAGTCATGTTAAGGTGAAGGTAAGGTCTCTGAAGTTAGATGCAACCAGAATAGTTTTATATGATGGATTTATTATATATTTTGAAGACCTTTTTGAAATTGTTAGAACCCTCTCAAGATTTTGCTTTTGTCAGTAAAATATGCTTGTTGTGGAATAGTAATTGCCTTTAAATTTAGATTTGTTGAGTAACCTATGTAATTGAAAGCCCTTGTCTTTGTGGAAGTTTCAGAATATGATTGATTCGTTAGGCAGCGATGTAGAGAAGGTTATTTATTATCTGTCTTTTTGAAGAAATGTCACTGTTGAATTTCTCTTGACCTATTCTAGACTTTTAAAAAATTCCTTTCAACTCTATTTTCACCTCCCACAATTTTAAAAACAGAGCAATATTATATAATTTTCTTTTTTGCTGTTAACTTGTCAGTCTCTTCACAGATACTTCTCACAGTTAGACCTCAGTAAATCTTCCTGTTTGAGAATACTTTTACCCTCTTGAAATTTTAATTTGCCTCAGTCTCTTTTGCCTCATTTCTTACTCTACTCTAAAAGTGCTTTAAATGAGATATTTAGGTAATGTAAAATAAATTAGTGCCCTACTTTTTGGATGTTATAATTAAAACAAAGGTTCCCTCCAATAAGAACTAATAAAAAGTTAAAAATACTTAGTATGTTTTTAAAAAATTGTCCACTTATTAGTAACAATGTAATGAAATGTAGCAGCTAAGTAGTTGTGTTGAACTTTATTTTTGTGTTTGTATGATTTAAAGAGACCAATGGTTAACATACTTGTAAACATTTTCGTGTTAGACATTCATGATAGGATGCTTGGTGTTCTGAAATCTAAGTAAGCATGCAATTTTGCTTGGGAAGTAAAGAGGAAGAGGTATTTAATGTGCATTAGAAAACACAGACTATTGAGAAGAGAATGATCAGCAGTGTCAGAGGTTGCAGAGAGATCAAGAAAGATGAGGACTGAGAAAAAAGCCCATTAGATTTGGCAATTAAGAGATCATTGGTAATTTTGAAGACATAATTTCACTTGAATAATGAGATTGGAAGCCAGACTGCAGAGAATTTATAAGAGAATGAGGTGAGAGACCTTTTTTTGTATATGTTGAACTAAAAAAAGAGGAGAAAGATAGAGGGCCATAGTTTGATTGGAAGGGTCTAGTGATGAGATTTCTTTTTAAATGAATTAGGGAGATCTTGATATATCTAAAGCCATTTGAAAAAGAACCAGTTCAAAGAGAGAGGTTGAAGATGAAAGAGGGGAGGGGAGAGGAGAAGAGAAAGAAATAGCACATGGGAGAGAGAGAGCCGGGGGGGGGGGGGGGGGGGTGGGATATGATTGAGGTTGCAATCTGCCATAGCATATTGGAAGGGATAGGCTGAAGGGTACTCATAAAGGTTTGGCTTTGACCACCTCCTTGATTTACCTTTTGTGATTATAGTTTCCACTTGAAAATATTCCTGTGTTTGAAATCCCTTATTTTCTTCAGTAGCTTTTTATTTTCAAATTTTAAAAAAGTTTGTTCTTTATTTAAAAAGTTCTTTTAACTGTTTGCTGCAGTTACTATCTAGTTCTCTTTTTCTGAAGATTTCTGATAGGTAATGAGATAGAGGCAGATGAATATACTCATTCGCTAGTAAGGTAAAGGGAATTAACACATATATTTGCATGTGTGTGTGTGTGTCTATGTGTGTGTATAGTAAATGACTTTTGTTTCTCTCCCTTTTTGAAAGCTGGTTGGTGGACAGTTTGATTTGGAAATGAACTTTATCATTCAAGAAGGGGAAAGTATTATTTGCATGGTGAATCTTCTGGACAAATGTGATGTTACTTGCCAAGCAGAAATATGGAGCATGTTTACTGCCATTCTGAAAAAGAGTATAAGAAATCTTCAGGCATGCACTGAAGTAGGTCTTGTTGAACAAGTGCTCAGGAGAATCGACAAAGTTGACAACATGATTGCAGGTATGACTTTCTCTGCTTGCAGAATATTTTTCAGAAATAAACTAAAATAGATATTTAAATTTTTTCTACTCCTTTTTATGTTTAATTGCTTGATAAATAAATTCATTACAATTGGTAAGTATGTCTTATTTATTGTGAAACATAGGTATATGATGATGTAAAAATTATACTCTTCTTCTGTCCCCAGATCTTTTAGTTGATATGTTAGGAGTGCTGGCTACCTATAATTTGACTGTACGGGAGCTAAAATTGTTCTTCAGTAAACTTCAAGGAGAAAAAGGCCGTTGGGTAAAATATTTAATCTTTATTTTTTAAATTGTTATTTGATATTTTTGAAACTTGTATTCTTTCTTTTAAATGCCAATTTTGAAAATAGTGGGGACAAACACCTTGAGCAAATGTCTTCAGATAGTTTTTATGGATTTGGATTCCCATTTCTTCTATGCTTTTCTGTTCCTTTCATCTCTTTTACACCTCTGATATTACACTGGTTCAGCAAGGAGAAAGGTGGTGTCATAATAAAGACTCTGATACTTTCTGATCTTTCTTCAACCCCTCTGGTGATGGAATGAAACCAGGTATTAGATAAAATTTCATAGTTGAACTCATTGCTAGAATTAAGGAAAGAAGATGGATTCAGAATGGTGTTCTTTCATCATGCCACCTTAGTAATACTACACCCTTTTCCTCTTTTTCTACTCCCATTTTGGAAGAAAAATGAATGAAAGAGTGGATGTGAGTTGTACTTTAGAGAAATGTATGCCTCTCAGAAGTTGAATTTAAGGTCAAATAAGATTATAGACAAGTCCATTCCTTCTTCATTCTATTATTGTCAAGCATCATTGACAATCCAACCATTGATTGATTGATTAATTGTGTGTGTATTTTTTCTACAGTTATATTAGTGCCTTGTTGGATAGTTGAGTAAGTGACTTATGAGAAAGTGTGTAGTTCCCTGGGATTTTTATTTTCTAGCCTTAAGATTGGGACCATTGTTCCTTTCAAAACTTTTCTTAGAGAGCAATGTGAGGGGCCATGACCTTAACTCAAGTGGATGAATTAGTAAGGTTAGCCATGTATACCACTGTGTCCCTTTGTTGCAATAACAAACTCAGTGTCTTAAAGTATCTGTATGTGGCCATGCCTTCTTTCTGAAATTGCCTTTTATTTACACTACATGTATCTTTGATGTACATACTTGTTTGCAATTCTCTCTGCTGTTAGAATGGTTGTTTCTTGAGGGCAAGAACTTTGTATCCCCAGCATTAACACAGTACTGGAACACTGTATTAATAAGCACACATGGTAAATGCTTAATAAATGTTTGTTGGCAGACTGTGTGAAAGATGGTATCTTCTTACTTACAGTTCTTGCACTGGGAAATGCTTATCATTTTCTTAGTTTTTTTTTAAAGTCATGTTGGCTAATTTTATGAGACTATCAGATGTGAGTAATTGTTAAAGTTACTTGTTACTTCTTTAAAGAAACAAATTGTGGGAGAAACATTTTAAATATTTATTTATTCCAAGTGTGTAAATCACTACATACTGCTCTTATCCTTATCTGTGTAATTCTTTGAATTTGATTTTGCCATAAGAAAATACTGTGTCTTAAAGGAAATGGAGTGGTGGTGATTGCAAATGTCCTCTTTTAATGGGAAAGTGAGATTTAAAAGCTGCCTTAATACTTAAGAATATAGTCTTTACCCAAATTTTCACTTTCTTTGCCTTTTTATCAAAAGGGTTATTGAACTGGTCCTAACGTCATAACAATCACTTGCTTACTTCTAAAAAAAAATGAATCTATGATTTTACCTGTAACTTGATCCAATTGAATCAAACTTTTTACCTTTCAAAGGGAAGATTGTCATAACGTACATCTGTCTTGTTTTGTTTGCATTTTGGTGGAAAGATTGAGTACATTTCATAGGATGATGGAATCATGTATTTAGGGAGGGGAGGACTTTAGAGGTCATGTAGTCCAGGGTAGGCTCTTCGTTTTTCGGTTGAAGAACTGAGCCCCTGAGAAATTAAATGACTTGCCATAACACAGCTGTTAAGTGGGCAGAGCTGTGATTCTAATCCAGGTCCTCTGATTCCAAATTAAGCCCTCTTTCCACTGTACCATATTATCTGTAGGCCATGATCCACGTTGGCTGGAAAGTAAGCTTTTAAAAATTGTCATTGTATGGATTGTATGGATTGAAATTTATTATTTTGTTTTGCTTGAGGGCAGGGATTATTTTGCTTATCTATTTTAAATGAGATATTGTATGTGAAATGCTTTCTAAAACTTTAGAGGGCTATATAAATTTTAGAGATTTTTATTATTTGTAGCTGTAGCCCTTTGTGTATAGTAAACAATTAAAGTCTCATTCCTTCCTTCCTTCCTTCCTTCCTTCCTTCCTTCCTTCCTTCCTTCCTTCCTTCCTTCCTTCCTTCCTTCCTTCCTTCCTTCATTTAGCTTCTGACCACTAGTCTGACTGTTGATTGAACTAAGTATAAAGCTTTAGGGGAAAGCTTTTGACTTACGTAAAAATTATTTTTGATTTTATTTCTTTGGTGTAAAAAATGACAGACATGGATAGGGCCCCTGAGAAATTTTGGGTATTAACTATGTTTACATAGAATACTAATGACTGCTTTAACTCTTCCACATTGTTCATTTGAGATGTCTCTATTGTGGTGAATGCTCATCTGTTGGATAATGCATTGCTTTGAAAGCATTGGAAAAAGCTCCAAAAAGCACATTTTAGCCTACTTCAATTAGAACATTGTTGTTCTCGTGTATATTTAAAAGACGTAGATTAAGTTGTTTATTTTATGTTGAGTGAAATCTTAATTATTTTAATAGCCTCCTCATGCTGGGAAATTGCTGTCTGTGCTAAAACACATGCCTCAGAAATATGGTCCTGATGCCTTTTTCAACTTTCCAGGGAAAAGTGCTGCAGTAAGTTACTCTTAATTATGAAATAGATATGTGGCCCATTTTTGTTAACATTTTAAGTTATATTAAAAATAATTCATATTATTTTACTTTACATTTTTCCCTTTGGCCTTTCTCTGCAGGTCCCAACCTTTTTTAGTTTTAGATCCTTTATTCTGTGTTTACCATTTTCCCTCTGATATTACCAATATTCTCATCTTTTGTAGAGAGTTAGACTAATTATTTGGAGCACATTGGACTAATTTTCTTGATGCTGGCTTACTGTGTTTTCCGAAGAAGTACAACCTAAGTAGTCTTGTATTTTACTATTAAAAATGAAATGTCAAAAATTGGCTTAGTTGAAGTTTTTACAAAGTACTAGAAGAGAAGGAAAAAGATCTTTTAAAAATTGTCATAGCAGTACAATTGATGAAGTCACAATATTGTGACTAGTGCAATGGATCCCTCAGAACTCCAAGGTTCAGGACAACATTTCCTTTAATAAAAACATATCCAAAACCCTCAGGTGAGAGTGATACCCAGAGCAGTAAGAAGAGGTACAGGAAGGTAAAAGAAAACAAAAGATCCATATAAAGAGATTAAAAACAGTTAACAAAGAAGTTCCCAGATGTCACAGGAACTTTTCCTCTCTTTTCCTCCCTTCCTCCTCCCCTGACCCCCCTGGGCAAACTTAGTTCAGATTGCCCAAATCTACCACTTTATTTTTTGCTTCACAACTGCTCACTCTGTTGTGGGAATGTGGGAGCTTGACTCAAGTCATCCTCAGTACCACTAGGTTCTTGGTCTACAACTAGGAATTGTTACTTAATGTTTATTAGGCTGCCCTCCTAACCCCATCCCAGTACATTTGCCATTTACATTTTGTTCAAATTTTTTTTCTGAGTTTTTCATTCTCTGAGCATACTCTTTTATCTCTAAAAAAAAGTTAATTTTTCTTTTGATTCCCACTTGGATATAACAAATGATAGCTTCCAAAAGATAGGTATGTTTTTAAAATTGATATTTGAATTGTCAAATATTATGTAGACTTTTTTATTTCCCATAATCTTTCATTTGTTGACATATGGTGTTGCTTGTACAAATAATTGTTAGTGGTTTTAACATCATCAACTATGCTTGTTGATATTTTGAAAGTGGTATTGTTAGTCTTCCAAATATTTTCAGAAAACTTTGAGTAGTAGGTATTTTAAAGCTAGTTGGTGATGATTTTTAGCATCTTATCCTTATATATGCTTCTCAGGGTACAGGTAAGTATAAATGAATAGAGAGCCTACCTTCAGGATAGGGGTTCAAGTCCTACTGCTGACAGATAGTGTCTGTGTGATCCTGGGTAAGTCATTTAACATTTTAGTGCCCTAGGCTTCTCTTTAAAGTTATACTTTATTGAATATTGGCTGATCTGTCCAGGAGATTCCTATACCTGTGAAATCACATATCTGGATCAATGCTCCCCTAGCTCTTCCATCCCCCATTCAAGTAAAATTACGTTGTTGTGACACATAATAAACTAAGTATCTAAATATAATTTCACAAGTACAGTAACACTAAGTACCCACTAATGGGCAAGGCATGGTATAGTACTTGCAATGAATACAAAAAATAGGCTCTGCCCCCATCTTATAATCTTTGGAGACATACAGTATGTAAAACAAATTAGTAAAAACAATTTTGGGAAGTAGTAAGGACTAAAAAAACTAGGAGGATCAAGAAAGACTCCCCTCATAAGAGGTGGCAATCTAGCTGATTCTTGAAGGAATCTAACTTTGAAGGAGATTAACCTGAGTAGGGAGTTCGTTTTAAGAACAGGAAACAAGGCAGTGTTTCATAGCAGATAGAGGTCTGGCATTAGTGCCAGGAATAGCTGGATTCAAGTCCTTTTTATGATGAATACTGCTGTGTGACACTGGGTAAGTCATGTAAATATATTCAATACTCTAGGCCAGAGTTGTCGAACTCATCACCTGCAAAACTCAACTGTCTTTTTGTTTAGTTATTTCAGTTGTTCTGACTTTTTGTGACCCCGTTTGGAGTTCTCTTTAAAAGATATAAGAATAGCTTGCCATTTCCTTCTCCAGCTCATTTTACATATGAGGAAACTGAGGTTAAGTGAGTTGCCCAGGGTAACACAACTAGTAAGCCATCTGAGGCTGGATTTGAACTCAAGAAGATTGGTCTTCCTGACTTCAGGCCCGATGCTCTACCATTGTGCCACCTAGTTGCCCCAACTATCTTTAGATGCATTTAAATGTAGAATCTTGTACAAAAATACTTAAGAGATGGTTTAATCGAATACTAGGTAATTGCTCTTTGAGTAATTCAAACCTTCTTCTCTAGGCTATTGCATTACCTCCTATAGCCAAATGGCCGTACCAGAATGGATTTACCTTTCATACCTGGCTTAGAATGGATCCTGTAAATAACATCAATGTGGATAAGGATAAACCTTATTTGTATTGGTATGTATTTTTAATTTGGCCAGGGTTATTCATTTGTTTTGGAAATTTATAAAAAAATCTTACAGAAAAAATAAAAAATTATTTTTCTTCTATAGTTTCAGAACAAACAAAGGACTTGGCTATTCTGCTCACTTTGTTGGAGGTTGTTTGATTATAACCGCAATAAAATCCAAAGGAAAAGGATTCCAGCACTGTGTGAAATTTGATTTCAAGCCACAGAAGGTATCCAGTAAATTATTTTAGTGTTTCATAATTATGACAGCATATTTGTTTTGTCATATTTTTGTAAGTAATTATGTTGCTAGCATAAATAATGGTTTTGAACTTGAAGATGAAATGAGTTGTACCCATATTTCTGCTGAGAGGAAGCTAAGTTGAAGTGCAACAGTTAACTACTAAACTTTTGCTTCTGAGAACACTATAAAAATGACAGTTTACACTTCTGAAAAAAACCTTTGCCCACTGTCTAGAAAAAAAATACTTGTGGACATTACAGTTATAATAGAATTATAAAAGTATGCTAACAGTATAGCTTTAAATTTGGAAAACTACCTCATGTGGCAGTTTTGATTCATCTGTTTTAAGTTTAAAAACACATTTTGAGCTTTGTAGAGCATGTAGGACATTTAGCTTTCTTCTGTCAAAAATGGAGACTTTCTTGCTATCAGTTAAAAAACAACAACTTTATAGATGCCAAGTGGATGTGATGTTTATGTGATACCTTTTTTTAGCACATAAATATTTTCGGTTGAGACATCATCCTTAAATACAACTGTATTATCCATTATCCTGACTTGTAGTAGTGCTTCAGTATTTGTGCAGTATCAGAAAATAGCATTGTTATTAAAATTAGCAATGTCATCTTACCATTTTGTCTAAGGCTTTGTGTTACTGTTCTGTTATATACTAACAGCTACAACAAGTTGCTTTTCTAAATCTTTTCGTATGAAACTTTTGAATTTGAAAGCCTCCTGGATCTTGTTTAATTTCAGATGAGGATACACTTATGTCAGAGAACTGTTTCTACTTGCTGCCTTGTGTCATAGGATTTAGAGCTTGAAGGAAACTTAGTGATCAGTTTCTCCAAAATACTCATTTCAGTTTACAAGTTCTAAGGTATACTGGTAATGTTACATAACTGTGGTTTGAACCTAACTCTTCTATGACCAATGTAGGGCCTTTTCTACTACACCATGTTGCTTTCCACAAATATCTTTTTATTATCTCCAGATACTTTCACTAGGTGGCCACCAGTTGGTATCAGTCTAACTTAATTGTAAACAAGATTTGTGATCTTTTAGTGATTTCTATTTCTGTTTGTTCAGTGGTACATGGTAACAATAGTACACATTTATAACCGCTGGAAGAACAGTGAGCTTCGGTGTTATGTGAATGGTGAACTGGCTTCATATGGAGAGATAACGTGGTTCGTCAATACTAGTGATGTGAGTAGTTTAAAAAATTTAAAAATACTAATAGAAAATTTTGAAGTAGATGTATGAACTCTTTTAAGATCATCTGATAGAATAAAATGAGCAGTTTTAAATTTATTTATCCTTTTTTCAGAGTGATTTAAAAAATTATTACCCTAGTTCATGTTACTTTTTAATTGATAAAGGAGAAATATGTTGTGGGTAGAATAAGTTGCCAGAGAGCCAAATGTTAATGTCATAACCTTCTTTTGTTGGTATGTGCTTTCAGAGAATGTAATACCTTGTTCATCAATTTATCAAATGACAACAGTTCCAAGAGCCATAAAACTTAAGTATTTATCTGTCTAGGCTTATCTTGAGGCAGAACCAGGGATTTTTGTTCTTTTTTTCTATTATGGACACCTTTGGCAGTCTGGCAAAGCCTGTGGATCATTTTTCAGAATAATATTTTTAAATGCACAAAATATAATACGTATAGGGTATACAAGGGAAACTAGTTATATTAAAATAAAGATGTAATTTTTTTCCATCCAAATTTTATGGACCCCTTGAAAACTATACACAAGACTAAGTATGGATTATAATAGATATTTTCAGTTAATTGAAGGATTGTCACAGGGGATTAAACTTATCCTGCTTAGCCCCCAGTGTGTAGAAGTAAGAGCATTAGATGGAAAATGTAAAGAAAGATATATCAAAAAAATTTGGAAAAAACATTCTCAGAATTAGACCCACTCAAATGTGGAACTGGCTGCCTTAGGAGAGTAATGAGATCTCTCTCTGAGACTTCAAGCAAAGTCTGGATAATCACTTAAGAGCTATGCTGTAGAGAGGTTACTTTTTTAGGGATACATATGACCCCTGAGGTTTCATATCCTGTGAATTATTAAAAAGATATGAATCTGTAGTAAGAAGAGAAAAATGTGAATTACATTTATTGCATTTACTTGTGTAAAATTTAGCAGCACTAATGCCTGAAACTAAATTTTAATAACAATCAATCAACCAGCATTTATTAAGTGACTGATATCTGTCTGCCCCTGTAGTAGACACCAGAGAAAACCCCTTCCCCCAAACCCAAACTTAAACCAAAACAAAACAAAACAAAAATCCCAGCCCCTAACTTCCAGGATCTTCCTATTAACCTTATCAGTAAAATAACTTTTCACTTTCACTATGATTAATTTAAGCTTCTGTTGTGTTTTTTCCGTAGACATTTGACAAGTGCTTCTTAGGGTCTTCGGAAACAGCAGATGCCAATAGAGTGTTTTGTGGGCAAATGACTGCTGTTTACCTCTTCAGTGAAGCTCTCAATGCTGCTCAGATTTTTGCTGTTTATCAACTAGGGTTGGGATACAAGGTACTTTGATATTTCAGACTAATCAGTCTAACATATTTGAACATTAAAGCGATTTTTTTTGTTAGAAATGTGAATATTTTAGATCTTGAATAACGTCATTGGTAGTCTTGAATAACCTAGGTCATGATAAAAATACTGCTTGGGAAGTAATGAATTACATTGGACTGATTACTCTTGGTCTTTTATTTGGCTTTATGCTGTGAAATATGCAGTGCACAAACATTTCGTTAAACACGTTTTCCCACAAATTATGGTAACATTCATTTTTCCTGAAATATCTCACACTTCCTAAAGTATGTTGAAGTTTTAAGGTAAGCTAAGTTACTTTTATAGGTAATAATGTCTTGAAAAGAACTTGCTTACCTAAAATAAATGATTATTTTGTATTTAGGGTATTAAGATGTTGACTTACTTGTTTTCAGTATCTCAGAGGACATATGACCTTCTCTATGTGGATACACCTTCTATTCATTATCATTCTGTGGGTTTCCTGGTAGTAGCTTTTAAATATTTTAAATTTAAGGTTTATGCCTTGCTGGAATAATTACAAAGGGAAAATTTTCATCTCATTTAGCTATTGTTCAGAATATGAAGGATATTGCGTCATCATTAAAATTAGCAATCACCTCTAATCACCTTTTAGAACTATTAAAAATTTTCCAGTTTCTCCAATCGTATCCCTAGAAATTACAGTGAAGCAACCAAGTGTGGTGGAAAGTAGCCAGAATATTGAGGTTGAAATCCTAGTTTTGCAACTTATTGGTATTACCCTCTGCAGTTTCACTGATCTTCTGGACCTCAGTTTCTTCATCCATAAATTTAGAGGTCGGGCAGATATTGCTAAGGTCTCTTTCTGATCTGAATCCTGTGATGAGTGGTGATAAGATCCTGCGATAAGATAATCCTGAAGATATTCTTCACCATCCACCAATACACATGAGAATATTTATCAGTATTGGCATGGCCAAATAGCAGATAAACGATAACTCAGAATGGAAACAAGCATTGCTTCTTGCCTTGTCCTTTGGCATCCATTTTGCATGTTAGTTATCATGGTAAGCTGTTAGACATGACAGCACAAATGGAAAATTTAGAATTTTCATAGGAATTATTTAAGGTCGTATAGCAAGGATTATGGGGTCTAGGAGTGGCTATGGTCACCCTTCAGCCTACTACTTGACTTAATCCATATTTAATTATATCCTAAGTGCTGTGGTAACATACAGCTAGATTTATATATCTTCTCATTAAAAAAGAAACCTTCTAAAAATCTACCAATTAATCAACTAAGTTTCTAGCTCCATCCCTTTATTTATTTAATAAACTGGAAAAAAAACATTTCCCAGAAATAGTTATTCATTATTACTCCATGTATTTACTTGTACCTCTGTGTAGCACCTAGCATACTACCTGAAACATAATAAGGGTTTCATATGTTCCATCTCTCTGTCTCTGTCTCTGTCTCTCTGTCTGTCTCTCTCTCTCTCTCTCTCTTTCTCTCTCATAAATCCCTTTAATTTCCTATCTTTAAATAGGTATTAAAGATACTGAGTTTATAATTTATCAACAGTGAAATAAATAATAAAAAAGATAGATCATTATTTACAATACCGATCATAGCCATAGTCACCTCAAACCCTAGCTGTAATTGCAAACAGTTTTTCTTTGATTCAGAAAGCACCATCCCACACCGTCATTCAGGATAACAAATTAAGTCTTTTTGAAGACTTCAAAAAATCCTTTTCATCTTTGTAGAGATAAAGGTTTTAGTAATTTTATGAACAAAGAAGTCCTCTTCGTTTTCTTTCTTTGTACCTTTTTCAATCTTTTTCTATTTACAATAGGAAAAATCAAGCTCTTTATAGTTGACTCCTTATATTGTAACCAAATTGTTACTTCAAAATTCTATAGCATCTCATAGCAGGGGTAGGTGGGGAAAGAAACTAGCCTTTATTAGGTACTTACTGTATGCCAGGCACTTTACAAATACTATGTCATTTGATCCTCACAACAACTCTGTGATGTAGATGTTATTATGATCCCCATTTACAGTTGAGGAAACTGAGACAGACTAAGGTCAAGTGAGTGTCACATAGCTAATAGATATCTGAGGTTAGATTTGGACTCAGATCTTCCTGACTCCAGGTTTGCCACTGTATCCGCTGTGTCACTTAACTGTCTTATTCTTTATGGGAGGAACTATTGAAGTTGGTGTTACTCTAGTGTAGAAGTTCCCAAATTTGGGCCTACTGTCCCCTTTTAAAAAAATTACTCACTACCCCCTTGGAAATGTACTTTCTTTAATCCTTTAATTTTTAAAAAAATTTATGTCATTTCAAAAAAAAATACGATTTTTTAAAAATGAAGCATCTTAAATTTACTAATTTATTTTAAATTTGTGGGTTTTTTTCTGCATTGAAATTTTGATGCTACAGTATTGCATCTTGTAACCATGTAGTATTATATTGTAAACAAGTAATTATACACACATATTCTTGCCTATGCATTCTGGACTTCTGAACAATGCTCAAAAGGCTCTCCTGCCAACACTTGCTTGTTAAGACCTGTTGGTGGACTTGATAACTGATCCATTGTAACTTGCCTTTTGTGTGTTTATTTGGAAAATAACGTAATAACTACGACTTTCACTGTTATACAACAGATGAACCATATGCAAACGGTCTTTCAAAAATTTCTTCTCTTCTTTTCTTATGTTTCCACTGCCCCCTTATTTTTATTCAACGCCCAATTGTACCCAAAGCTACTACCACTCCCCTGGATTGTTCCAGCGCCCCCTGCCCCCACCTACAGGAGGCGATATTGCTCACTTTGGAAACCTCTGCCTAGTGAGTAGAAGATCCATACTCCCTTCCTGTAAACTCTGACCACCTTATTATAGCCAGTGACTAAACATGTCACAGATTTTAACAATTCTTTTAAGATAAAGTACAAAGAAATAAGTATGCTTCTAATTCTATGTTGATTTGTGGTATTCTTTACAGAAGAATTTCTCATTTTGCAGTCTATTCTGGACTGGACTTGACTCAGGACAGCCTCCTAGTAGTTTAGGTTTGATATTGGAACCAAATGAGACACTTGTAGATCTTTACATAGTTGTTAAAAGGATATTTGTGTAGCTTTGGTGAAAGAAGGGTATTACAGAGGAGAGACATTAAGGACATCCTGAGTTGACTGAGTTAAAAGAAGCTCCTTTGCCTGACTTGTCATTACCAAACATCAGAAGGTGCCTGGACCTCCCTCTGGGCATTTTGTACACTGGTCACCAGGAAGTGTGAGCCTTTAGTTTCCTGAGCTAATCAAGTCTCAAGGATGGTTTTAATACCTTTTAAGGAAAAACTAGCCTAAGACAGTTGGGTGTTAGGGGTTAGGATATTGTTTCCACCACACAATCTATAGGACTTCTAATTGAATATTCTTTCAACAAAATTAGTAGAAAAATCTGAAACTAATGAGGTCAACCCTATTTCCCTAGTTACTTAGTTTAAAATAATTTCTCTTACCATATCCTTTGTTTTTGGATAAATTTATCGTGTTATGTTTGTGTAGAAATATATTAATTTTTAAGAGGTTATTGAAATTGTAAACATCTATTCAAATTGACCTTGGAAAGTATCATATTAAAGTAGCACTTTTTAGGAGCACTCAATTCTGAAGCTTGAAATGTTGAAAGATCTTAGTTGAAGAAATATGGTAATGGCAGTCATTTCTGAGAGTTTATTATATCTGGTTCTCACGATGGTTTTTAACTTGAAATGTCTTTAGAAATAATTATATTCCTATTTATCTTGACTGAGTAAATTTTTTGTTAGCTGAAATAGTAAAACAGATGCTGATTTCATTTAATGATCAAGCTTATCTTTGGAGGAGAGGGTGAATTAGATTTATTTTTAAATGTCTTATTGATGCATTTTATGCTACAGTCACTTTACAATAACCCTTTCATAAAACTCTTGAATTAATTTCTAAAACAAAAACACCATGTAACTCCTCTTGCCCCCATTTTGTGTGCCTGTCAAAATTTTTGAGAGTGAGTTGGTGTATTTCTTTTTTTTTCTAAATTAAAAAGAAATTTTTTTCAGAGTATTTCTAAATGCATAAAAGTACAAAGACAGTGCTTATGTGTCTTGCCATTTCTTCTTAAGCTGTGCATATAGATCTTGGTTAAGAATTACATTTCTTATTTCTTTCTCGTCCCTTAATTTTTTTTTATGTCATTCCCTGAAATTTACCTTATACTCATACCCTCTGTTTACATATATTCTTTCTAGCTATACTATTAATGGTACAGTTTTTAAGAATTGCAAGTATCATCTTCTCATTTAGGGATGTAAACAGTTCAACTCCATTGAATCCCTTATGTTTTGTTTTCCTCTTTTCCCCTTTTTAGGCCTCTCTTGGGTTTTAGTATTGGAGCTCAATTTTTTTTTCATTTCTCATCTTCTCCTTATGCAAATCCTTCTATTTCATTGAATGACCATTTTTTCCCTTGGAGTATTATGCTTAATTTCTCCAGGGAGGTGATTCTTGGTTGTAGTCCTAGCTGTGGGGTCGGGAAGAACCTGTGGGCAAGGCCACATGTGGCCCTCTAGATCCTCAAGTGTGACCCTTTGACGGAATCCAAACTTCACAGAACAAATCTCCTTAATAAAAGGATTTGTTCTGTAAAAGTTGGACTCAGTCAAGAGGCCACACTCAAGTACCTAAGGCAGTTTTCCTTGATAATGTCTTGAAAGATGCTTCTGACATTGTCTCTCTTGGAGCTATTTTCCAGTGAGATATTTTACATTTTGTTTTTTCATTCTTTTGAATTTGTTTGATTGTTCTTGATATCTCATACAGTCGTTAGTTTCCCCTTATCCAATTCTAACTTTTAAGGAGTTGTTTTCTTCAGTTAGCTTTTGTACTTTGTTTTCCGTTTGACCAATTGTACTTTTTAGGGAGTTATTTTCTTCCTTGGATTTTTGTACTTCTTTTTCCATTTGGCCAATTCTACTTTTTAAGCAGTTGTTTTCTTTTTCCAAGCTGTTGACTCTTTTTTTTTTTTTATAATTCTCTTGCATCACTCTCATTTCCCAGTTTTTCTTCTACCTCTCTTATTTGATTCTTAAACTCTCTTTTGAGCTCTTCCATGAGTTCTTTCTGGGCTCAAGACCACTTCCCATTTTTCTTTGGGGTTTTTGCCCATAGGTGTTTCAACATTGTTATCTTTTTCTGAGTTTGTCTTGGTCTTTCCTGTCACCATAATAACTTTCTATGATCAAATTCTTTTTCTGTTGTTTTTTTGCTTATTTTTTTGGCCTTTTTCTTTTCTTTTAAATTTGAACTCTGCTCTTGGGGTGGAAGGGGCACTGTCTCAGACTTCTTGTGCCAGGGACTGCAGGCCCTGGCTGTTTACCTAGTGTTACACTGATGTTATCCTGAGGTCCATGGGTGACCCTTGTGTCTTATGCTATGCTGTGGGGGTAGGGTGGGAGGTGGCTGGTGCTGCTGGAGGCCACAAGGGTCTGGCAGCTTACCTGGTGCTGAGCTAGGGTCCTAGTGCTGATGTCTGGCATATGTTTGAGGGTAAGGTGTTTCTGCATTTCTCTGGGGCTACACTGAAGCACATATGGAGGTCTGGCCCTGGAGGCTGCCTCTTTGCCCTGGGCTATGCTGAAGCATGTGGAGGTCTGGCTGCTGGAGGATGCCTGTTTGCTCAGGCACCCAGTGGGTTGGTGTCTACTTATTTGCCTGGGCCTGTGCAGAAGCATGAGGAGGTCTGGCTGCTGGACAATGCCAGTTTTCCCAAGGCTATACTGAAGTAGGTGGAGGTTCTCAAAACTGGAGTCTGTTGGTTCCCTTGGCAATGCACATGGAGGGAGGGTGTCTGGTGCTGGCATTTGCCTGCTCCACCACACTGGGGCTCAGGATCTCTCCCTGGTATGTTAAAGTGGGACTTCCTGCTGGCTTACTGGGATGCTTCCTGTCCTGGACTTTGCTCTCTTTTTTCACGGAGAGACAGACCTTTCTTTCTGATCTTCCAAGTCTCTTGGGCTGAAAGATTATTTCACCCCATCTATTTGCTGGTTCTGTTGTTCTAGGATTTGTTTTGGGACATCATTTTATGGTTATTTGGAGGTGAATATGAGAGACTTACGGCATTTTACTGCTTACCTTGCCATCTTGGCTCCCGGAAGTGATCAGGAGAGCTCAGGTTATTTAAAATAAACGTTAAAGGAAATGTTTTTGAAATGCATTTTCTAAGCTCCTACAGAGTTTTTCTTTCTCTTAGAAATCGTTGCTAGTTCATAGATACTAAGATGTAAGCTTCTAAAAAGTAAGAATTAAGTTTCCTTTTGT
The DNA here is from genome assembly GCF_900497805.2 of Vombatus ursinus. NCBI lineage: Eukaryota > Metazoa > Chordata > Mammalia > Diprotodontia > Vombatidae > Vombatus > Vombatus ursinus. The sequence goes on along the minus strand of NW_020954562.1, from coordinate 11,576,523 downwards.
GTAACTCAGGGTAACAGCATATTAAGGAAATGATATTAGTGGTTAAAAAAACTACCTTTATAACTATTTTATCTTATCTTTCTTTAAACATTTTGCTTTTCTAATAATCTCAAGGAGGAAACTTTTTTTTGTGAAATTGAAATAAGTTAAGCTGATAAATTTGATGACAGCCTTTTAAATAAAAATTATTTTGACATTCTAGATACCCTTTTCATGTTTTAAAATATAAAACACTGTAGAATTAGGACATGAAGGGAACAAAAAATGTTATTCTTCTTGGTATATTGAGGAGTTACAGTTAAAAGACTTTCAAAGCTTGTTATGGATTTTTTTTTGGTTAGTCTTCAAAATATTTACATTATATGTTTTGTTATGCAAAGGTTTGTTATAATAGTTGCTAAACATGAAATCTTTTGTACTTTAGGTTTAGTGTTATTGATTTGCATTGCATTACCTCTTTAAAATATAGAATTAGTCTTATTACAACTTTTTATGCCTGTCAGCGGCTAACAGTGTTCTGCAAATAATTGATGCTTAATAATTAATGTTTATTGAATTAAATTCAATCATTTTAGAAATTATTACTGTAGGACAGCTAGCAGACTGTCAGTATTGTTAGAAAATTTCATCACTTATGTATTTCTTCAATGATATAATTCTGTTGGCTTATTATTGACTCATACTCATTCTTTACAACATACCATCTTAAAGTGTCTTTGATATTATTTCTTAGGGTACTTTTAAATTCAAAGCGGAAAGTGACCTCTTCCTTGCTGAGCATCACAAACTTTTGCTTTATGATGGCAAACTTTCCAGTGCTATTGCATTCACATACAATCCGCGGGCTACTGACGCCCAGCTATGTCTTGAATCATCACCCAAGGATAACCCTTCTATATTTGTTCATTCACCTCATGCTCTCATGCTCCAGGTATGATGGTACTTTTCAGAATATTTTTGAATGGGCAATGTTTAGATAATATCGCATATTTATATTGTTGTTTAATCATTCAGTTATGTCCATTTCTTCATGACTCCTATGGATTGTACTGTCCATGGGGTTTTCTTGGCAAAGATACTGGAGTGGTTTCCTTCTTCAGCGGATTAAGACAAACAGAGGTTAAGTGACTTGACCAGGGTCACACAATTAGTTAGTGTCTGAGGCCAGATTTGAACTTAGGTCTTATTGACTCTAGGCCCAGCATTCTGTCCACCAAGCCACCTAGCTGCCTCTAATCTTTATATTTTTATTTATTAAATATAATATAATAAAGCATTTCTGCCATTCAAATTGTGTTTTCATTTTAATTACAGTAAAAGTAAGTGGGTACTAATTTTGTGTACATTCTTCTTTATCAGGATGTGAAGGCAGTTTTGACACATTCTATACAAAGTGCTATGCATTCAATTGGAGGAGTGCAGGTGCTTTTTCCTCTCTTTGCCCAGCTCGACTACAGACAGTATTCGTCTGACCAGGTTGACACATCTGTTTGGTGAGTATTCTTAATGTATTTTTTAACTGTAAATCAAACATTAAGATTAAAAATTAAATTTTTTTTAAAAGAATTTCCTTTAGGAATTAAATTCTTTTCCTTTTCATCAGGGCTAGAATCAATTTGCCTTTCCTAGTTTTTAAATGGAACCACAGCAACTATCGAACACCACAGTATAGCAATTGTGGAATAAAATTTGGGGAGGATGTTTTTTAATTAAATTCTAAGAAAAATAGCAAAAAACTACTCTTTTCCTCCATACCCCAATGAAAAAAACTATAACTTTTGTAAAAATATACATAGTCAAGCAAAGAAAATTTTTTGGCCACGTCTCCAAAATGTCTCATCCTTTACTCTGAGTCTATCCCCTCTCAGGAAATGACTAGTATGCTTCATCATTGGTCCTTTGGAATATGGTTGATCTTTGTGGTGATCAGAATTCTTTCAGAGTTGAAGTAATGTTATTCTTTTTATGTTGTTTGTTTTTAAAAAATTTTTATTTTCAATTCCAAATTCTCTCCCTCCCTTCACTCCTTCCCCATCCATTGAGAAGGCAAGAAATACAATAGTCATTATACATATGAAGTAAGGCAAAACATATTTCCACATTAGCCTTGTGAAAAAAAAGCAAGAAAAATAAAGTGAAAAAATATGCTTCAGTCTTTACCCGGAGTTCAATCAGTTCTTGCTCCAGAAATGATGGCATTCTTTATCATGAGTCCTTTGTGATTGTTGTAGATCATTGTATTGATCAGAACATTTAAAACTTTTGCAGTTGATCATCCTCGCTTTATTACTATTACTGTGTACAATGTTTTCCCAGTTTTGTTCAAGTTCATTTTGTATTAAGTTCATATAAGTCTTCTCAGGTTTTTCTGAAACAATCCTCTTTGTCATTTCTTATAGCACGGTAGTGTTCCATCACAATCATGTACCTCAACTTATTCAGCCATTCTCCAATTGATGGGTATCCTCTCAGTTTCCAGTTTTTTACCACCAAAAAAGCTGCTATCAATATTTTTGTACATATGCAGCCTTTATCTTTTTCTTTGATCTCTTTGGGGCACAGATCTAACAGTGTTATTGCTGGATTATTAAAGGATATGCATAGTTTTATATCTCTTTGGGCATAGTTCCACATTATTATCCAGAATGGTTGGACCAGTTCACAACTCCACCAATAGTGTATTTTATTCCTATTTTTCCACATCTCCTCCAGCATTTGTCATTTTCCTTTTCTGTCATGTTAGTTAATATGATGAGTGTGAAGTTGTTTTAATTTTTATTTCTCTAATTATTAGTGATTTAGAGTATTTGATAACTTTGGTTTTTTCTTCTGAAAGCTGCCTGTTTATTTCTTTTGACTATCAATTTGGGAATGGCTCTTATCTTTATAGATTGAGTCAGTTCTCTCTATATTTGAGAAATAAGGCTATTATTAGAGAAACTTGCTGTAAAATGTTTTCTTCAATTTCTTGCTTTCCTTCTAATTTTTGTTGCATCGGTTTTGTTGGTGCAAAAACTTTAATTTCATGTAATCAAAATTGTCCATTTTACCTCCTGTTATTCTTTCTGTTTCTTGTTTGCTCATAATTTCTTCCCTTATCTATAGATATGACAAGTAATTTTTTTTTCATGCTCCCATAATTTGCTTATGATATTACCCTTTATGTCTAAATCATGTAGCCATTTTGATTTTATTTTGGTATACATTGTGAGATGTTGGTCTGTGCTTAGTTTCTGCCAGACTGCTTTCCAGTCTTCCCAGAGGTTTTTGTCAAAGAGTGAGTTCTTGCCTCAGTAGCCTGAATCATCGAAGTCTTTTTTTTTTTTCCCTTTTTTGGTGAGGCAGTTGGGGTTAAGTGACTTGTTCAGGGTCACACAGCTAGTAAGTGCCAAGTGTCTGAGGCTGGATTTGAACTCATGTCCTCCTGATTCCAAGGCCATTGCTCTATTCACTGCGCCACCTAGCTGCCCCTAGGTTTATTGAATATTAGGTTACTGTGGTCATTTATTTCCATATATCAGATACCTAATTTTTTTCCTTGATCGATTGCTTGATTGATAAGAAATATCCAGTACCATGTTGATTTATTTAAGGTTTGCTACTGCTAGGCTGCCTTCTTTTACTTTTTTTCATTGATTCCCTTGATATTCTTGATCTTTTTTTTCTTCAGATGAATTTTATTATTATTTTTCTAACTCTATAAAATAATTTTTTGGTTGGTTGATTGGTATGACACTAAGCAAATAAACTAATATAGTTAGTATTGTCCTTTTTATTATGTTTGTTCAGCCTACCCATGAACAATTAATATTTCTCCAGTTGCTTAGATCTCTCTTTATTTGTGTGAAAAGTGTTTTGTGTATCTGGGCAGATAAACTCCCAAGTTTTTTATACTGTCTACAGTTATTTTAAATGGAATTTCTTTTCCTCCTGGGTTTTGTTGGGTAATATATAGAAATGCTAACAGTATCATTCTTAAGTATTTATAGAAATAAAGTGAAAAAAGTTCTTGTTTACACATGAAAAAGTTAAGATAACTGTGACATTTAAATTGACTATTAGATGATGGTAGGAGCAAAATCATTTCTGTATTTGAAAGTAACTTTGTCTTTCACTCTTACAAAATGGTTTTGGTTTGGGGTGAGTTACCATAATGGTGGAATTACTCATAACATTTTGTAGTAAGAAATGTCTTAATTTTTTTTGATTGCTGCAGAACATCTGTTATTGCATTTTCAATGTTAAAGGTGCTAAATACTCATTTACTACTACTTATTAGTACTTAAATTAATTAAATTTGACTCGTTGATGGAACGATTACATAATGACCCTGGCATTAAAACATGATAGCATAATAAGAAATTGAACTAAAGATGTAGAATGGGTCATTGTGCTAGGCTACCATCTTGCATTAATTATACTTATTCCACTTTATATTTTGATGGCCTCACTTTCAGTCAGTCATTGATCTTTTTTTTTTTTCCAGCCAAAGACAAGGTTTATTAGAACATCCGCCATATTGGCCGGATTCTTAAGGAATCTGAATGTTATGAGCTATTGGCTAGAGTTTAAGAATCTGAACCTTTGGCTAGATTTTAATCTCTGAGCAGCTTAATGGAGACAAGATTAATGTTATACACAGAAATACTGTGGGAGGGATCCAGCAGTGGAGAATCTTGATGGGAGGTAGAATGGAGTTTAGATAGGATCAAGGGTGGGAAATGGCAGGTAATAGACAGTGGAGGGCTGGGTTAGGTTCAGGGTAACAGAGAATTGGGAGATTGGGCATAGGCTATAATAAAAGGCCAGTTGAAAGGATTATAGCCTTAGGCGAATTCCTAAGATTCGGCCCGGTGGGAAAGTGCAGGGCTTTTCCTTTTTGGGGTCCAGATCCCATCCTCATCGTTCCACCCTCAAACAAATGGAACCCAAATTCTTTTGGGATAAGGGACAAAGGTCTTGGCTTCTGAAACTGCTTCCTACTGGCGAGCAATGTACAGCTATCCCTGCCTCTAGGGATTCCCAAAGAGGAACTTGACTGGAACCCAGCACAGGCTGTATCCAGGGAACAATGGAGTGGGGGGGGCATTGACTAGTAGCCACTGTTTGCTACCAACTGTGGGTGAATGGCCTGTAGTATGGAAGACACAAATCTGACAGAAAAGACTGCAAGGCCAAGATATAGGGAGAAGTAAAAGTGTAAAGCTCCATTCAAATCATTTACATTTGACCTGCTGGATTATCTGATTGTGTTACTTTTTCTAAAGCTTAAGTAGCACTTTTGTAGGTAGAAGTTTTCTACCCTGGGTTTAATAGTTACACAAATGAATTTTCCAGAGGCTGACTTTCACCTCAATTAATACTCAAATTCTCTTCCCCAAACCAAACTGGTGATGTTTCTGATTTAATTTCAGTTGTTTGGGGGTATTGAATGACTATATATTCAGGTCAAAACAGCAAGATCTCACATACTTGCATTGCTCTTTTACTGACCACTTGCTCTGATTATAGAAATTTGCTATAGAAGGATAAAGCAGGGAGTAGATTTAGGGCCCATATATTTCAGTATAAAACATCCTTAACTCTGCTTGAATTCAGATAATTCACAGTTTTCCAACCATGTAGTATCAAATCCACCTCGTAGCCAGACTCAGGAATAGCTGGGTGGGTAACATTCCTTTTCAAAGGAACAAAATGGGAAAATTAAGCCAGGAGGATCCCATCTTAGACTGAAGCTAAAATTGTCCTCTTAGCTTTTCCCGATGCTGACTTCCCACCAGTATCACATTCTCTCTTAGTAACTTGTGGCATTTTTCTCAGAGATAGTGGTTTATTGATGGATTATTATGATCCATCAGACAACTAAAAATACTTTACACAGAGAATCAACATCTCATCATTAAACAGTTAAAACTACAACTTTAAAAGAGTGTGCTTACCCAAGTTCAGAAACTAGCTTCTTTACCTTGAACAAGATGTGCTGAACCTGGATGATGCTCACAGGCAAAGGTTGCCCTAGGACCCAAGGCCATTGCTAGGGGGGGCCTATGCTGTATTTGCTGCTGCTCCCCACTCCTTCCCTTTGTCAGGTCAGGGAGGGCAAATTCAAAGGTGAGGGGGAGAAGGGTGAAACTCTCTTCTTCTATGAGAGAGGTTAACAAAGATACTCTCTTGACTTAAGGGAAGGGAGTGAGAGAAGGAAGTGACCAGGGTTGTTAGGAGGTGTTTCAAAACTCCTTAATGATTGATCACAAAACCTCCAGAATCTGCTAAGATGTTTTTAGCTGTTCTAACTTTTCCCTGTAGCCTCCATGAAGGAGGATTCAGGGGTGTAGAGAGAAGGGAGTAAGTAAGCCTCAGGAAACCAAAAAGCACCTGCAGTTTTTCCAATTCCCTAGTGCCAAGAGAATTGAGAAAATTGGCATACGCTTCCCTATAGGGTGTCCATCCTTGTCCTCTGTGCTGTGGAAGGTGTACCCAGGTCCATGGCCTCAAACTGAACCAGTACACTGAGAGCTCGAGAGCTTCAGGCCAAGTGCAAGACAACTTTGTAACTATCTGCCCAAAAAGCACCTCCAAGCCTTCCCAGATGCTTGGAGAGCAACTGCAACTGCAGGGCAAGAAAGAAAGGTGAGGGAGGCTTATATATCTTCCAGTTCTGGCTAGAGAAGAACTTGGGGTTAGGCAGTTTCCCCATAGAAGCCACCAAAATGTTGAGGTTTAGGGATTTAGGGATGCTGGGACCCCAAAATCGCAACATGTGGGTCTTGCCTGAATGAATTTGACCCACGCCTTCTTTCAGCCAAAAAAAGGTTTATTAGAACATCCACTATATTGGCCAGACCCTTAAGAAATCTGAACATTAGTGAGCTATTGGCTAGATTTTAAGAATCTGAGGCTTGTGGAATGTCCAATGTTGGTGGACACAGGCCACTGATTTAAAGTTGTATTTTAGAAATGGCAGCTAAAAGTCAAATAAGTTTTTGAATAATGGCCTGGCAAGTATAATTAGGAGGTATATGATTTGGAAAGATACCTGATATTTAAGGGTGTGAGATGATTGGTGTCTTAAACAACTAAGGTTTTTCTTTATAAACATTGGCTTTGACAAAATTTAGTTAAAAAATAGGGTAGGTTTATTACGAATAGAGGGAGATTTTTAGCAGAGGTAGAATTTCAGGAACTATTTGAAGTACTTGGTGCATCAGAGAAGAGGTTTCATGTCATTGAGAGCAACTTGGGAGAGGGAGTGTGTGGGAGTCAGGGAATTAAAATAAACAATAATAGTAATAAATTAATGGTTTTACCTGCATGTAGTACATGAAATATATAAAATTGAGGTAAGACAAAAAAACCAAAACAAAAATATATGCTGCTCTATGAACTGAGAATTTTCTCTTTTTCCTTTAGAAGTTAATTATTTTTTTGTGTGACTCCAGACCTGTGTATGGAATTCCTGGTGTGGAGTTCCCCTCCTGCTGATATAGCTTAGCATTTCTGTAATGTGGTTTTAGTTAGAGGTTAAATGATTTACTCAGAATCATAAAGCTAGTATGTGTAGGAGGCAGGACTTAAATCCAAGTATTTCTGGCTCCAAGTCACCCCTCTATCCACTATGTTACATGTCATTTATTTTCTGAAACTATACTTCTTCTGAAAAACAGTCACCCTAAGCATTAGTGAGTTAATAATCTTCTCTCTATCCTCCCTACCTCCATTGTACTAAAATTTAATAGAGAGCTCTGTGACTTCCATATTCCTAATAATATTGGAAATTTCTTTAGAAATTTTATTTCAAGTTTTTTCCCCCACTTTTACAGCTCCACCCTATTGGCTTTTATCATGGAGTTGTTGAAAAACTCCATTGCTATGCAAGAACAGATGCTTTCCTCTAAGGGCTTCCTGGTCATAGGATACAGCCTTGAAAAGGTAAAACACAATTTACTTAAAAGTTTTTATTTGTTTAAAGGCCATAGACTCCCCCCCCCCCCTTATTTATTTATTTATTTTTATTTATCAACAATTACTTCCATAAGCTTCTGAGTTTTAAATTTTTCTCCTCCTCCCTCCCTCCCTCTCCCCCTTCCCCCCCTCCCTGTAGACTTTTTTTTGTTGACTGCCTTTTTAATTGGCACCTTTTTAGCAGGAGTCTTCCTTGTTGATATAGTTTATTTGGGGTTGTCATATTTTGTTTCTGGCACCTCATACATCACAGAGAAATGTGACTATTGATGAATGATTTCTGGGGAATTCCATTGTATCTCTGATGTGTGGGATAGCTTATAGGATAGAATTTTTTTTTTCAGTAGGCCTGTGTTTTACACTATTCTTAGTTGACTGATTAAAATAAAACTAGAATTTTTTTTTCCCTTCACAGTTTTCCAAATGCCATGTCAGCAGAGCTGTACTTGAACTTTGTTTGGCATTTTCAAAATACTTGAGTAGTCTGCATAATGGGGTGCCACTTCTGAAACAATTGTGTGATCACATCCTTCTCAATCCTGCAATATGGATTCATACCCCAGCTAAGGTAAAATATGGCTTGTTGATTTAAATGTATTGTGCCTTTTACTTTTCCACTTTATACTTAAAATTGTAAATTTGAGATTTTACTTGTAGACTAAAGATTATTGAGTATATTTGGGTGAGCATAGACTTGTAAAAGAAAAAATTATTAACTACTGGACTTTTTTGTGTTTTTGTAGGAGTACAAAATGAAATTTTAGTTAGAAGATGAAATACTACTTTGTTTTATATATAACTTGAAAAAAAGATTCTGCTTAATGAGAGGATGTTAATTTAAAATACAATGAAATTGTATTTACTAATGTAGACAACTCCATATTTTAGATTGGGGTGGAGTTTGAGACATTTTATTGATGCCTCTTAAAAAAAATCAGTGATTTCCCAATATGTTCTTATTCCCCATTGAGCCATCTTTTTTTTTAACTAAGACAACATTTAAGGAAGACCAACGGGAAAAAAATAGCATCTGACAGCATGTGACATATTTTGTACCCATCGTCTTCTTCTTCTCTATTGAGGGTTAGCAGGAAGTAGGTCCTGCAGTATCAGGGTTAGTCATTGTAGCTAATCTGAATTTAGGTACCTTTTAGTGTTTTGTTTTTATTGTAATTATTACACATACTGTTCTGGTTCTGCTTTCTTTACTCTGCATCTGTTCTTAAAATTATTCTTATATTCTTCCAAATTCTTCATATTCATAATTTCTTATGGCATTTTAATATTCTAATAAATTCACATATCACAATTTGTTCAAACTGATTGATAGGCATTTACTTTGTTTCCAGTTTTCTACTACAACAAAAGGGATAGGGGAAGGAATAAACATATAGCTATTATATAGAGTTATTATATTAGCTATTACATATGTTATTTTATTAGCTATTACTTATTATATAAAATATATATTATAAAAAGCATTTATATACCTACTTAAATATCTATGTGCTAGGCACTGTACTAAGTACTTTTTCCCCCCACAAATATTATCTCATTTGATCCACATAACAATTCTGGGAGGTAGGTACTGTTATCACCCCCATTTTACAGTTGAGGAAATTGAGGCAGATAAAGGTTAAATAATTTTTCCAGGGTAACAAAGTCACTAAATGTCTGAGACCAAATTTCATCTTAGGTTTTCCTGACTCCGTCCCAGTGCTGTATCTGCTGTATCACCAGGCACCTCTAAAAACATTGTGCTACAGATATTTTGATATATTTTGGCCTTCCCTTTTGTCTTGAAACTTCTTGGGGAATATACCTAGTAGTGGGATTGCTGGGTCAAAGGGTATGAGTAGTTCATACTGAAAAGTAAATCACTTTTCTTCCAGAATTTCAAAATATTTTCCATAGCAGGTTTAACAACTTAAAGTGTTTAAGTATTGTCTTCCATATTCTAACATTAGCTATTTCTGTCTTATCTTATTTGCTAATTTGTTGAGTCTGAAGTGAAATTTCAATTTTAAAATATAATATTAGACCTGCACTCAGACTCAGGAAGACCTGAGTTAAAATCCTGTCTCTGACACTAGTTATGTGACGTTGTGCTAGTTTCTTCATCTGTAAAAGAGATAATAATAGTACTTATCTCTTAAGTTGTGAGGATCAAATAAGGTATTTGTAAATCACTTTCTAAACAATAAAGCACTATGTAAATGCTATCCATTATTATTTTAAATACTTCATGCTGTTGTTGACAATCTGCATTTCTTTTGAAAAGTCTTCATATCCATTGACCACTTATCTTTTGGGGATGAATTATTAATGCCAATTCCCTCTATTTCTTGGATATTATCTTTAGAGATACTTGATGCAGAAAACTGAGAACTTCCCATATTTCAGCTATATTGAATTTGATTTTGCAAAAGCCTTTTTATCTTATGAAATTGATAATCTCTTTTATCTTTTGTGGTTTTCTTTCCTTATTTAAGGATTCTCTCCCACTCTTTTCTTTCTCCCTCACCTCCCTCCCAAATTTGTTACTATGGTTTGCCGATTTCACCTTTGCTACATTTCTTCTTCTTCTTCTCTTTTTTTTTTTTTTAGTGAGGCAATTGGAGTTAAGTGATTTGCCTAGAGTCACACAGCTAGGAAGTATTATGTGTCTGAGGCGGGATTTGGTCAGGTCCTCCTGACTCCAGGGCTGGTACTCTATCCACCATGCCGCCTAGCTGCCCCTTTTGCTATGTTTCTTGATGGCTAGCTACGTGGCACAGTGGATAGAATGGCAAGCCTGGAGTCAGAAAGACCTGAGTTCAAATCTGGCTTCAGATACTTATTAGCTTTGTGACCCCAGGGAAGTCACTTAACCCTTTTCGCCTCAGTTTCCTTATCTGTAAAACGAGCTAGAGAAGAAAATGGCAAATCACTCCAGTATCTTTGCCAAGAAAATAGAGTCAGAAATGTGTGGTACAGCGACTCTAACACAATTAAACTCAGAGACTTCTCAAGGAAGCAAAGGTTACTCTTTATTACAATCTTGCGAGAAGAGGTGTCTACTCCTCCAGTACGCTACCAGCAGGAGAGAGTCAAGGCACAAAGGATAAAGCAAGGTTATATATATTAACACAAACAAGAAACTCCCACCCTGCCACTATCCCTTACTCCCATTGGCTGGGAGGTGGGCTTACATTTTAGGCATGAAAATCTTTCCCATTCCTAAAGAACAAGGAAACAGGGTATAGCCAATCCAAACATACATGTCCTTATTTAGTATACCTGATGCTGACGTGGCAGTGGCAATCAGGAGAGGGTTTAAGGCCGAATTCCTATAGGTTTAGGTAATTTAAACTTATGGCCTGTTTGTTCTCTCAGAGCCTATCTCTAGTTTCGAGACAGGCTTTTCATCACCACCCTGAGAAGTCTTCACAGAGGTTATATCATTCAGAAATGACTGGAATTACTCAACAACATCATCTCTTGAATATATCCCCTTATATCTTCTGATACTATCACTACTCAGATACAGGCTTCATCACCTCACACCTAGATTATTGTAATAGCCTCCTGGTGAATCTCTTTTTCTCATTTCTTTCCCCACTCTAATCTGTCCTCCATTCAGCCACCAAAGTGATTTTTCCCAAAGTATAGTTTAGACCGTGCCATGTCCCTACTCAGTAAACCACTAGCTCTCTATCATCTCCAATATCAAATAGAACATTCTTTTTGTCATTCAAAGTACTTCATGACCTACCTCCCATTCCCTTACTTCTCTTAAATTTTTCTCCCTACATGTACTCCTAGATCCAGTGACACTGGTCTCCTGCCTGTTCCACAAACTGGACATTCTCTTTCTGCACCAGGCCTTTTCTTTGACTGACCCCCGTGCTTAAAATGCTCCTCTCTTCTATTCAACCTACTGTCTTCTTTCAAATTTAACTACAGCTGTGGGATTCATGGAGGCCAAGTTAAAAACCCCCCTTTACAGTATCTTTCCCTTTTATAATAATATTAATGAAGAGTAGAACATAGTTACCATGGAAAATATAACTTTGAAATTCTTAACTTTATCTAGGGTCAGACTTTGGCTATTTAAAAGGGAATTACATATACTTTTAAATTTTCATGGTAATTACCTGTGATGTATGATGAAGATGATAGAAGGTCAGATATAAAGATGTTTAAACTATGTTGTCTGTATCTACCTGCCGACACTTGTGAGCTCACACATGTGAATATATATTGTACATTTGCATTGCACATTAACATTAATCATAAAACATGTTCAATTTGTAGAAATCTTTTTGGTTGGTGATATCTCAGTAAAGGAGTAGAACTGATTAGGACCTGACATCTAAAATATCTGACATTTGCTCCTTTCTTCTGTTACTCCTCATTCTGGAAACACATAGGGTATATTTATTCTTTTTGTTAGACCAAAATAATCCTTTAGCTTTGCAGACTTCTTTGCCTTTTTGGGGGTTCAGTGTGTCTTATTTTAAACTAGTTTTTTCAGATGTGAACAAGAGAAGCAGCTGCTGTCTGACTACCATTTGGAAACAATCAAAGCAGGCGTAGTATCTTTTTATCTTCTGATTTAAATTTGACCTTTTTCTTTGCCATGACCTCTGACTTATTTCCATTCCAGAATGGTCTTAAGTAACTTTTAAAAAACCTTCAACTTAGTGGTTTGCTTTTATTACTAATCAGTATAATTGCAGAGCTATTTGTCCCTGTTCTCATAATTAAAATAGCTTACTATATACTGGGTTTAAAAGCGTGCTAATTTTTCTGTTAGTTTCAGTAGAATGTTGTCCTTGCTTATCTAACCATTGCCATCCCACTTTACTTACCTCTTTCTTACTAATTGCTTTTGCTTAACCATCTTCCTTTTTAGGAATTGGAACTGATATTGAGGTAGCTTTCATATCTTATGAAATCATCCTCTGCAGTCGCACTGGTGTGCTACAGAAACAGTGGAGTATCCATTTGCTTACAGTTTCTTATTAAGCTAATTATTAACAAGAAGTAATTTAATCAGAGGTTAGTTCTGATCAACCTCATATTTTGGACAGCACTTTCAATATAATAATTTCATGTGTTTTTTTGGACCATATGGAGAATATGACTTTTGGATTCTTTAGGCAGGACATAGTACCAGTCTATCCATGGGGGGGAGGGTATGGGGAGAGGAACAAATATTTATTAAACACCTGTTATTTGCCAGGCACTGTGCCAGGTGCTTTTCAAATATTATTTCATTTGATCCATAAGAACTGTTTAGCCTACAGGCATGATATTTGATGTTCTATCTATACCTCACTTGTCTCTCTGAGCTAACTCAGGCTAGCAGGTTTGGGTATTTTCTTAGTATGGGGGATAGCAATGTCTTTTTAGCCTTCAGCTCAAAATATTTGTTACAGTCCTAGAGGTAACCTTCTTGTTGGTTGTACATTCCTACCATTTGTTGCTTAGCTCCTAAGCCCTCACCCTTGTATTATCCATTTAAAGAAAATCAGTTACCATTAACTCCCAAGCATAATTTCTGACCTCATCATTCAACTGAAGGGCTCTCTCCAAAGCTGCCAATAATCTATTGCTTTTAGCAACCAAACTGTTCACGTGTGAAAGGGGGCAGTACCTTATAACTCAATGACCTTTTCTTACATATAATTAAAGCAGAGACTAGTTAAAATGATAGTCACTTTGAATAAAGAAAAATTTATTCAAAATTATGAAAGGTTTAATTTTTGACATTGCTTTTGACCTCTAGTTATTAAATCCTTTGCTTCCCTCCCTCCTTCCCTCCCCCTGCCCTTTATACTCTGCCTTAGATTTGTCCTCCCCTTCCTGTTCCTTTTCTGCTGTCTTAATTGAAACCTTCATCATCTCACCTTAATTATTGTAGTAGTCTTCAAACTAGACCCACTGGTTTCAGTTTCAGTTGTTTGATGCCACCGGTTTAATCTTTGTAAAATACAATGTTTTGCATGTGACTGACTCCTTTGAGACACATCTTGCCTCGTTGGGTGTTTGAGGCCATCCACATAGTGATTTTAGATTCTCTTTCTGCCCTCATCTCTTGCTACTCTACCGAATAATCCTATGTTCTAGCCAAACTCGTTCATTCACAGTTTTCTGAATACATTAAGTACATTTATATGTTAGTATTTTTTGCTTAATCTATTTGTCTACTATGCCCTCACCCTTCCTGTCTATCTAAATTTTTGCCACATATTTTGAGACCCATTCAGGTCCTACCTTCTTCATGAAACCTTTCCAGACTATTCAAATTTTTAATTCTTTTTTCTTCTTCTCAACTCATTGCGTTTCTGTCTTTCTCTTTCAGTTGCTACTTAATATATTGCCTTGTTAGCTCTCATTTTTTAACTTGTCATGTGTATATCAGTGCTACTAAAGCTTTTCTCTTCATCTAAGCCTTTGAATACAGGACAATGACTTTTATTTCATTGTGCTTTCATGTAAGTACCAAATAAATAAATTTCTGAATAACATGAATTAGAAAAATGTAATACCTAATATTCTTATTAGTCATGCCAATATCGAATACCATGGTTCTTCTTCTTCACTGAACATTTGAACTAGTTTTAGCCATTTAAAATGGCAGCAGTGATAATATAGGTGTAACTTAGTAACCTGGCAGGTTATAGAGTGTGTGTGTGTGTGTGTGTGTGTGTGTGTGTGTATGTGTGTTGTTTCTTAAGCTGGAACTTTGTTACTTTAATAAAGCTCCAAATTTTAGTCAAAATCGCAGTCATAGATGTTTGTCAGATTTAATAGTTACTGCTTTCCATCTGGATAAGGGTGCTTGTCAGCTATAGTAGTCTTGTCAGATATGGCAGGAAGTGGATGTAGCATGAAGTTTCCAAAGAATAAATATGCTGCAGTTGGTAGAAGTCTAAGGAGACCAAGTAGGTTCTTATTTCTTGTTAGCATGACTAATTTAAACCAGCATATACTGGGTGTATGTCTGGTAAACTTTGGAGTTAGAACTTCTGAACCCGTACTTTAAATTAAGACAAAATTTCAGTTGGAGAAAACTATTTCTACTTTTTCTTCCCAGCCTTTTACCCAATTTATTAATGTTAATTTGTTACATTTTTGCTTATTTATAAGTTCTCAAATTTAAAATATTCACCCAGGTCATGAAATGTAGGTTGGAGAACTAGAGATTAGTTAATTGTATTCCTTTCTAATATTGGGAGAAGTGACTTCTTGCTGAAACTTTTCTTGTATGTGACTTCCATGCTTATGGAACATTGTTGGACTTTAATGGCAAGTATCCTAATATGTACTGTGTATTCCCACCTTCATACTTAGCTCACATTTTTCGTTTGCTTAGATTCTCTAGCTTTACTTCCCTCTTTTATCCTGACTGTATCTAGCCTTTGAACCCAGGTCAGTTTATGACCCCTTTATACAGAATATAGTAACTACCTGTTATAATGGCTCTATTGCATTTAGGAGAAATGTTGTCATACTAATAGACTCCACTTGGTGGTAGTGTAAGATTCTTTCCTCAAGTTACTGAGGCTGATATTTTCCTCCTAATCTAAAAAAGAATCCTAAGTTTTATACAGCAAAGCATAGCATCTGTAATATGTAGGGTAGATTGAAAACTATCAATTCACTTGCCCTAGGGCAAGAGCCAATTGTCAAATCTAAGTTAAAATGAAGTTATTTCCATTGCATAGTACTTGATTGTTTGACGGGTTTGGGAAGTTTCCTGTGTTTTTTCCAGAGCATCTGATACTGACTACTGAAGAAGCAGCAGTGACCTCTGTGTATGTGTGTGTTTAAAAGTTTTTCTTTTTTATGTTTTTTTTTTTTTTGTTTTTTGGGTAGTACGTGATTACTAAGCCAAGTATTTAATTATTTGAAAAAGAATGTAAGTACAAACAGTGTTGGCATCAGGTAGTGTTATCAGTGGGGGGAGTAATGGAAGAATTTTATTTTGCATTGTTTTGACTGATTTCAATGGGATTTTTTAGGTTCAATTGACACTGTACACTTATTTGTCCACGGAATTCATTGGCACAGTCAACATATATAATGCAATTCGGAGAGTTGGGACAGTGCTTCTCATAATGCATACATTGAAATACTATTACTGGACAATGAATCCTCAGGATCGTAGTGGCATTACTCCGAAAGGTCTAGGTATGTTAATACCTAACAAAATTCATGATTTCTCATTTCTCTTTCTCATCTTTTTCAGACTACAATAATTATCTTCTGAATGCTTTGTATTTGTATTTTTTTCCCTTTTGGGTAACATTTTACTTTTAATACTTTTAATAATTTTCTTATTTTTTTTTTAAACAGTTCTTACTCTGTGGTCTTAAAGCAATTAGCTTGTATAATGGTAAAGAAGGGACTTTTGTGGGTAGATTTTCTTAGCAGGCCTAGGAAAAGTCCCTATATAGATAGATAGTTATGTGTATACTAAAACCCATTTACTTGATTATTTGTTGTTCATGTGTGTTTATTTGTTTTGGAGTGTGTGTGTGTGTGTGTGTGTATGAGAGAGAGAGAATGAGAGAGAGAGAGAGAGAGAGAGAGAGAAAGGAAAAGGGAGGGAAAGAGAGAGAGATTTAAATGATTTATCTAAACCCAGAAATAGTATGTTAGGCACAGTGGTCAGTTACCACCAATTGTTCTATTGGTAAAATCCTTTTTTTTCCGCTATGAAGATCCTCATATTTTAGAAGATATCCATTATTGCTATCCTTCTATGTAATGAATATTAGCTCTTTCCAGGGATACCATAGGCTTTTTTTTTTCCTCAGAAGAATAGACCACATTCTGATGAGGAGAACCATTTTAATAGATGGTGGCAATAATCTTAATTTCTGTGAATCAGAGAAACAATAACTTGAATTTTTATGGCACATCTTTTTTCTTTTATTTTACGAAAACATTTATTCTCATGCCAAGGCTATCAGATAGAAATGACAACTGGCATCTAAGACATTGAGAGACTGTTGACTTTATCTGACATGTTACAATTTAATGGCACAGCTCAGGCTCATGACTAATGGTCTGGTACTTTAAGAAGAAAGACTTTTGGATTGGCCTTGAGGAGACCTGGGTTTTAATCCCAGTTCTGTCACAGAGTAGCTGTGTGGCCTTGGGCTAAATCAATTTTCTTTTCGTCTTAGTTTCCTTATTTATAAAATGAGGGGCTTAGATATATCTTCAATATGGTGCCCTGTGGTTCTAAACTCCTATTCTAGTTATTATTTAGAGCCATTCAAAAGTGGAATTTCCTTCACCTCCCCCCCTCCCTCCCTCCATTCCTGCCCCACTAATAACAGTATCTTACAGGTGTCAGGATTACCATTTTTTAGATATGTTGTAGAGGAAATTCTATTCATGTGTGAGCTGGACTTCATAGTCTCTGAGGTCTTATCTGACTCTGGAATTCTGTGACTTTTAACTCCTATGAATGACATTAAGGAAAAATTTTCTAGGTTCTCCCACTCCCCTTCAAATTTTACTTCTGCTCAAGGTCATGGTTTTTTTTTTTTTCCTTCCTGGTGGTCTAAGAACCAGTTATAAATGATGACAGGTGGTATGAAGGAGAGATGATGTGTGGCAAGCAGGTACCTCATATAAGAGTTTAGAACAATAGGTTTTTAGTTTCAAAAGCTTTCTAGTTGAGATTTATGTGGCTGAGACATGTAAATTGATTTAATGTTATCCATGTGTGACTTAGGGGAATGTAGATAGAGGGAAGGAAGTCAAAATTATTAAGCATTTTGATTTGCTTCTTCACAAGATGACAGGCTGTAGTAAGAGGTATTCTTTGTTGGTCAAAGTTAAAAGAAGAAAAAAATTGTTTCATATAATGAGTTAATAATATTGTACAAATAGTGATTATCAGAATTGTAGATTTTTACTTGTGTTAGCTCTTCCCTTCACATATTCCTTTGGAACTCTTGAATATCCAAAAAATCCTTTTATGAAATGGCTATCCTGATAATTAAGTGTTGGGTCTGAAAGTGTTTGGGGTATTTCAGAATTAAATGATTACCTTCAGTTTTAACTGGAGACATTGCAAGTTCAATTAAGTGATTGTGACCCTTAGAAAATTGAAGTTAGAAAAGTGAATTTCTAGAAGGATGAATTTTGTCTGTGTAAGTGAATGAAAATGAATTTGGTAATAAAAAATAGGTAAGTTTTGAGTCTCTATAAAACTAAGTGCATTTTTTGCTTTAAAAGATGGACCTCGGCCTAATCAGAAGGAAATTCTTTCTCTCCGGGCATTATTGTTGATGTTCGTTAAGCAATTAGTGATGAAGGTGAGTAAACCTTTGTTTTGTTGCTTCATCATATACTTTCCTTGTCTCTGATAGTTTGCAGTTTCCTATAGAGCCCAGTGTTGTCCTAATGATTCCTTTATCACTTCAATGAATAAAAAAAAACAACAGGCCTTTTAAGATTTTTCATTCATTTTCTTTTATATTTTTATATATCTAGACTCAAAGTGCCACCAAAATGTTCATAAGATAGAAAGCAGCTCTCTTCCTATGTTCAGGGTGAAATCATAATAGGTTTCTCTAATGCCTGCGTGGAATTCTTCTTATATTTAAAATTGATCTTCTCATATAGTAGTCATATTAAAGGAGCATCTATACAAGGTGGATCACTCTTGGAAAGAAGTAAATTTTTCTCAATAGTCTGTAATATTGGTTTAAATAAAATTTGTGTTTTAAAAGTATGATCATATTTTCCACAATTCTGATATCTAGACATGTTTGATGTTAACATTATAGTTACTTTTTTCTTTTGCTAGGCAACAGTGTTTATTGAGGACAGGGCACTGGGGGATGGGTCAAGAAACTCAGTTTCTAATCTTGGTTTTATTATTCACTTCCTATGTGACCTGAAATGACCCATTTTACGTTAATGTGTTTTTTCTTCTTCATTGAGAAAATGAGGATAGTAAAATATCTGTTCAGCCTATCTCAAAGGGTATATGTGGATATCAGGTGATATAATTTAAACCTCATTGGTTAAAAAAAAAGTCTGAGAGAGTTTTGTAACATGTAGTATAAATATAAAATTGTATTATTAATAGCAATATAATAGTCAACTTATATTCTTTGAGAATATAATACTTTTCCAGATAGTATAATTTTAGTTTGAAAATATAAGCAGGTTTTCCATATATGTTGCACATCCAAATATCTTTTATCTTTTCTCAGTCTTGTTCTACCTCTATAGTCTCTATTCCTAACTCTCTTCTCCCTTTTATTTTTGTATGTATACGAAAGGTGCAGCATATAACCATAAAAGTGGATATTGAGACTACTGTTCTTATTTACAATTTGGTCATCGTAGTTTCCTATTTAGGGTTCTTTAGACATATACATGCACTTGTGTGTATTTTTCCCCATAAATTTATGACATATATATGTGAGAGTGTGAGTGTGTGTATCCATGATGTACACATTATTATGTTATGTGAATATACATACGTATTTATCTATGCATTTAACATTGTCAAAGATCTATAGTCTATAAGTATATACAAGTATATTACATTACCAAATATCAATTTTATTATTTTTATGAGGCTAACTCATAGAGTTTTATACTATATAACTTTTTGTTAAAATTTTAAGTAAAATTAACCATGTTATGTCATTTCCTTCTTTTATTTTTAAGGCAAATGCCCAGATCTAAAAATCTGTCTATGTATTCTGTTTCAATTAAAATTTTCCTGTCATTTCAAATAGAGAATGTAATTGTTTTATATTTTAAGGATTCTGGCATAAAAGAAGATGAACTACAGGCCGTTCTCAATTATCTACTTACTATGCATGAGGTAACATTTGAGTTTTAAAATTATATTTTATATTAGAACTGTCTAAATTTTACTTTTGAAGCAAAGTAATACTTTCCCTGATATTTTACATAATATTGTTATTGTTTGTTATGCTTGAGGAATAAATATTTTTAATTAGGAATAAAGGCTTATAAAAAAAAGATTTTTTAGGAATTTTCTCTTTTACCACAAGATGGCTCTGCAGTGAGAAAGTAATGAATGATAAAAGCCTCTCATATTTGGGTTTAGATATCCTTAAATTGATTTGAAGAACAGGTCCAAATTATGTTGTTAACATACATTTTTGCCTTTCAAGAGACCAAAACAGTGAGTGAAAAAACAGATATGTGGCTAAAAATGGATGGATTATACATTTATGATTTCTTTCTGTTTGATTTACATCTTTAGAATATCACCTGTTAAGTTAAACAGTTAATTTGTAGTAGAATTTAAACTATTAGACAGTGTAAAGAAATTCTGGAACTAAACTTGGGATTTTTGCCATCACATATTTATACCTTAGTACTAGGAAAAGGTAATTTATACCAGATGTAAGTAACACGCACAACAAAGCAAATGGGAAAATAAAACTGATTGTATGATTGTCTATAATGAGATGGTTAAATAGCTAAAAACAAGGAATGGATTAAATATTATATAAAACATCACCGCAGTTGTTTTTGTTCTAATTTGTATACTTATATTCTATTACACTCTTGATCTTGTGGCATATTAAACATTTGGTTATGACAAGTGGTAGAATACCTGGCAGGCATTGTTGATGAGATGAAATCTGAATTATTTTAGAGCCTGGGTAAAGGAGTAAGTTTATTTTATTTTTTTACTGTAACATGTTTATTAGATTTTTGAATGCTGATGCAACTTGAAGTGTTAAGGTGATTTCTTTTTTCTTTGTTTAGGTATTCTGTTTTTCTCTCAGGTTTTGTGTGGGTATCTTTAGGGTTGCCTGATTTCCAATACATATTACTACATGTACAATTTTTTGGGGGTTAAATAATCATTTGAATTACCAGTAATTTTGTTCTTCTTTACTTCAGGGACTTCAGTATTGTCACCATCCACTTAGCCTGTTTTAAGTATTGGGACTCAGATATTCTAGTATTCCACATATTCTTAAATTATACTAATTTAAGAAATGGTTAAATTATTAGAATCCAAAGAATGATCTATAAAACTTACATTTGTTTATAATGCTCATATGGGCCCAACTTTTTCTTTTATTACTTATCAGCTATAAACATCCTTGCATGTTGCTATTAGTATGAAACAGACCCTCTGGTTGTTTATGCTTAGAAAATATTCACAGTGATCTAAGTAATGATATTGCTAGAAATTTTGGGCTTCAAGAAAATTTTAAAAAATGTTATGTACCTTTATAATGTACTTTTATAATGAATACTATAATGAATATAAAATAATGTATAAAGTGGATTGTAGGGGGCCTCCCTTTCAGTTAGGGAATACTTGGACAGTACTCATAACAAAAGGAACAAAAAAAAAGCAGCTCTTAAGTAATATTTCCCATTTTTAAATTCTAGCATGTTGTTTAATACTTTTGTATTTTGTTTTTGTATTTTTGACTTTTATGTTCCACTAAATATTTATATTAGTAAGTTAATCTTTCATATATAGGCTATTTGATTCCTTTTCTTTTATGTTTTCAGACCAATCTTAATTTGCCCCCCTCCCCCATCTTTGGTGAGAATTTGTAATGTATTCTGGTTAAAATTAATTAATTTTTTTTAAATTTCTAAAATAAAATCAAAATAGGATGACAATCTAATGGATGTACTACAGCTGTTAGTTGCACTAATGTCAGAACATCCTAGCTCTATGATCCCTGCTTTTGACCAGAGGAATGGATTACGGTAAGAACATACTAGTATATTTCAAAGCTGAATGATTATTTCTACAATATATTAAAGCAGCTAAGTGCTAAGATAATATTTGATCTTACTTCATGGTTTGAGTTAAAAAGTAAAATTGTTACAGTTGTATGTGACAGACTCATGGGATATATATTTACCTGTTATATCTTGAAAGTTACCATTTAATTTTCTTAAATCATGAATCTCAAAATAGGATTTTGTTTAATTCTTTATTCATTTGATTCTGTTAATATTAATAAGTTGCATTTTCTCATCACATAGTTTAAAGAAATGGAATTAATTAAAATTTCTGTGTATAGTAGTAGGATGAAGGTAAATTTTGCCATAGGTACAATTTTATTACAGGAAATAACTTTTAAGGAAAATCCTTTTATAAAGCTATTTCCATATTCCAAAGGCTAGCCCATAGTAATTGTCCTTTATTGATATGGTTGTATAAAATTTACAATTGATTTTATGCAATAAAAATGCTATATGAGATAGCAAATACTTTTTCATATACATATTGATAAAAAAGCATGTCGTCTTAAAAAGAAAATCTCATTGTGTCCTGTTTGTGGTACAAGTAAGGTGGAGAGTAGAACTGAAAAATAACTGGATGCTTTATATATTTATAGTCATTCTGTCAAGTAATAATTTTCCTTTTCTTCAGTGCTTCTCAGCCCTGAAATCTTAGTTATCCTTCAATAAGAAACTCACCTAAACTGCCAAATTATACAACAAAACATTTTAGGATTAATAAAAAGATTGTGAAATTTGAATGTGAAAATGGATGAGAATTCTGTAGGCTTGCCCGCTCCTGCTGTGCTTTGTATTCCAGACTACTTTTTCACTTGCTGGGTCACATTTAGTAGAGCTGGACATCAGCTCTGATTTTCAGTGAAAGCATATTTTGCTATTATCACTTAATGCATTTGGCCTTTAAAGTTTTGATCTCTGTAGTGCTTGGGATCATAGATTTAGAACTGGAATGAACCTCCGTTGCAATATAGTATAAGTTCCTCAATTAAAAGATGACGAAATTGAGGCCTATGGAAATTTAAGTGAATTGCTTACATTTGTTTATTTCCTCTTGATACACTATCATTTTTTCAGTTCTGGTAGCTACCAGAAGAACAAGTTCAGGTCTTCTACCAGAATAGTGACCAGGTGCCTTGTGATGCCTACTTTGTATCTCTATGGTTAAAAACAGGTAGATAACAAAAAAGTATATAGATGATGTGCTTGTCTGATCCATTATGATATTTTTATGAAAATATTAAGCTGAGCCGTCCTGAGTTTCAAATGAAGAAATGAAGTAGGTGCTTTCAGAAAGAGATTGATGGAATGATGGCATGATAGATAGACAGCATGATTTATTGTAAAGATCCCTGGATTTAGAGACAGAGGATCTGGGTTAGATACTTTCATCTGTGGGATCCTATGTGACTTTACACAATTCATTTAGTTTCTCTAGGGCTTATTTCCCTCATCTATAAATAAGGGAGTTGAATTCAGTGATCTCAATCTTGCAGATCTGAATCTATGATCTTATGACATCTTTATTTGTGAATTTTATTAATATCTCTATGGATGTCTGAATATATGTAAGTGTCTTGATGTGTTTTATAATCTTAAAGTATTTAGCACTAAGACAGTGAAATTAGGGAGATAAAAAAGAAGCTTTAAAATAGTAGTAATAGAAATAATTATTTTCATAGGTCTAAGAAACAAATGTTCCTATCTCAGACCTTTGAACTTGCAGATACTGTTACCTTTTAAAGAGCAATTTACCATTTAATTGAATAAAGAAGACAAAAATAAATATCTAAACCATTAATATCTAGAAGTTAAAAATATTTACCCTTGCTCTAATATTGAGAACTCTTATTTATTCTTTGTTAGTGTTTGGATGACAATGGGTTATATGTTGCAATCTTCCCACACTTCACCTTGAACCTCTTGATTTCCCTGTGTATGATATTAAGTTTTAATTTTTAAAATATTGTTGTACTCCAAGTCTTCTCCAAACACCAATACTGGTAGAATGTTGGGATCACAGAAATGGACCTTTCTTTCCATTGGTAGCTTGGGATCATTATAGGAGCTTTTTAGGTATTCCTAAAATAGTTTAATCATATGAGTACAAATAGCCTTTTCTTCCTTAGAAATCTGATGTCTACTTTACAGATACTTTAATCTACCTCTCCCATTAGTTCATATGTTAAATTCATCACAGAATATTATTAATAAAAACACTACACAATCATAATTTGAAAGGGACCTCAGAGGTTGCCTAAACAATATAATCTCTTCTAAAATAGACCCAACGTGCTGGGCCATACACCCATTATTTGACAGTCTCAATAGAGTAAAGGAGAACCTAAGAACTGCCAAGGTACCTCGCTTTTGGAGAGAACTATTAGGAAGTTTTTCCTTATATAAAACTGAAATCTACTTCTTTGAAACTTTCACATCTTTTTCCTAACTTTGTCCTCTGCAATGAAGTAGAATAAATCTTATCTCTTTAAAATATTATAGCCCTTTAGATAGTTGAACACCTCTGTCATGGGCCCCCTCAGGCTTTTCTTCAGTTGCTTCAACCAGTTCTCATGTAACCTTTTCTTCTCCTCATTGCTTTCCTTTGGATGTCATCCAGCTTCTTATCCCTCCTAAAACGGGATGTCTGCAATTGAACACAGTACACCAAATGTAGTTTCACTAGAACTGGGTATAATGGGTCTGTCACCTCCCTAGCCTTCCATCTTGATCATCTTCAGTTTATTCTGTATATAGTTTGTACATAGTTATCTGCATGTTGTTCCTTCCGTTAGATTTTTAACTCCTTGAGAATCAGAACTTTTTGCCTTTCTTTGTAGCACAGTGCTTAGCATATGGCAGGCACTTAAATGTTTATTGACTGACTGACTAGACTACAGAGTCTAATAGTAAAGGTGCAAAGAACAGTAGAAAGGTGAGAAGTGAACATGTTTTGAAGGGCTTTAAAAGGCAAACAGAGAATTTTTATATTTGATTTTGGAGGCAATAGGCAGAAACTGGAGTTGATTGAATGGGTAAGAGGTGTGTGTGTGTGTGTGTGTGTGTGTGTGTGTATGTGTGTGTGTGTGTTTGTGTTTGTGTTTGTGAGAGAGAGAGAGAGAGAGAGACATAGTTGGACTTGTACTTTAGGAAGATCAATTTGATGTCTGAGTGAAAGATGCATTTGAGTGAAGGGAGGCTTGAGGCAGGAAGACCAATCAATAGACTGTTATCGTAGCATAGGCTTGAGGTAATGAAAGCTGGACCAGGGAGGTGGTAGTGTTTAATGTTACAAGGGGGTCTATGTGAGAGATATTATGAAGGTAGTAATGGCAGAATTTGACAACTGATTGGATATTGGGAGGTGAGAGAGAGGAGTCCATGGTGATACCTAGGTTTTGAGTCTGCATCATTGAAAGGATGGCGATATCCTTGACTATACAAAGAAACTAAGAAGAGGGGAGAGTTTTGGGTGAAAGATAATGAATTCAGATTCAAAATGGCTATTTGATCTTTGAGCAAATGGCTTCTGTGTTTGTCAGGTCATATATGGGTGTGTCTGTGTATGTATATATGTATGTATATATCATAGTTATTAAATATGTTATATATTTTATGTATTAAATATGTTATACATTGTATATTTTACTATATATTATATATAACATTACCTCATAGCTTTTAACTATTAATCATGACCAGATTATCAGTAACTCTTAATTAGTGGTTTCTGGATTAATGTGTTTTTTTTTCAAACCACGTCTTTTAATTTTATTGGGTGAATTGAAGTTAACTGTTATTTGTGTGTGCTATTTCCCAACTGGATTTTTACTAGTCATTTATTTATTCATTTTTATTCATTCATTCATTCATTATTTATAGTCATATAGGATCCTTTCCTTAAATAAGAATAAAATATTTGTTTAAAATAAGGACTAACTCTAAAGAAGGATGATGGGCTCAACTAAGATTTTTATATATGTGTGTGTATGTGTGTGTGTGTATGTGTGTGTGTACACACATGCAGACACATACAGGCACATATATATACAGACATATTTTTTGGTACAGATTTATTAGATATACTTATTTCTGAATTCTTTAGATATTACAAATTTTTTTGGTTAAGTAAGATTACTTCATACAAATTATAAATTAGTTGTTGTAGGTCATATTACCATTTTTTCTGAAATTGTAATTAGTGCCAATAAGAGTCTTTGAAAATCACCAGAGAAATATGCATTACCACTAATATAAGAATATTTATTGTTACCAAAAGTTCTTAAGTGTACTTTGTTCATAAGTTTTATTTAAGGAATTGGCTTTAGAGCACATGTAGTCCATTCTCTTTATTTTACTAATAAGAAAACATCCTTACTTGATTCAGCCACAGCACAAATGAATCTCTCTGAAGTAGGAATTTTTTTTTGGTTGGCGTGTGTAACATTTAACAAACTGTGTGTACTTTTTTTTTGTTTTGCTGTCAACATTTTTATTTACATATTTTTATTTTTTTATAGTGTTTTTTATGTTTAGTAAATACTTAGTTTTTCCATTGGTTGCTTCATTAAGTAATTGAGGAAAGTATTGTTGCTTCTGTATTATGGAGAACATAAGAAATGACGACATTGAGATTGAAATTAATAACCATTTTCAAATACTTTATTTTGGTCAAGATAATGTTAGATTTTTTTATGTGAATATTTAAATGAAGTCTAGACATTTATTATTTTATTTTACTTTATTTTACTTTTTGGTGAGGCAATTGGGGTTAAGTGACTTGCCCAGAGTCACATAGCTAGTGAGTGTTATGTGTCTGAGTTTGGATTTGAACTTAGGTCCTCCTGACTCCAAGGCTGGTGCTCTGTCCACTGCACCACCTAGCTGACCCTAGTCTAAACATTTAAAAAAAATAACTTTACATACTGTATTGTGTCCCAGTGGTTTTTTTAAAAAATAATTTAGAAATTCTTAATGCCCCTTAAACTTAGAAAAATTGAATTTATGAGACTCAGAAATGTCAAAATTCCTTGGTTTAGAATTTTTTGTTGTGGTGGGTGCAGTTATTAGTATAGAAGAATTGTCTTCTTCTTATTCATGAATTATGAGTCTCCTTTGTTCTTTCTTGAAAACCCAACCAACTAAACACTGTAATTTGATTTCTTGTCTCAAAAAAAGAGCTTCTTTTAAAAAAAAATCAATAAGTGACCATTTCAAAGTTTTTTGATGTTTTTCATATCACATCTTTATATAAAGAAAAATGTGTTACTTGTTTCCTTGATTTGAATTTTGGTTCTGTGTTGAATTTATATACTAAAACTAAATAGGCTATGACCTTGGTTATGCCCAGTTGCTAAAGGCTGTTAGGATTTTAGGCTACTGGCATTGTTGGGCAACTCAAAATAATGTATTTGTGCTAATATAATTAATTTCTTAATAAATACCTCTAACCTTAACCTTGTATCTACTTGAAAGTTTTTTTTTTCAGTGTTCTTAGTGTTTTTCAGTTCTCATTTGTTATTATTTATATGGAAAAGTTGAGTGTTCTCGCCAGTTAACTTTTGCTGATGCTGAGGATACCCTGTGGGGTGTCTCAGTGGCTCAATGAATAGAGTATCTGATCTGGAGTCATCAGGAAGACCTGAGTTCAGGCACTTACTAGCGATTCTGGGCAAGTCATTTAACTGCTCTCAGCCATAGTTTCCTCATCTGTGAAATGGGGATAATAGAAGCTCCTTGTTCCCAACGTTGTTGTGAGGAACAAATGAATGAATATTTGTAAAGCACTCACTCAGCACAGTACCTGGCACATAATAAGCACTATATGCCTGTTAACTTTTATCATCATCATCATCATTGATCAATATGTTTTCATTCTCCTTCCAAATTATTCCTCTTTTGGCATTCTTTGATCCAACAACATTGTCCTTCTTGCTGCCCCTCAAACATGACATTCCCTCTCTTGTCTCTTTGCCTTTGTACTAGCTATCTTTCATACCTGGAATACTCTGCCTCATAGTTTCCCCGGTTTTTAAGATTTACCCCAAATCCCATCTTCTTCAGGAGGCATTTCCTGGTCTCCCTAGCTGTCAGAGTCTTCTTTCAAATTACCTTACATTCACTGTGTATGTATCTTGTAGGTACATAGCTGTTTACACGTACACTCTTTGGCAGCATCTGCTGTTGTCTTTCTTTGTTTCTCCAACACTTAGCACATTAACAAATACTTGTTATTATACTGACAACTTCTTTAAAATATTAGAGGACTCAGATAATAGATGATGATAGAACATCA
Source organism: Vombatus ursinus (assembly GCF_900497805.2). Taxonomy (NCBI): domain Eukaryota; kingdom Metazoa; phylum Chordata; class Mammalia; order Diprotodontia; family Vombatidae; genus Vombatus; species Vombatus ursinus. Next base: position 11,548,484 of record NW_020954562.1, on the reverse strand, counting down.
TCATCATCATCATCATCATCATCATCATCATCATCATCATTATAAGTTAGCATTAACATAGTACTTGCTATGTGCCAGGCTCAGTGCTAACACTAAAATTATCTGATTGATCCTCACAAGAACCTGGGGAGTTAGTGTGATTATCATCCTCAGTTTACTGATAAGGAAACTGAGACAAACAATGGTAAGATAACTTGCCCACAGTTACACAGCTAGTAAATGTCTGAGGTCAAATTTGAATTCAGATCTTTCTGACTTAAGCCTTGGTGTTTTATCCACTGTGCCACCTATCTGCTCCTCAATCATAGATAATCATAGATAATTCCATAATAGAGGTAAAAAATTGTCTCTTTATATTAGATCTCTGCTACAGTTTTTAATGTCATGAATTTGGAAATTGTCATATTAAAAGAGTAATAGTATTTGGTTTAGTTTGTACTCTCATTCTTGTCAAAAGTTTCAAAAAATTAATAGTCTTTATTTGTCCTTTCTCCATTGAAGCAGTTATGGTTCAGTTATGATGATAGTAAACAAATTGTCAAATTTGACATCTACGAACTATGAATATGTTTTGTCTGCCATGGTTTTATTGCTTGTTTATCATGTTACTTTGATTTTAAATTGATCCTATAGCTTAATGAATGCATTTATTAAAAATTTCTTATATCTCCATTTAAAAAATTAACCCAAGGCATTTTGTTTTTAATTTTCTCCTACATAGAGTGATCTACAAACTTTTGGCATCCACAAGTGAAGGGATCAGAGTACAGGCTCTCAAAGCATTGGGTTACTTTTTGAAACATCTGCCCCCAAAGTGAGTATAGATTAGTTCTGAAAAGGATTTTTTATGTCAATTTTTATAAATTTATTAATGTTAACTTAAAATTATTAGTCTCCCTTTTATGATTTTTTAAACTAAATAATTTTCTTTCTTTCCATTGCTCTAAAAAAAATCTTGTAACACGCAAGCATATTAAAGCAAAACAAATTCTGCAGTAACCATCTCTAAATATTTGTGTCTCATTCTGCATGTTAGTCCATCCCCTCTCTATCATCAGCTGGATAACATTCATTATTACTTCTGGAATCATGGGTCATCATTACATTGATCAGAATTGTAAAGTCTTTTACAGTTTCTGTTTTTATAATATTGATGTTATGGTATGAATTGTTCTAGTTCTGTTCACTTCATTCTGAATCAGTCTCTACAATTTTAAACAAATTTTTCTGAAACAACCTCTTCCTTCATTTCTTTCCTGTTCAAAAATTAATTATTTATTTATTTTTAGTATTATTTCATTTTTAAATTTTGAGTTCCCATTTCTTTCCCTTCCTCCCACACCTATCATACCCATGGAGAAGGCAAGCACAGTATCAATTGTACATGTGAAATCATATAAAACATATTTCCATATTAGCTGTATTGAAAAGGAAACAAATAAAGAGAGAAAATTATACTTCATTTTGCACTCATAGTTCATCACTTCTCTCTCTGAAGGTGGATAGCATTTTTTTCATCCTTTGGAATTGTCTTGGATCCTTGTATTGATCAGAGTAGCTAAGTCTTTCACAGTTGATTGTCATTATAACATTGCTATTACTGTGCACAATGGTCTCCTGGTTCTTCTCACTTCACTTTGCATCAGTTCATATAGGTCTTGCCATTTTTTTTTTTGAAACCACTCCCCTTGTCATTTCTTATAGCACAATAACACTCCATAACAATCATATACCACAACTTGTTCAGCTACTGCCTGATTGATAAGCATCCCTATAATTTCCAATTCTTTGTCACCACAAAAAGAGCTGTTATACATATTTTCATATATATAGATCCTTTTTCTTTAATCTCTTTAGGATATAGATCTAATAGTGGTATTGCTATGTCCAAGGGTATGCATGGTTTTATAGCTTCTTTGGGCATAATTCCAAATTGTTCTTCAAAATGATGAGACACTGGTCTAATCCCTGGAGTTCTCAGCTCCACTAATAATTTATTAGTGTAACTATTTTTCCTCATCCCTTCCAGCATTTGTCATTTCTGATAGTTGTGTGCTATTTTCATTGGTATTTAATTATTAATAGTTAAAATTAATTTGATCTCAGAGTTGGTTTAGTTTGCATTCCTCTAGTTTAATCAATAGTGATTTAGAGCATTTTTTTCACCTGACTATAGATAAGTTTGATTTCATCATCTTAAAACTGCCTGTTTATGTTCTTTGACCATTTATCAGTTGGGAAATGGCTCTTATTTTTATAAATTTGACTCAGTTCCATATATATTTGAGAAATGAGGCCTTTATTGAAGAAATTTTCTGTTTTGTTTTTTTTTAAGGCAGTTGGGGTTAAGTGACTTGCCCAGGGTCACACAGCTAGTAAGTGTCAAGTGTTTGGTCAAGGCTGAATTTGAACTCAGGTCTTCCTGACTTCAGGGCTGGTGCTCTATCCACTGCGCCACCTAGCTCTCCCCCACAGAAACTTTCTGTAGAATTTTTGATATTCTTTTATTGTCTGTGGTACCTTTTAGCAAAATGTAATTTCCCTAATTCTTTCTTTTAATAAAATTTGTTTTTTGTTTTTGTTTTATCTGACCTCATGATCACTACCCCTGCCTTTTTTAAACTTCAGCTGAAGCATAACTCCATCTCTTTACTTTAACTCTTATGTGTCTTTTTGTTTCAAGTGTATCTCTTGTAAAATACATATTGTTGGATTCTGCTTTTTAATCCATTCTTTTATCCACTTCTTTTTTTATGAGTGAGCTTATCCCACTTGCATTTACATTTATGATTATTAACTGTGTATTTCTTTCCATCTCATTTTCTTCTGTTTATCCTTCTCTCTCTCCTTTTATCTTGTCCCTCCTCAAAAGTCTGTTTTGCTTCTGACCACTGCCTCCCTTAATCCACCCTTACTTTTATCATCCTTACCTTCTCACTCCCAATTTCTTATCCTCTTCCTCTTTTATTTTCTTTGTGTGTGTGTGTGTGTGTATACACTTATCCAGAGATTGATAGATATACTTTCCTCTTTGAACCAATTTTGATGAGAAAGAGGTTTAATTATTGCCTGCCGTATCCCTCCCCCAATTTTCCCCTCCATTATAAAAGCTCTGTCTTGTGCACCTCCTGTATGTGAGAAAATTTCCTCCATTCTCCCTCTCACTTCCCCATTCTCCCAGTGCATTTCTTTTTCTCACACTTTTTTTTGGGGGGTGGGGTGGGGAGAGAGATCATTCCAACATAATTGACTTACACTCAAGCCCTCCATCTTTGTAGACTACTTTTAACTGCTCTACTAAAGATAAAGTTCTTAGGAGTTACATGTATCATCCTTCCATATAGGAATGTATATGGTTTAACTTTATTAAATCCATTATGTTACTCTTTCATGTTTACCTTTTCATGCTTCTCCTGAGTCTTCTGTTTGAATGTTAAATTTTCAGGGGCTAGCAGATAGAGCCCTGGCCCTGAAGTCAGGAGGACCCGAGTTCAAAATCTGTCTTCAGACCAAACACTTGACCCTTACTAGCTGTGTGACCCTGGGCAAGTCACTTAGCCCCAGTTGCCTTAAAAAAAAATTTTCATCAGGAACACTTGAAAATCCACTGTTTCATTAAATGTTAGTTTTTTTCCCCTGAAGGATTATACTTATTTTTGCTGGGTAGGTGATTCTTGGTTGTAGTCCTAACTCCTTTGCCTTCCAGAATATCATATTCCAAGCTCTCTGCTTCTTTAATGTGGAAGTTGTTAAATCTTAATTAGTAAACTGAGAAAGTCAAAGTTAACATGCCTCTGCCCTTAAATGGAAGCTATATTTCTAGCCCAGGCAAAATAGAGTCTCCCCCCTCAAAAAAAGTTGTTGTCATATTACAATATAAAGCATCATAACATTAACATAAACTATTTTAATAATTAAGATCAGGGAACACACACACACATACACACACATTGTTGTTCAGTCATATCTATCCCTTTGTGACCTCATTTGGGGTTTTCTTGGCAAAGATACTGGAGTAGTTCGCCATCTTCTTCTCCAACTCATTTTAAAGATGAAGAACCTGAAGCAAACAGGATTTTTTGACTTGCCCAGGGTCACACAGCTTGTAAGTTGCTGAAGTTTGATTTGAACTCAGGTTTCCCTGACTTTACGCTCTGCACTTTATCCATTGTGCCACTTAGCTGCCCATATATATGTATATGTATGTATGTACATGCATGTATGTGTATGTATAAGTGTGTATGCATGTATTATATTTATACAGTAAACCCACATTTTCTTTTTTCTTTGATCTTCTTTGGTATAAGCCTTGTAAATGATTTTGCTTGGGAAAAAGATAGGCACAGTTAAATAACTTTTTAAACATAGTTTCAAATTCCTTTACAGAATGGCTAAACCAGTTCATAACTCTAGCAACAGTCCATCATTGTACTTCTTTTCCTACAGCCTCTCCAACATTTGTCATTTTCCCTTGTTGTTGTCAACTTTGCCATTCTAATTGGTGTACCCAATTATTTTGATGATTACTCTTTTGTAATATAGTTTGACATCTGGCACTGCTAGGCCCCCTTGGTTCCTACTTTTTTTTTTTTCCATTAATTCCCTTGAGGTTTTTGACCTTTTATCCCTCCATATTGTTTTCGTAATTGTTTTTTTTTCCCTAGTTTTACAAAGTAATCCTTCGTTAGTTTGATTGGTATGGCATTGAATTAATTAAATTATCCTATGTAGTATTGTTATTTTTTATATTGACGTGATCTATGTATGAGTAATTAGTTTTTCTCTAATAATTCAATTGTCTTTATTTCAATAATACTTCATATGTGGATTTTAATAGCTGCCTAAGTCTTTATGCATTTTATAATTATTTCAAATGAATTTCTATTTTTATTTTTTTCTATTTAGTTTTGTTGGTAATATATAGAAATGCTACTGACGTGTGGATTTACTTTACATATTCCAATATCACAGAAATTATTATTTTAGTTATTTTTTAGTTGATTGTTTAGTATTATCATCTGATCTTAAAAAATGATAATTTTATTCTTTTCCTGTGCTTGTTTTTTCAGTTTCTTTTTCTAGTCTTATTGCTGTAGGTAACATTTCTAGTACTATGTTAAATAATAATGGTGATTCACCAAATTGTTCAGTTCCTATGGCATAACAGATTTTACTCCAACTCTTTATTGTAAATTTTTGTGTGTTTTTATGTTTCAAGTGTGTTCCTTGTAAGCCATATATTGTTATAAGACATACTGTTGTTTAATTTATTCTGTTGTCTTTCTCTGTTTAATATGAGTGAATTCATCTGTTTATATTCACAGTTATTTGCATTTTCCTAGATATTATTCTCTGGTACTTTTTCTTTACTCTTCACTTTTTATTAAAAAAGTTTCTTACTCTTTTATTTCATCTTTTAAGCTTTTCTTCAAAATCTCTCCCTTCTAAACTCTTTTTTTTTTGCTTATAATTAATTCATTTCTCTACTCTCTTTTTTATTCTCCCTTTCCCCCTCTTCCTATTTTCTTTTGCTTCCCTGTTGAGTGCATTATATTTCTACACCAAACTCTTTGCGTGTATTTGTGTGTCAGTTCTTTTTGTTTTTATTTTTGTCTTTAGCACTTATCCTAGTGCTTGATATACAGTAAGAGCTTAATAAGTATTGTTGACTTGATATGTTTGTGTTTTCTACCCTCTTTTCACCAGTTCAGAAGAAAGTAACGTTCAAGTGATTCCTGCTTTCTTGTTTACCTAGACTTCAACTTGTGTACCCTGATTATATTGGAGCATAAGTTCCATCAACTTTCCTCCCCCATTTTATTCCCTGTATATCCTTTTCCCCTTCCCTTTTTTCTTATCAGTGCATCAAAACCTAATAAAAATCACTTTCAGTCTTATTTGACTCCTATGATCATGCATGACATTATAGTTTATAGTATATCAATGCTCATAGGGGATGCTTGCCCCCTCCCCATTAGAAAGCACAGGCTTCATTCTTATAAAGTCTTTTCTGATTGTTCACCTGCATTTACCTTTTTATGTTTCTTTTTATTCCTGTGTTTGCATTTCAAAGTTTTTATTCAGCTCTGGCATTTTCTTCAGGAATACACAGAAATCCTCAGTTTCAATAAAAGCTCATTTTCCCTCTGTAGGGTTGTGTTCAGTTTTGTTGGGTAAATTATTTTTGGTTGTAAGCCTATGCCTTTTTCCTTTTACAATTTCATATGCCATGATCTCTGCTATTTTATAATCACACCTGTTAAATCTTACATGAGCCTGACCATGATTCCTGTACTCAAACTCTTTCTAGATGCTTATGGTATTTTTTCTTTGATCTTAGAACTCTTGATTTTGGCCATGACATTCCTGGAGGTTTTCATTTTCATGTTTCTTTTTGGAGATGACTGGTAAATTCTGTTTTCATTTTGTTCTCTGGTTTAAGAATTCTGGGCTGGTTTCTTCTATGATTTCTTGAAATACAATGTCTAGGCTCTTTTTTTGGTCATGGCTTTCATGTAGTCTAATGATTCTTAGATTTTCTCTCCTTTATCTATTTTCTAGGTCAGTTGTTTTTGATATGAGATACCTTAAGCTATTTAATGTTTTTAGTCTTTTGAATTTGTTTTAATACTTTTTCTTGGCTAATGGAATCATTAATTTGTATTTGATCCATGCTAATTTTCAAGGAGTATGTGTAAGGTTTTATACTTCTTGTGCCATCTGTTGATTCTTTTTCCAATTTTTTTCTTCCATACCTCTTATTTGTTTCCAGTTATTTCCAATTATTTTGCATTATTTCTTCTAGGAATTCTAATTGATCTTATGGGTAAGCTGTGTTTTCCTTTGAGGCTTTGCTAAATAAATGTTTTGGAGTTATTCTTTGGAGTTTATGTCTTGGGCATTCCTGGAATCATAATAGCTTTTTGATCTTAAAAAGTTACCTGTTTTTGGCATTTCAGTGTCTTGACTGAGGCACTGCTCCTCACCTAGGGGTTGCATCTTAGATTTCCTTTCTTTTCAGAATCAGGATTAAAGGAAACACCCTGAAGTTAGCCCTTGGACCTGAGTTTGAGATTCCCTCCCTCCAGGGTGATTGGAATGATAGAACTATGACCTCTGGACCTTATAGATGAGTTATATAATGGTGGAGGAGCTGGGTTGCACTGTTTCCTCCTGTTCAGCAATGTCAGCTTGTCCCCTCCCCTTTATTATTATTATGTTAATATTATGCTTTATACTGTAACATGACTCTCCCCTGACATACACACGTATACATGTATATACAGATAGGTATACATGTATACGTATATATGTAAACATATATACACACATACATACATACATACATACAAACTGGCCCTAATTAGGAAACTGGGGAAGTCAAACCTCACATGCATCTCTCCTTGAGTGGCGGCTGTACTTCTAGCCCAGGTGAAATAGAGAGTCCATAATTTTGCCTGTGCTGGAAGTACAGCTGCCACTCAGGATAGATGCATGTGAGGTTTGACTTGCTTAGTTTCCTAATTAGGGCCAGTTCTCCCCTAATTAGGCAGCCTTATGGGGGCCCCACACCACTCCCCCTACCCACCTTTGATCTGATCATACTGGAGTCAGGCCAACAATTGGCTTAGCTCTCTGCATCTCAGAACTCCCTAGATCAAATTTTCAACCTGCCTCAGCTTGCCCAAGAATAGAAATTCAGGAATGTGTCATCACTCTTGGTAGCTACATAGTTTTTAATCTACCTTTGATACTAACTTATGACTTTAAAGTTATTATTATTATTTAGTCATAATGTGTTCAGTATAAGAATTGAGGAGATAAGCTGTAGTGTACAAATGATGCAGTTGGTTCATCATAGATTATACATATTGAGCTTGAAGGCATCTTAGTCCAACTCCTTCATTTTCAAAAAGAGGAAGCTAGGGCTCTGAGAGGTTCAGTGACTGCCCAAGATCACAGATTGTAATTAAAGCTAGAATTTATTTTCAGGTCTTGTGACACTGTCCCCTATGCCATGTAGACCTTTCTGTTAGAGGGCTTAAAAGTTCAGTATGGAGATGTTACAATAAGAATAGCTCATTTATGTAGCACCTGAAAGCCTACAGAGAGCTATTTCCACTACACATAACCATAGTAACAAAATAATACCTCTTGTCATCCAAACAGAATGTAATTGGAAATCGCCATGTTGTCTCAACTACTTTTGTTTTAGAATCTAATCTTCATAGGGCTCAGCACAGTGATGTATAGTCACTAGTAAATGACTGATTTGATTTGCGCTGTGGAGAATTTTAACTGAAGTCCTTACTGTTCTACATCTACGTCATTTATAAATTTGCTTTGGTAATTATGGAGTAGTTGAGTTTACCCAAGTTTGTATTTATGAGCTCATTAGCTTTGTATTCCTCCTTTGGAGTTTATGTCTTGGACATTCTAGGGATCATAACAGCTGATAATGAGAAGAGTGAATTAGTGGGTTTTTCATTTTAACTTGAAAAAACTTGTGGGCCTGATTCTTTTTATATTCATACCTTTCATTTGTAGCAATATTAGACATGCAGTGATTTATCTGTTTCTAATTGTAGAAGAAAAGCTGAAGTCATGCTTGGACATGGATTGTTCTCATTGCTGGCTGAAAGGCTGATGCTTCAAACAAGTGTTATCACCATGACCACATACAATGTTCTTTTTGAGGTATAAACACAAAATTCATTCTAAATTTCTTAGAAGATGTTAGTATGGAGTGGTTTGGATATTTTATGCAATTTCATGTTGACATAAAATCACCAACAAAATTGGAATGCAAAAATTTAGGATTTAACACATATAAAAGAGATTCAGACAAACCTGTTAAAATGTCATCTGTTGTGTAATGATGGGTGTATATTATTTAAACATTTCATTTTTTAATTGAAAATGTTTCTGCCTTTTATTGTATTCATCAGAATTCTAACTTGATGTCCAAGTAAAATTAATTTAAACTATTTTTGGATTCTCTGAGTATTTAAGTAATATTAAAAGGTTTTTTAAAAAAATAGTGAGGACTATTTTAACTTAGACAAAATGTTTTCCAATATTGTAAATATAACAGCCTTACATTTTATGACATTCTTGAAAATTTAATAAGTTAAATTGTAGTATTGGAATTTCCGTATGCTAACATACTGCTATTTTCTCACTGTTTTAGATTTTGATAGAACAGATTTGCACTCAGGTAATACACAAACAGCATCCTGATCCAGATTCATCAGTGAAGATACAAAATCCTCGTAAGCATGTTGTGTATATTTCAAATAATTGGAATGAGTTTTTCCTTTTTTTGAGTTTGGTTCTATGATTCCATCCCTGTGGCAATTCCCTTCACTGATATTGATTAGTGTCTCTTCTGGTACTTAAGGGTTTAGAATAGTGCTTGAGGCCTCAAGAGGTTAAGTGACTACACAGCAGTCACAACTTGTAAATATCAGAGGTTGGGCTTGAACCCAGGTTGTCTTGACTCTCGCTGACCTTTTATCTCCTATGCTAGGCTGCCTTTTACCTTTTTTAAAAAATCAATTTATGCAGTGTCAATATTATTCAAAACTGACTTTTTGAATGATTGTTTCAGTAAGAGCTTAGATATAATATAAATTATATAAAGAGAAAACTTATTTCCTTTAATTGTTAACGTTCATGTTTTGTTTTATATATAACTTCACATTGATCTCAAATTGTATGCAAAGTTTATAACACTTTTTAAGAGTTTTGTGTGCAGGTTTTTGATTTATTATGTGGTTAGATGTCCAACAAAATCCTAGTTACATTTTTAAATATATTGGGCTAAATTCTGTGTTATGTAAATACTTTCACTTTAAATTATTGTCAAAGGAAGAATACCAAATTTGGAATGGAAAAGTATCTGATCTCTTCTTTGTTTAAGACACTCTTGATTGGCTATTTACAGTTCTTAGGCAGTTATACAAAATACAGGTTTCCCTTCCTGTATTTTATATGGTATGTATGTATACAGGTATATTCCTGTATTTTATATGGCATGTAATTAATTTGGTACTGCCATTAAATTATATCACTAGTTTCTTTAAAGTGAATTTCAGCATAATATTAAATAATTCATATAGCTCTGAAGTTTTATTCTCCCTAGTCATAAGGTAAAGAAAGGTAATATTATCTTTGAATTGAGAGGAGAGGAGAGGGGGGAAAAACTCTGAAATTATTTGAATATGTGCATTCATTTTATAGAGTTAAGAAATGATACCAAAAAATCCTGTTTTGAAACTTAAAAAAGCATGTTATCTTCCTTAAGCTTTAGAAGACTGTAACTTGAAAAAAACTAGAACATGTAATAAAGAGGAAATTACAATATATAAATATTTAGGAGGCTACAAGTACCACAAATTTATTACTCTAAATTTCCTTTTTTCTTTTATAAAGCATCTCATTATTATTTAATAGTCTCTCAAACATTTAGTAAGAAGGTGACTTCTTAGTATTATTTTTGAATTTACAAGAGGGTAAAAAACTTTGACTTTTGGAAAAAATCAATATGTTTCTATTTAATTTTGAATTTGAAACAATTTCTTTTGGGTATGTTAAAGCATTTTTCTAAACTGAGGTCAGAAAATGTTATCAACATAACACAAAGGATTTTATAGTATCATAGTAGAATTGAGTGTGTGTGTATGTACGTGTTTAAATGGGTGGATGGATTTTAATTTCCTTTGGGATTTTGTTTCAAACTTTACTTTTTCAGTTATAAGAGAAACTTGACAGGTGTTTAATACTTATAATGATAATGAAAAGAATGTGTTAGTAGGAATCAGAGAATTTTATACTGGGTGAAGGTAAAATAAATGGTTTTGCCTTTCTCTTGATTGCTTGAATGCTGATATAGGCAAATTGGCCCTAGTTTTAATGTTTATTTTAGAGTCTAATTCATCCATCCATTTTATTTAAAAGTTCCAGAACTTAATCCTGTAAGGGTCATATAAATTTAAAAGTTTATTTTAGATTTAATTAATGTTTATATGTAACATAAGTTCTGGGAATCATAAAAATGTTTATCATCACTTAAATTCAAATGGACCTTAAATAATTTTAGTTCAGATTTTCAAATCTTTGCTTATGTTCCTGAAAGTTCAGGGAAGAAAAATTGGATAATTTCTTATAATTGGTCCTAGCTTTTAAAAGAAGTAAATTTTCATATCTAAGATTGTGATTAGTACAATTTATTTCAGGGAAACACAATTAATATGAAATTGGAAACAAAATAGTTCTTCTTCCCTTGCTTTTTTTGGTTGATTTTTTGGTTTTTACTTATTTATAAACTGTCTTGCAGAAGTACTAAAAGTAATTGCGACTCTGCTGCGAAATTCTCCCCAGTGTCCAGAGAGCATGGAGGTTCGAAGAGCCTTTCTTTCTGACATGATTAAACTTTTTAATAACAGCAGAGAAAACCGAAGGTAAGAAGAAATAAACAGTATGCTTACAGTAGTAAAATGAATTTCAGTAACTTTCTGTGAGACTAATCTATCAAGAAAAATGGTTTATTAAAATAATAGTGAATATGTTTCATTAATGGTTTTCAAAGTATATTGGAAACTACTAAATGAGAGTATTTAATGCTAAACTAGTAATTGTTTTGGATGCATGGGCACTGAAGGTTCGTTATTTTAGAATCATCTTAATTTTTTATGATTTTCTTTAAAGTGAACAGTAATTCAGTGCATTCTTACAATTTTCAGGAGCTTGCTGCAGTGCTCTGTGTGGCAGGAATGGATGCTTTCACTTTGCTATTTTAATCCCAAGAATTCAGAGGAACAGAAGATAACAGAAATGGTATATGCTATTTTCAGAATTCTGCTTTACCATGCCGTCAAATATGAGTGGGGTGGCTGGCGTGTGTGGGTGGATACCCTGTCAATCACACATTCAAAGGTGAGTTTCTTTTGTAGAAAGTATTTCTTAGTATTTTAAATGTCTATCATCTACAGTTTTACCATATTTTTGATAAAAGAAATTTAAGATATAAGGGGAAACCTTATCTTTTATAACAATCTACTTTCTGTGAAATGTGTAAGTAGAGCAGTTATAGTCTATTTTCCTAATGATGTTAAATTAATGTATTAGACCAGGTCATTTTAAACTTCAAATAACATGTGTTTGACTCTGGTTTTGTTAAAATAAAAAGGAATTAATCTTACATAGTCCCAATTTGAAGAATTCTCCATTTCATAGGAGTACAGGAAATGTCTTTTCCCTTCTTTGACTTCTAATTTCCATTCTTTTTTTTTTTTTTGTGGCATAAAGCATTTGAACACAAGGTGGCATACCTTATCTATCCAAAGAATAAAAAGAAACCCTTCTAGTTCAAGCCTAGTGGTAGAACATGCAATGCCTCAGGCTGTTTTTATAGTATCACAGGATCCTAGATTTAAAGGTAGAAAGGACCTTGGAGATCATCTACTTCAAATGAGAGGTCATTTTATTAACTGAGACCTAGAGAAGAAAGATGACTTGCCTAAGGTGTTACAGGTATTAAGCAGTAGAAAAAGGATTTGAACTTAGTTCCTCTGAATCTGATTTCAGGGCGTTTTTCACTGAATCACACTCCATTCTTTGCTTATTCTGTGATTAGAGACAAAAATTGGGGTGGATAGATAAATATTGTTAAATTAAGGAAAACAGTAGTGTTATGTCCTTTTCAGGTTTAGACAATGTTAGAAGATTGCATGTTTATAATTTTTAAGCTTCATACTACTGTCTTTTTTACATTATTGCTTCTTGTACAAGGAATACGTCAGAAATGATAGATCTTCTAAATTTTATTTGTTTATTTACTCATATTACTCTGGAATTCCCTGCCATCCCAGTTCCCCTACTCATTTAGGAAATGGGTTTCCTCACTAGGAAGTATTCCTTCAGCATACATGGTAACTGTTAATCCTTCTCTTTCTTCTTGCATTGGAAAGAAGTAAACTAGTTTGTAAGGACAGTCCAAATTAGAAGAGTCTCCTTCATAAATGTAGTGCTGTATCTGATGAGAGCTGGAGTAGTTTTATTTCACTGAATAAAAAGTGGTCTTTTGTATTCTTTTTTTCCAGTCTACTTAAAAGCTAAAACAGAATACAGAACAGCTTTATAAAAGAGCTGTAACAAAAAGACAATGCTAGTTTTTAATTCATTTACAAAGGACGTGTCTGTTCATGTCCATTCTTCTTATGGGATCATAATCCTCTCAATCTCATATCACTAATTGATGAATTCTTTGTATCACCACTCTAATTGTAGCCCACTTTTGTAAATGAAAGAAGGAGTCCTTTTCCCTACCAAGGTTAAGCTCTATATTTTTGTACTCTTGATCTTGTTTACTCTTTTTTCCCCTAAGAGCTTGTTCCTTCAGTCATTCCCTCTCTTTTTAATCTTTCTTTATTCACTGACTCCTTCCCTGCTTCCAAGAAACATGCCCAAATATCTTCTGGCTTTACAAAATATTCGTTTGAACTTGTCATCTGTTCAACTCCTCAGGTAGTCATCATATTTTGCTCTTCATATTAACCACCAAATTCTAGAAAAAGCTACCTATCCTTTTGACCTCAATTCTCATATCTCATTAATTTATCAACTTCTTGAAATTTGGATGTTGTCTTGTTTTATTAATTAATGTTTAAAAATTTTTCATGTGTATAATACACCTTGTCCTTATAACTACACTTTGGGGATAGCCATAGTGTATTATGTTCCTCATATCCAATGGAAGAGTGCTGAGCAGGTGATAGATTCTGAGTATTTGTTGAAAGAATAAATGAGTTCAAAGAGCTAAACAGTTATTGTTTCACTCTCTTTGGTATATGGCAGTGCTTCTGAGATATTTTACCTTTTCTTGACTGAAGATTGATTGAAATTGCATGTATTATTTGCAGAAGTTAGAAGGAAGTAACTATAAAACTATTCTTTTGAATAGCTTTGCTAGGTATGGCTTTCACTCTTGGGTAATTGTCATGATCAGAGTGTTATAATAACCTTTTTCTTTTTCTGATATAAGCATTTTCAGGGTGAAGATACTCCTAGAACACATGGGAGCAAAGGGGTAATTTTTTTTTCTCTCTCAGGCCTTGCAGTGAATATTAATGGAAAAATTTTTTTAAATCATAGTTCCTTGTATATTCTTGAATGAATTAAAAAAACACTATTATTACACAGCTAAGAATCTTATAAAATTTGAGAACTGTATTTGTGGTAAAATTGGATTAAAAGAATATAAAACTAGTTTTCTTTTCCTTTTTTTTCCTGGAGACATGAACATGGTTAAGTAAGGGAAATAATTGAAAAGGAATAAAAAAATGTGCAAAATTGGAGCCTTATGCTTAGTTGTTTGAGTTTCAGCTTATCTAGTATTTTAGGCACCCACTTAGTTAACCTGAAATAACTTTTTTTTTTTTTTTTTTTGGTGAGGCAGTTGGGGTTAAGTGACTTGCCTCAAGTCACACAGCTAGTAAGTGTTATGTATCTGAGGCCGAATTTGAACTCAGGTCCTCCTGACTCCAGGGCCAGTGCTCTATCCACTGTGCCACCTAGCTGCCCCCTGAAATAACATTTAAATTATGTATGTTAAAGTACAGTTTTGTTATTTAGTTTATATTTTATTTTATTCCAGTGACTTATAGTACTAAAATACTCATTAATTTGAAATGAAAACAATTCCTTTAAGTGGAGACGTTATATGCCACAAACCAAAAACCAGTTTTTATGACTTATAAACCTTACCAAAGAGGATTTAACAATACTTGTAAGAAGGTTAAATAAAATGAAATAACTGATGGGATAATTAATTCTAGTTTGTTACCTAAGTGGAAAGAAAATTATTGCTTTTTCTCCTATATTATAAAATAACACCAAAGGCTACATTGATTACCTGGAGGGGAAAAAGTAAGTATTCAATTCAAATCATGTGCATTTTCCCTTTTTTGCCTTTTAATATTTCTTTCAATTCTCATATATTTTAAAAAAGATAGTCTTCTTATGCCAATGTATATGGATTGATTTGAATGCTGTTGCAAATTTAACATCTTTGAACTATATTACAGTGATGACTAGATACTTTTTGATACATTAAAAATATAAACAGACTGTACTTCAAGGCTTTATGTAAGAATATTAATTTATTGGACATATAACAAACATGCATACAGAATTAGATGAATAATTTGTAGTATGATGTTTAGATGCTAATTTGGATCCCAGTTTTTTTTTACCTATGAATATAAGCATTTTAAAGTCTTTTTTATATTCCCATATATAATTGTATGGGATTGATGCTTATTTTTTTTCCTTTTTGCAGCCATTTTGTATCCCAATACAACTAATTTATAACAGTTCTTTGGTGTATAAAGAACTAGTGTTGTAGAATTGGATAGCTTTTGCAGAGCTACACATCAAGATACATGCAGCTGCTATAAAAAGCCAAAGAAACTCAATTGCAATTTTATTGTCCAGTTTGATAGATTTCCTGCCACCTTTGTAGCAGGAAAGCTGTTTGTCACTGTAACCTTCTTCTCCAACAGCTGCACTACTCTTTATAAGTAGTAATAGGACCTTTTTTTTTTGTTTAGCTTAATTGTACTGCATTAGTTACTTTGGTGTTAAGGCTTAAAAGGTGCACATATTAAGTGTAACTTTTACAAATCTGATTTTTATTGTCTTCCAGTTGTATTGCTTTCCCATTATTTTCATGTATTTTGTCCAAAGTTGGATAGCAACCAAAATCATGTCGTCTTGTGTCGATTTCACTAAAATGTTTACATTATTTTTCTGTGACTATTAAAATTACATTTTAGCAAATGTATTGAATGTATTGAAAAGGGTTCAATAGCAGATTTTTACTAAATACATATATGAAACAATTATATATGAAAATTTAATGCCTGGATTCTTTGGGAACAAGGAAAATGATATTTAATAGTCCTTTGACCTTTCATATACTCAAAACAAAAGAAAGTATTTCATATATTTAAAATAAAATTTATTAGTCTGCACAGAAATAGGATTAGGTAAAATATGTAATTATTTTGTATTCTTCAAAATATTAAGAAACACTACTTAGTGATTCCAGTGAGTTAGCTTAAAAATAACAATGTTAGTCATTACATATGGAAAGAATAAGAATTTATTAATAAAGAATAAGAAATTATTAACATTTAGTAAGCAATTAAAAAATCTTTAAGTTTATTTTTTAAAGTATTGCAAAAAACTTTTGAAGCTAGAAGTTTGACAAATAGTCTTTATTATTAGGACCATCTCCCTTTGGCATAAAATAATGATAGCAGTTACATGCTAAAATTTTTTTTCATAAAAATAAATTTTAATTTAAGGGATTCAAGAGGATTATGTTCTTACTTTTGTCACATGAAGACTTTTTTTTTAAAAAAAGCAAATTATTAGTTTTGTTTTGTTCTTTGCCTAGCAAAAAATTCTATCTTTTTAACTTCTGTACTGTTAAAAATAATTTGTTCTGTGAAAAAACATATACATAAAATGTTTGAAAAAATATTTAAAGTCCTCTTTTAAAAGGAGAAAGAATAGATAGAATTTAGCTGAGTTTTTGCCTAGATAGAATCACTTAAGGTAAATGCCATAGATTTGTAAGCATAAGTTGAGAACCCAAGTGATACTGTATTGTTTTAACCCAGTCTTACAAGTGAAATCAAAATTGGATCTGTGAGGCATACGTACTACAGGTGCAGAAGTTGGAGTACTTATTGACTAAGGTGATAGTTTTATGGTAAAAGGAGGTGTTGAGGGCAGGATTTACATTTATTTATATATTTAAATACATTTTCTAATACCATCATGAACTACAATCAGAAAGGGAGAGTTCTAAAAAAATACTGTTTTAAATAGTTTAAAGACATCTTGCCAGATGGTTACAAGGAAGTATTGCTCAAAACATTAATACAAAAAAATCTCTTTCCACATCTTACCCTAAAACAGTGGATGAATTTAAAATATTGGAAGAAATTTAGACATTATTTACTAGCACCTCCTAGCTCTAAAATTGTGTGCTTCTATTGTGATTATATTAAACTATTTAAAATTTTAAGAGGAAGTGATTATGCAACTCACATATTTACTCTTTCTCTGGTTTCTATCAAACTTTGTTCATGAGGCAGCATGGAGATAACCCTGCACATGGAGTTTGATGACCTGAGTTATATTCTGGCTCTGTCAATTACTGGCTTTGTAACTTTCGCCAACTCACTTAGCATCTCAGAATTGGTTTCCTCATCTATAAAATGAGAATAATAATGACTCTGCCATTTACCTCACAGCTGTCATGAAGATAAAATAAGGTAATGTGGGTAAAGAGTTTTGAAGACATAATTAATGATAATTCAAATTTCTATAAAACCTTACAGTTTCCAACAAGGCTTATGTGTATCATTTCATTTAATTGGCACAGCAGCTTTGTAAGGTAGGCAATATTCATTATTATCCTCATTTTATAGGTGAGACTTGAGGTATGAAATGAAGTTCTCAGGTTCACAACTAGTATTGGAACTTATATCATCTCCTGACTCTAAATCCAGTGTTGTTTCCCCTACACCAGGAATTCTTACTTGAAGTATAAGATATATGTGTGTGTGTATGTTTGTACTTAATGTAAATTACTTAATGTAATGTAAATTTTACTTTAAAAAATGGCCTGTGTGGTGTTGACTGTGACTGGAAGGCCCTATCTTGCATTTGTGAAGGGCTACTAGGTGTTTAACTCAAATTAATCATAATTAGCAGAACTGCTCAGATTTAACACTGTTCCTCCTCACTTTACCACATCATTATTATAGCTCAGTGGTCTATTACCTGTCTTACGCAGCTTGACCCACCCCAAGACCTAAAGCTCACATAACTTGCCTTTCACCTACTGAACTCGGCCTAGGATGTGTCTCAGTTATTAGGCCCCCTTGCCTCTAAGACTCAACCCAGGAACTATGCTTGACACCAGGAGCGGAGTCTCCAGCAACTAGCCCACTTCCTCAGTGGTTCTTCCGAGGACCAAAGACTCAGAGAGTAGAGCTCTTTCTGCCAGGACATGTCATTAACACCAAGTCCAATCCTCCTTCCTTCACACTTGGAAGAAAGAACTGAGATATTCTTCTACCATTTATTTATAAGATTCTTAAATGTGTGAGCCTCAGGCAAAAGGTGATTTGCCCAGTGGCAAACTTTCACCTCTTACTCTTCCATCCCCAATGACACACAATATTCAACTATGTAAGAAAAATTACTACATCCCTCCCCTGGTACTGCTTCTTATTCTTTCATCCCTCTCTACTTAGCCCCTACCATGTTCTAAACTAGCTTTATTTTTTTCTTTTCATGAACCCATCTTTTGGCACTCATGGAACATACTTGGTTTTCCTTTTTCGTACTGATTGTACCTTGTTTTATATCCCTCAATACACTGATCCTAGTAGGGGAAACAACTTATGCTTTTTGAAGTTCACTCTGTTCTCATATATATCATAATTCACATCCAGGTGGCTATTATGTAATAGCCGCAATGGCATTATGTTTCTTTTCTCATAGTGTACAAGTTCACTGGCTTTCTCTCTACCCTAGTTTCTGCCATTTTCCTTGAGGACCTCAGCATACATGTTGTTGTTTCCTCAAACATCCTGGAGGCCCAATTTCTTATCATCTTTTAACTCTCTTGACCTGCTTCTTGACTTCACCCCATATGCCCCTAGACTTCCTTGTCATCCTCATTGTCATCACCAGCCCTCCAGCACCTCAGTATTCTTTCTATCAGGCTATCACCTTGGTTCTGGTTTAATTTTTTTTCCTTTACCAATCTTAATCCTGAGTTAGAAAGTTCAGTATTAGACTATCCTCTACTGTTAGACCTCTTGGTCTTGCTAGTGCCCTGCCAAACCCCAACCCTGGTTTACTCCCACTATCCCTCCTCTGTATTCCGACTCAAATGCTGATGTACAAGGCTAGAGAAATTCAGATAAATCTACTGACTGGGTACATTCCCAGTTTTTGTTAGCTAATCTCAACTGGGTCCTCAGTTCAGTAAAGCAGTATTCTTAGTATCCCTAATTTTTTCTCCATTACATCCCCCACAGTAACTGTTCTAAATTCCTTTCTTTAAGCCTCCTATGCTATCTTTTATGGTATCCCCTTGATGTAGTTTGTGGAGAAAATTAATTTCATTTACCCTGAGCTCCCTCTTCTCCCCTACTTTGTATCTTATAACTACTTAACATGTTAACCCATTCACTTCTCCTTTACTCCAGTCTCTGTTGAACGCACAGCTTTTCTTGTCAAGTTTAACCCTTCTCCTTGTATCCGTAATCCCATTTCCACAATATTGTAACAATAATCATTTTTTAATATTTAGTCTATCCCTCTTGACTGGCTTATTCTGTGATGCTTAGAAAAATTCCTGGGTTTTCCCCATCCTTACAAAATTCTCCTGATCCTACTGTCCTTCAGGTTATCATGCTAACATCCCCTTCCCTTTAACAACCAGATTCCTGGAAAACATTGTTTCTACTGGTTTCCTCTACTACTTTTTAAAAAATTCACTTTTCAACCCCTTACTGTCTGCCTTCCAACCTCATAACCCAGCTGAATTTGTTCTGTCTAAAGTTGATCTCCTTAATTACCAAATCCAATGGCCTTTTCTCAAACTTTGTCCCTTTTGACATCGCTGAAGCCTTTGACACTACTGACCATCTTCTCCTTCTGGATAATCTTTCCTTTCTGAGTTTTCAAGAGACTTTCTTTCTTGATTATGTACTATTTTTTTTTTAAGGCAATTGGGGTTAAGTGACTGCCCAGGGTCACACAGCTAGTAAGCGTCAAATGTTTGATCTGAGGCCAGATTTGAACTCAGGTCCTCCTGACTCCAGAGCCGGTGCTCTATCCACCACACCACCTAGCTGCCCTGAGTATGTACTTGTTTGACCACTCCTTCCACAGCCATGTCCTTTTAACTCACTATATATACCTACTAAAGCTCTGTCCTGGACCTCTTACCTACTTTGTCTTTTTTTTCTTCTCTCGATGGTATTATCAGCTTCCGTGACTTCCATTATATTTATACTAATCGCTCCCCAGAACCCTACTTTCTTTCTTAGGTTCTATATCTGCAATGACTGATAATTTGAGTTAGATAACCTGAAGATATCTCAAACTCAACATTGCTCTAAAGAGAACTCTTTATTTTTGTTCCAAAGTCAAGGAATTTTCCAAATTAATATGTTTCTGTTGAGTACGCCACTATCCATTTAGTCACTTGGGTTCTCTGTTTAGGAGTTATTTTTGAATCTTCTCTTCTTCACAGCATCTCTTTCCTCTCTACTCACCTGGCTATTGCAATTAAATTGGTGTCTCTGCCTCAAGTTTTTCTTCTCCTTAATCCATAGTCCACACAGGTGATGAAAGCAATATTCTTACAGCAAAGACCTGACCATGTTGTTCTCCTGTTCAGTAAACTCCAGAGATTCCCTTTTTTCTATAGAATCAAATATAAGTTCTCCCCTTTTCCATTTAAAGCCCCCTAGAACATGACTCCAATCTACCTTTCTAGCTCTATTTTCCGTTACTCATCTTGATGAACTCTGTGGTTCTACTATACTGGTTTTTCCTCACAAAGAACACTCCATCTCCCAAAAGTGCTAGTGAGTGACTTTTCCTCACACAGAACACTCCGTCTTCAAGAGCCATGGTCTTTGTCTTCAGCCTTCCAGGTACCAGTCTGTCCCTATTCCTGGAAGGCTTTCCCTCACTTCCACTTCTTGCAATCTCTTTAATGCTCAGATCAAGTATCTTGTTCATAGACTATTTCCTGGTGCCTCCAGGTGCTATTAGTTTCCTCCTTCCCCAAATATACTTCTCTCTGTGCATTTTTTACCCTTCATTAAGTAAGATTCCTGAGCAAAGAGACTGTTTCAGTTTTGTTTTTGTAGCCTCGGCCCCTAGTATGGTACCTGGCACATATTAAAGTATTAATAAGTGATTCTTGATTAATTTGTTTTTGATGTTGTATTCCTAACATCTTGTATAGTGTCTGGCACTTTTTGCTTTCTATTGGACCTTTAATTTCATTGGTATCAGGAGATCTTAGTGAGGAAATTCCCTTTATTAGATTGCCATGTACTTGCTTTTCAATTTAATCATAGATAATTGATTATTACATTGAGAGTTTAAATTACCTTTCCTGGGTCACATAGCCAGTATGTCTCAAAAGGTAGGATTTGAACCCAAATGTTTCTGACTTTGGGATTGAATGTTTACAAAGCCATTCCACCTATCACCTGACACATAGTATGTGTTTAATAAATGCTTGTTGACTAATTATTAAAGAGACTTTTAGTACAGATTAGTTCAGATGTTTAAAAATATCTTTTTGAAAAATATCTTCATGATTAAGATAAAGAACTAGTAATTATCAGTCTAATATAACCACTATTTTTACATTAAAAGGGCCTACAATGAAAAAAAATGTGCTTTTGTTTTAAGAAACAGCCATCTTAAAAAACCAAACAAAGAAACAACTTTTTGGAAGCAAAAGGTTGCTTCACATCTAGGATAAGTATAAGTTTGTTGAATTGATGAAAATCTGATGTATCATATGATGGAAATATAATAAAATAGCCTGGTTCTTTACTGTTTATTAATCATTTGTTCCCTGCTTATTAGTAAATGTTGAATGTCAGGTTAAGTTAAAATTAATGGCAGAGGGAATACTTGTAGTTATTTGCTCATAAGTGTCCTTAACTAGTAGTATATAGAAGTGTTCAGTAGACATTTCAAAGGGCTATTGATTAGCTGTCAAATAACTGAAGATGAATGACTAGCCTTTTAGCTGGGTAATTTAGAACAATATCTGGCAATTAATTGTATATTATCAGTTTTACAGTTACAAATTCAAATGTCTTAAGAAAAAGAAAAAGAAAGACAATGTAAAGAATCCTAGAATCACTCAACTGTCATTAAGCTTTAGATCTAATGTAGGAAGTTAATGGGAAACTCAAAGAAAAAAATCTATTATGTGGCAGAATTTGCAGATCACTTCAAAGATTTGAATTCATGGAGTGTTGATTAAATGTAGTCCTTTTAGGAAGATAAAGTCACCCTAAAATAGGTATTGACTAAGAACCTGAAGTTTAACATATGTAACAGTTTTCCTCTGATGTAATGTAAAAGGTATTTTGTAAAAATTTTCACTGGGGATTGTTATACTGTGTACATAAAAAACAATTTGTGTTATTTCCTTTCCATACTTATGTACACATAAAAGAAATTGTGCTTTGATTGACATGGGTACTCCTGCTACTACAGATGATCCTCATGAGATTCTATGGCTAAAATAGAACCAGCCAGTCTGGCAGTCAGTCTTTTAGTGCCTTATTCTGCACTTAAGTAGACTGCTCTTCAGATAACAGAGAGAAAATCTATCGTGGAATACTTTACCAGAAACCATTTTAGTTAGCTTGGATCTTTCAGAAGTCGAGCTTTGCTGTCATGGTCTTTGTTGTAGAATGGACATTCATTAATGTAAAAATAGTGGTTATATTAGACTGATAATTACTAATTCTTTATCTTCATCATAAAGATATTTTTCAAAAAGATATTTTTAAACATCTGAACTAATCTGTACTAAAAGTTCTGTTCAATAATTATTAAACAAGAGCCCAAGCTTAGCACTATGTCCTTGAGAACTTCATGTAGTGCTTTAGTGGATGCTCATTCTACATGCTCTAAACAATTTAATATTGACTCTTCAATCTGTAAACTAGTGTTAAAAGGTAGAATTTGAAATGGCATGTTGGCATGCATTTAAAAAATATCATTAAGTGATCAGAAGAAGTCACAAAACTTCTCAGTTTCAGAAATAGAAACAGCAGGAAATATATACTTTGTGTCATAATCAAGTGTAGTTTGAAGTTAGCTTTAATTATAAGTTAGTTTAAAAGTGGTTAAGTGAAAAAGACCTTTTTGATCATGGACCTTTTTAGATTCAAGATAAAACTTGTACATGTGTTGAATAAGCATTGAAGAGGAAGCCATGGAAGAATGGTTCAGTGAGTTATAACATCCTTTAGAGAGAGAATTTAAAAATATTATTTGACTTTTCACTCCTTTCAGGGTAATAGGGAGGCCCTCTAGTTATAGCCTTGGTGTTGGCTGGAAGAAGTGGACCCCTGCCAGCCATGTCAAAGACACGGGGTATGTGTAGATGTGGCCCTTGAGAGCTTTGGTTAACCCTATACAACTCATGCCTCTAAGGAGAGAATTGCTGTGGCTGGGAGGTGGATTACCATGGCCAGCACAGGGATGAACAGAGAGAAAGTGAAGCAGGTTTTATTAAAGAAGAGATGTTCACAAAAAGGAGGTGGGACGCTGGGGTTTTTGAATGGAGTTAGCTTCTAAAATGTTGAAGTGAGGGTCAGTTTTTATATAGTCTTGTCTGGATCAAAAGGGACCAGAACTGGGGAACAGTCAGCTGCTGAGTCTGGGATGTGGGGTGAGATGTAAGACTGGACCATCCTCCTTCTTTTGAGTATAAATAGGGGCTACACCCTTCACTGCAGGTCTTACTCTGATAAAGGGACTCAGAAGTTTTTTTGAGTTTCCCTGAGGCTTTTTTAGGGGTTTAGGAGCTTTCTTTATTCCTTATGCCCTTATATTCCTGAAAACCCATAATGTTATATGATTTTAGAGTTGGAAATGATGAACGAGATCAGCTAGTGCAATTCCATTTTACATGTGAGGAGGCTGAGCCCCTGAAGAGTCAAGGAACTTGTTTTCATTTGCAGACTTTAATTATTTGGGATTCCAAGAAGTTACTGTAATAGTTCTTAATCTAGGCAGTGTTTCCATTTTATATCCTTTAAGAAAAAAATAAAGGGAGAGATATGTCAACCTAAGTTCCTTTTTTCTTTAAAACAATACTAGTCATATGTATTTTTCCTCCCTGTCCTTCTCATGCTAATTTTTCTTGCCTAGTTCACGTTAAAACCTTTAATAAAGAGGAGGGATACCAGTGTTTTCCTTTACTTATATATTATACATCAGATCATTAACAATTTTTATTTAAATCTTCATGTGTACTAGCTGAAAAGGTGGAATAGGAAAAACATTATGGGAAAGTGTCATTTAGGAGAAATGAGAAAGGTGAAAGGTATATAGATTATACAGAAGCCTTATGCCTCTATATCATGGACACTTTACTCAAAAAGTGAATCTTTAGGTACTAGACATTGCAAATACTAAATAACATCAGAAAAAAAAGGAAAATGACTACATTTTAACAGACAGGCAGAGACTTTTGATATGAGAATGATCCCTAAGTCATAGCACAGCACATTGAAATACCTGTTTAGAAGTCATTTGAAAGAGGGAAAGATGACAAAGGCATGGGAAAAGATGATTGAGAGAACATCAGTTACCCTCCATTCTTGTATCTATTTCTCACAGATGTACAAAATTTTTATGATAGTTATTTATCTGTACAGGAATTGAGGGCATCCTGGATGAGGGTATTAGTTGGGGACAAGTAGGCTTTCAGAAGTGCTGTTCAACAATGAACCACATTTTTATCATCTCACAATTAAGTGAAAGATTAGAGAATACAATATATTATTATGTTTATTGTTGTTTGACTTAAAAGCATTTAGTTTGATAGAACAAAACACCACCTTACCTGCTCTGTTATAACAAGGTGTCTCTATTCGTCAAGATTATTGAGAACTGTTTAGAAGATGAAACATGAGAAATCAGTATTCATTAAGTGTCATTAATAAACAAAGGGTGAGACACAATATGGATAGATGTATGGTAACCCAAATGTATTTTCCATTACGATAGAGGTATTCCAGTTCAGAGTCTAGGTCGAGGAGAAATCCCATATGAATAGTGAGGTCCTCCATAGGTTGCTGTTTGCAGGTATATTACATAAATTGAAGCAAGCTCCACAGCATTGCAGAAGGCTTTCTGGAAGAGAACTGTAGTTACTCAAAGATGTTTGGCCTGTTCATTCATATAAGAAAGACTGAAGGATGAAGAGTGATTATAATCCAGATTTGAACTTACCTTTGAATGCCCAACCTGTAGAATTTGTCCAACAGTATGTATATCTTGGACAGATGATATAGTTGGACATTGAATTGGGCCCACAGTTCAGAAGAAGGAGGACAGCAGGCAGGATTGATTTTCAGAATTTATAAAGTAGTTTTTATTAACTCCAAACCTTCCATGAAATCAAAGATCCATCTTTTCTATTTTTTAAAATCTGTATTTTTATTTTTATTTTTATTTTTCTACATTCACTTTTATAAGATTTGGAATTTTAAATTTTCTCCCCTTCCTTCCTCTCCCTCCTCCCCAAGACAGTGTACAATCTAATAT
This sequence comes from Vombatus ursinus, assembly GCF_900497805.2. Taxonomy (NCBI): domain Eukaryota; kingdom Metazoa; phylum Chordata; class Mammalia; order Diprotodontia; family Vombatidae; genus Vombatus; species Vombatus ursinus. Next base: position 11,523,065 of record NW_020954562.1, on the reverse strand, counting down.
AGGCCATACATATACAATCATATTAAACATATTTCCACATTAGTCATATTGTAAAGAAAAATTAGAACCAAAGTGAAAAATCATGAGAAAGAAGAAACAAAAAAAAAAAAAGAGAGAAAATAACGTGCTTCGATCAGCATTCAGACTCCATAGTTCTTTCTCTGGTTGTAGAGAGCATTTTCCATCGAGTCTTCTGCAAAGCTGAGAAGAGCTAAGTCTGTCAAAGTTGGTCATTACACTGTGTTACTGTTGATGTATACAATGGTCTTCTGGTTCTGCTCACGTCACTCGGCGTCAGTTCATACAAGTCTTTCCAGGTTTTTCTGAAGTCTGCCTGCTCATCATTTCTTATGGAAGAATAGTATTCCATTACATTCATATACTGCAACTTGTTCAGCCATTCCCTAACTGATGGGCATCCCCTCAGTTTCCAGTTCTTGGCCACCACAAAAAAGAGCTGCTCTAAATATTTTTGTACATGTGTGTCCTTTTTACCATTTGTATAATCTCTTTGGGATATAGTCCTAAAAGTGCTATTGCTGGGTCAAAGGGTATGCACATTTTCATAGCCCTTTGGGCATAGTTCCAAATTACTTTCCAGAATGATTGGATCAATTCATAACTCCACCAACAATGCATTTGTGTTCCAATTTTCCCACATCTTCTCCAACATTTATCATTTTCCTTTTTTGTCATGTTAGCCAATCTGATAGGTGTGATGTGTTACCTCAGAGTTGCTTTGATTTGCATTTCTCTAATCAGTAGTGATTCAGAGCATTTTTTTTCAAAAGGCTATAGATAGCTTTAATTTCTTCATCTGAAAACTGCCTGTTCATATCCTTTGACCATTTGTCAATTGGGGAATAACTTGTATTCTTATAAAATTTGGCTCAGTTCTCTATATATTTTGGAAATGATGCCTTTATCAGAGACTATGGCTGTAAAAATTGTTTCTTAGCTCTCTGCTTCTCTTCTAATCTTGGTTGCATTGACTTTGTTTGTTCAAAAATTTTTAAATTTAATAATACAAGTCATTCCCCAATTGACAAATGGTCAAAGCATATGAACAGGCAGTTCATAATGTTTTCTATCTTGTTTAGTTATAAATTCTTCTGTTCTCTGTAGATCTCCACAGGTAAATTATTTATTGCTCTCCTAATTTGTTTATAGTGTCATCTTTTATTTCTAAATTGTGTCCCCATTTTGAATTTATCTTGTTATACATTGTAAGATTTTGGTCTATGCCTAGTTTCTGCCATACTATTTTCTTATTTTTCCCAGCAGTTTTCATCAAATAGTGAGTTCTTATCCCAGAAGCTTGGAGTCTTTGGATTTATCAAACAGTAGATTGTTATTGTCATTGATTATCGGGTCTTGTGTACCTAACCTATTCCAGTGATCCACCAATCTATTTCTTAACCAGTTACCAAGTAGTTTTGATGATTGCTGCTTTATAATACAATTTTAGATTTGGTATGACTAGGCCACCTTCCCTTGCATTTCTATTCATTAATTCCCTTGATATTCTGGACCTTTTGTTCTTCCAGATGAGTTTTGTTATTGTTTTTTCTAGTTCTATCAAATAATTTTTTGGTAGCTTGATTGGAGTGGCACTGAATAAGTTAATTCAGGTAGAATTATCATTTTTATTATATTAGCTTGGCCTACCTATGAGCAACTGATATTTTCCCAATTATTTAGATCTGCCTTAATTTGTGTGAAAAGGATTTTGTAAGTGGTTGTCTTGTCAGTGGACTCCCAAATATTTTATATTGTCTAAAGTCACTTTAAATGGAATTTCTCTTCCTATCTCTCGCTGTTGGGCTTTGTTTGTAATATATAGAAATGCCGATGCTTAATGTGGGTTTATTTTATATCCTGCAACTTTGCTGAAGTTGTTAATTATTTCAAGTAGTTTTTTAGTTGATTCTCTAGGATTCTTTAAGTATACCATCATGTCATCTGCAGACAGTGATAACCTTGTTTCTTTTTTTGCCTGTTCTAATTCCTTCAATTTCTTTTTCTTCTCTTCTTGCTAAAGCTAACATTTCTAGTGTGATATTTAATAAGAATGGTGATAATGGACATCCTTGTTTCACCCTTGATCTTGTTGAGAATGCTTCTAGCTTATCTCCTTTACCTATAATGCTTGCTGATGCTTTTAGATAGGTGCTACTTATCATGTTAAGGAAAAATCCCTTTATTCTTACACTCTCTAGCATTTTTAATAGGAATGGGTGTTGTATTTTGTCAAGAGCTTTTTCTGCATCTATTGAGATAATCGTATGATGTCTGTTAATTTTGTTATGAATATGGTCAGTTATGTGGAGAGTTTTCCTAATATTGGACCAGCCCTGTATTCCTGGGACCTACCTGGTCATACTGTATTATCCTCATGACAAATTGCAGTAATCTCTTTGCTATTATTTTATTTAGAATTTTTACATCTGAATTCATTAGGGAAATTGGTCTATAATTTTCTTTCTCTGTTTTGGCTCTTCCTGGTTTAGGTATCAGCACCATATTTGTATCATAAAAAAAAATTGGGAGGACTCCTCTTTTGCCTATTGTTCCAAATAGTTTATGTAGTATTGGAATTAATTGTTCTTTAAATGTTTGGTAGAATTTACTTATAAATCTGTCTGACTTTGGAGATTTTTTTCTTATGGAATTCATTGATGACTTGTTTAATTTCTTTTTCTGAAATGGGTTTTTATTTTTTTTAGTATTTTATTTCCTCTTCTGTTAATCTGGGCAATTTATATTTGTCAATATTCATGTAAACATTCAGAGATATAAAATTTCCCCTAATAACTGCTTTGGCTGTATCCCATAAGTTTTGGTATGTTGTCTCATTATTGTCATTCTCTTGGATGAAGTTATTGATTGTTTCTGTGATTTGTTGTTTGACCCACTCATTCTTTAGGATTAGATTATTTAGTTTCCAATTAATTTTTAGTCTATCTTTCCATGGCCCTTTATTACATGTAATTTTTATTGCATCTTGATCTGAAAAGGATGCATTTAGTATTTCTGCCTTTCTGCATTGGATTGTGAGATTTTTATGTCATAATACATGGTCAGTTTTTGTGTAGGTGCTTTGTAATGCTGAGAAAAAGGTGTATTCCTTATATCTCCATTCAGTTTTCTCCAAAGGTCTACCATATCTAACTTTTCTAAGATTTTATTCACCTCCTTAACTTCTTTCTAATTTGTTTTATGGTTAGATTTATCTAGTTCTGAGAGAGGGAGTTTGAGGTCCCCAACCAATATGGTTTTGCTGTCTATTTCTTCCTTAACTTCCTTAACTTCTTCTCTAAGAATATGGATGCTATACTACTTGGTGCATATATGTTTAGTGTTGATATTTCTTCATTATCTATGTTACTTTTTAGCTGGAGTAGTTTCATTCCTTTGGATGAGATTTATTTTTGTTTTATTTTTTATTTTATTTTATTGTTTTATTTTATTTATTTTTGTTTTAACTTTGTCTGAGATCAGGATTGCTACCCTTGCTTTTTTTTTTACTTCAGCTGAAGCATAATATATTCTGGTCCTGCTTTTTACCTTTACTCTGTGTATCTCTGCTTCAAATGTGTTTCTTGTAAACAACGTATTGTCAGATTATGGTTTTTAATCCACCCTCCCATCCTCTTCTGTTTTATGGGCTAGTTCATACCATTTACATTCACAGTTATGATTTCTAACTGTTTCTTTCTCTCCATCCTATTTCCCCCCTGTTTGTGCTTCTCTTTCTCCTTTCTGCCTTTTCCTCCTCAGTAGAGTTTTGCTTCTGACTACTGCCTCCCTCAATCTCCCTTCCCTTCTATCAGCCCCTCTCCTTTTCCTTTCTTCTTTCTCCTACTAATTCTTCTTTTCCTTCTGCTTTCCCTTCTAGCCACTCCCCTCCCCTTTTCCCCCCTTAACCTGCCTACTTCCTATAGGGTAAGATAGATTTCTATACTCAAGTGAGTGTGTATGTTATTTCATTTTTGAGCCAAATTCTATAAGAGTAAGATTCAAACAGTGCTCACCTCCCTCCTTTCTTTTCCTCTACTGTGATAGGTCTTTGCACTCTTTTGTGTAATGTAATTTAACTTTTTCTGTCTCTTCACTTAAAAAAATCAAAATCTTGATGTGTCATGTCACCCCATTGCCCCCAGTCATCTTATGTAACAAATAGTGTTTTTTCAGGACAAAACAAAGTAAAACAGGAAAAAAAAATTGATCAGTATGTTGAAAAAGTGTAAAGATATGTCCAGTATTCAATACTTGTGGACTTCTACTTCCTTGGACGGGTGGATTAGGAATGTCTTCTCAGATGTCTTCCCATGCTTGTTCTTTATAATTTTAAAATGTTGATTTTTGATTATGTGTATGTATGTGTGTGCTGCTTTTTACATTTACACTGTTGTAGTAGTGTATTATTTTACTATACATAATTTCATGTAGATCTTTCTATATGTCTTTGTATTCATCACATGCATCATTTCTCATAGCACAGTAGCATTCCATGACATTCATGCACCACAATGTGTTTAGCTATTCTCTAGTTGATGGACATCTTCTTTGTTTCCAAATGTTTGCTTTCAAAAAAGTGTTACTATGAATATTTTAGTGTATTTGGGAAGTTTCTTATAATTGGCCTTCTTGGGGTATAAATTCAGTACTGAAATCACTAGATCAAAAGATAAAGACATTTTAATTACTGTATTTACATCATTCCAAATTTCTTTTCAAAATACTTCATTTCAATTTATAGCTGTGCCAATGTTCCTATCATCCCCAATCCCCCCCACCTATTACTATTGCCATTTTTTGCCATTTTTGCCATTTTCCAGGTTGTGAGGTGAAACCTCAGAGTTGTTTTGCATTTTTCCCATTTTCCAGGATGTGAGGTGAAACCTCAGAGTTACTTCGATTTGCATTACTTTTTATTATTAATTATTTGGAGCATTTGTTCATGTGATTGATAATAGTTTGCAATTCTTTCGAGAACTGTTTGCTTATAAACTTTGACCATTTTTCAATGACTGAATAGATTTTATAGATAATTGTTTATATAGCTTAGATACCAAACTCAAAAAAAAAATTTTATACAAAGATTTTTTCCCATTCAATTGTTTCCTTTCTTATTCCTAAGTACATTAATTTTATTTGTGCAAAAGCTTTTCATTTTCATGTAATTAAAATTATCTATTTTATATTTTGTAATTGCTCTATCCTTTGTTTGGTTAAGAATATAGCTCCTACCCATAACTGTGAGAGGCATGTGATCTACTTTCTCTTTAATTTTTTTATGTTAGGATTTTTAATATTAAGATCATCATATACCCTCTTAGAAAATATAGTGGAATATGGTCTAAGGTAAGAAATTAGACCTAAGCCTAATTTCTGCCAAACAGCTTTCCAGTTTTCCAGCCATTTAAAAAAATTAAATTGAAAGTTTTTCCATAAGTAAGTTATGTTTTCTGATTTATCAAACATTGAGTTATTGAGTTTCATTGTTTTGGTTCTTCCTTGTCTAGTCTGTTCCATTGATATCTCGCCATACTTTTCAACGAAAATCAGATGATTTTAATGGTTGTGGCTTTACAATAAAGTTTTATGTCTTTGCTGTTCTTCTTTCATCCCTCCTTCATCATTTCCTTTGATATTCTAGGTCTTTTCAAAATGAATTTTGTTCTTATTTTATCAAGATCTGTAAAGTTTTCCTTTGATAATTTGGTTGGATAGAGCACTAAAAGTGTTAATTAACATGATAGTATTGCCATTTTTATTTTATTGTCTTGGTCTAGTCATAAGAACTGAATATTTCTTGAGCTATTTAAACTCTATTTTATTTTTTAAAGTAGCACTTGGTAATTAAATCTATAGAAGTCTTTTTTCTGCTTTGGTAGATTGATCCCCAGATATTTTATGGACTTTGTTGTTTTTTGATTGGTATTTCTATTTTATTGCTTCTTGGATTTCATTTTTATGTACAAATACAGTTGATTTTTTTTTGGGGGGGGCAATTGGGGTTAAGTGACTTGCCCAGGGTCACACAGCTAGTACGTGTCAAGTGTTTGGTCTGAGGCCGAATTTGAACTCAGGTCCTCCTGACTTCAGGGCTGGTGTTCTATCCACTGTGCCACCTAGCTGCCCCCACGGTTGTTTTTTTAATAGCTTATTTTGTAGCCTACAACTTTGCTTAAGTTATTGTCTCAATATCTTTGTTGATTTCCTAGGACTTTACAATTATAATATCATTATCATGTCATCGTTTATTATAGATAGTTTTATCTCCTCTTTATTATTATGCTTTTAATTTCTTTAATTTCTCTAATAACTTTAATTAGCATTTCTAGAACTTTATCAAATAGTACTTGGGGAGAGAGACATAGATTTTCAATATTAAACTTTTACCAGTGTTACTGTATGACAGTGAGAAGTGGAATAGGCTGGCTTCTGAAGAATTAAAAGTGAGTATCACAAAGAGAGTAAGTGACAGGCACACAGTCAATATGAGCAGGCTGCAACACATAATACATGCTAAATTCCAGAGAAGAACAGGACTAAATTATATCATCAGGCAATTATATGACAGAAAAAGAAGATGAACTGGTTATGTTTCAAGAGCAAGAGAGGACCTCTGGACAGCAAAGGTCCTCCACTTATACCTTTACAATATAAGGAGAAATTGAGGAGGGCCTCCAGCATTTTGGGTAGATCTGTTGTGGTGAACTTTTAGGAGAACACGAACAATAGTCTCACAACTTAGGCATGGATAGGTATTGATTTGTGTTTTTAGAAGGAACTCCTGAATTGTTGAAATGACAGATCCATTTGAGTATTTGATACTGATATTTGCTTTCTTCTTTAAGTGGTATTAATCTAATGTAGTTAAAGGTTGTTGAAAATTTACCATGTGGTTTTTAATGTGTTAAGCATCATTTCCCACTAACAACTGTATTTCTGGTATTGTAATTCTCTGATATATTTTCTATATACTTGGTCAATCAACAACATTCATTTGAGCTCTACTGTGTGTTAAACAGTATCTGGGAGTAGAAATACAAGGAATGGAACAGTACTTACTCTCAAGGTACTTACATTGTAAAAGAGGAGACAGAAGTACATATATATATATACACACATACATATATATATACACACATAAACAAAATAGAGAGCTGATATAAATGAATAGAAAGTAGTTAACTATAAGGGACAATGGAAAGGTATTATTACTTAAGGGAATCAGGAAAGTCTTCACTTAGGTGAAGCTGGACCTGTGTCTTTTTTTTTTTCCTAGCCAAAGACAAGGTTTATTAGAACATCTGTCATATTGGGCAGACTCTTAAGGAATCTGAGCAGTGGTTAGATTATAAAAATCTGAGCCTTGACTTGTGTCTTGAAAGAAGATAGGGATTTTATGAGGTAGAGGTGACGTGGGAGGGCATGGATTCCAAGTGTGGAGGACTCCTCCAGATGAATCCATGTAACATACTTGGGGACACACAGACATTGTTGGCTTTGACATGAATAACATTTAGCATTTGTGAAGTGTGTTTTCACTTAGAATAAATACGTCAAGTGGAACAAGAATAATAATAGCAATTTAGATGTTCTTAGAACACTCCATATTGAGATTCTAGCAAGATCCTAACTTCCCTATGCTATAATAATGATGTTGGACTTTAACTGGTCTGCTTTTTGAATTATTAGAGCTTTCAACATCTGTTGCTAAACTTTTTTCCTTCTTTTGAATCTTTTTTTTTTTTTGGCATTTCTTCTGGCTGTGATGTCTTTTCAGTTTGTTATCAATTCATGTTTATTGCTGCTTAAAATCTGGTTAAAAACATACCTTAAGAAAGCATCCAGAATTATGCCCCTTTGCTGTCCCCAGTTTCACTTGTCTTTTCTCCAGCTCATGTATTGTTTGTTCAACATTTTATTTAGAGATAGTACAGTGTAATGAGTAGTGTTGGATTTGGAGTTCGGAGGACTTGGTTTCAAGTCCTGCCCCCTCTTCCAATTTTCCACAGCTCATGCTCTTTAATCTCTCAGCTGAAAACTTTGTCTCATATTTCACTGATGAAATCGAGGCCATTCACAGAAAGCTCTCTTTACTGTCCCGTATCTCAGGTCACTCAGATGCTTTGCGCTATCTCCTTCCTCACACCTGGTTTACATGATGAAGTGGCCCTTTCTTTCTACGTGCACAAGTGATCCTTTTCCATCCTATCATCTCCAGCAGATTGCTGTCTCTATCATCTTTACTGTCTCACTCATCTTTGGTTGTTTCCCTGTCTTCTGCCTATTTCTATACTGCCTGCAAATACTCCCATGACTTCCCTAGCCTAAAAAAAGAAAAAAAAAGCACCATTTCATCTGTCTTTTCCTACTAGTTATTGTCCTATATTTTCCCTCCGTTTTGTGGCTAATGCTATCTGCAGTAGGTGCCTCCATTCCTTTCCTATACTTAAAAACAAAACAAAACAAAAAAACAAAAACCAAAACTCTTTGTAGTCCTGTTTCCAACCTATTCATTCAATCAAAGCTGCTTGCCTGAAAGTTACTTTTGGTTGCTTACTTGCCCCTCTAACAGCATTTTCTCATTCCTCTCCATTCTTGACCTCTCTGTAGCCTTTGATACTGTCAATTATCCTCTTCACTTTGATAATGTCTTCTCTCTAGGTTTTGGTGACACTGCTGTCTCCTGGTTCTTTTCCTATGCATCTGACTGTTTCTTCTGTTTCTTTTGCTGCGTCTTCTTCCACATTGTTACTTGCTATTTCTGAGGGTTTACCAAGGTTTTGTCCTGTGCCCTTTTCTTTTCTCCCAGTATTCTATTTCGCTTAGCTATTTCGTTAGCTCTCAAAGTTTTAATTATTATCTCTTTGCAGAAGACTCTCACATCTGCTTCTCTAGTTCTAAACTCTCTGTCAACTTGGTGTTGTCCTTAACTCCTCAGTCTTACTCTCTTTTTAAAATTATTTATTCATTTTGAACTTAAATACAACAAGACAAAAAATTTCCATGTATACAGCACAACACAAGCAGAGGATTCAATATGAAACCATGAATCTCCATTTCACAGTTTACTTTTTTTTAAAACCATGTCAGAAGTACTGCACATCATTTTCAAAACTATCCTACTTTTCTGTGCTTCCGACTTTTCTTTTGCTTTCTGCTGTGTACTTGTAATTTTTTTCTCCCTACCTTTTACCCCACAATAGAGAAGGCCACCATTAGACACAGATACGTGTTTATATGTAAAACCATACTATATGTACTTGCATTCATCAGTTTTTTTCTCCGGAGGTGGATAGCATTTTCTTTTATAGGTCTTTTGTGGTTGATTAGAGTCTTGATGACACTCAAAATAACTTAATCAATCACAGTAGATTTTTAAACAGTATTGGTGTTACTGTACCCAGTGTTCTCTTGGTTCTGATCATTTCAGTCTTCATTATTTCATGCAAGTCTTATTTTTCCAAAAATCAACAGGCTTCATCATTTCTTATAGCACAGTCATATTCCATCATAATCATATATTACAACTTGTTTAGCCATTCCCTCATTGATAGGCATCCCCTCATTTTCCAGTTCTTTGCTACTACAAAGAAAGCTGCTATAGGAGAACATTGTATACATTAACAGCTATATTTTATGAAGATCAGCTGTCTCAGCAATGCAGTGGTCCAAGACAGTTATGAAGGACTTAACGATGAAAAATGCTGTCCATCTCCAGAAAAAGAACTGATGGAGTCTGAATGCAGATTGAAGCATAACTTTTCTTTACTTTCTTTATTTTTCTTGGTATTTTTTGTCTGTGTTTTGCTTCACAACATGACTGACATGGAAATATGTTTTGCATAACTGCACATGTATAACCTATATTGAATTGCTTGCGTTCTTAGTGGGGGTGGGCTGTGGGAAGGGAGAGGAGAGAATTTGAAAATAATTTTTTTTTAAATGAATGTTAAAAGTTGTTTTTATATGTGATTGGGGAAAAAAACTAAAATATTAAATAAAAAGAGTTGCTAATCATATTTTAGAATGTATAAGTTCTTTTCCTTTTCCCCTAAAGTGGTATTGCTAGATCAAAGGGTGTGTACTCTTTGGACATAATTCCATATTGCTTTTCAAAATGATTGGGTCAGTTCACAGTTCCACCAATAGTGTATTAGTGTTCTCATTTTTCTATATCCTCTCCAACATTTGTCATTTCCCCCTTCTATCATTTTTAGCCAATCTGACAGGTATAAGATGATATCTCAAAATTGTTTTAATTTGCATTTCTCCAATCAGTAATGATTTAGAACATTTTTATATGATTACATAGTTTTGATGTCTTCATTGAAAAAACTGCCTGTTCACGTCCTTTGACCATTTATCAACTGGGGAATGACTCATAATTTTATAAATTTGACAAAGTTCTCTATAATGTAATATTTCTGTCTTTTCTCTATAAGATATGAGTCCTTTATCTAAGAAACTATCTATAAAATTCCCCCTCCCCCCATTTTCTGCTTTCCTTCTAGTCTTTGCTACAAAGGTTTTATTTGTAGAAAACATTTTAAATTTAATGTGATAAAAATTATCCATTTTACACCTCACAATACCCTCTATCTCTTGGTTATTCATAAACTATTATCCTATCCATAAATCTGATAGGTAATATGTTTCATGTTGTTCTAATTTTCTTATGGTATCTCCCTTTATATCTGGGCCATCTATCCATTTTGACTTTATCTTAATAAACGGTTTAAGATACTGGTTTATGCCCAATTTCTGCCAGATTGCTTTCTAGTATTCCCAACAATTTTTACTAAGTAGTGAATTCTTATCCCAAAAGCTAAATCCTTACATTTATCAAAAACAAGGTTAATATAATAATTTACTATTATGTATTATATATCTACTCTGTTCCACTACCTTTCTGTTTCTTAGCCAGTACCAGATAGTTTCAATAACTACTGCCATATAATACAATTTAAAATCTAGTACTGCTAAATCTCCTTCCTTTACATTTTTTTGTTAATTCCTTTGATATTATTGACCTTTTGTTCTTCCGAATGAATTTTGTTACTATTTTTTCTAGCTCAACAAAATAATTTTTTGGGAAATTAATTGGGATGACATTGAATAAGTAGATTAGTTTAGCTAGAATTGTCATTTTTATTATATTGGCTCTGCCTACTCATGAACAATTAATGTTACTATATTTCAATATGACTTTATTTTTGTTAAAAAAATGTTTCATAATTATGTTCATGTAATTCCTGGGTTTGTCTTGGCAGATATACTCCCCAGACATTTTATACTGTCTACAGTTATTTTAAATGGGGTATCTTTCATTATCCCTTCTTTCAGGGGTTTGTTGGTGATATGTAGAAATACTGATATTTTATGTGTGTTTACTTTATATCCTGCTACTTTGCTATATTTTTAATTGTTTCCACTAACTTTTTAGTTGAATTTTTAAGATTTTCCAGGTTTTATCATCATACCATCTGTGAAAAGAGATAGATTCAAGGCAGCTAGGTGGTGCAGTGGATAGAGCACCAGTTTTGGAGTCAGGAGTTCAAATCTGGCCTCAGACACATAACACTTACTAGGTGTGTGACCCTGGGCAAGTCACTTAACCCCATTGCCTAACAAAAACAAAACAAATAAACAAAAATAAAAAAAAAGAGAAGAGATAGATTCATTACTCATTGCCCATTCTGATTCCTTCAATTTCTTTTTCTTTTCTTATTGCTATTGCTGACATTTCTAATACAATATTTAATAATATTGATGAAAATGGGCATCCCAGTTTCACTGCTGTTGTTATTGGGAAGGTTTCTGGCTTATTCACATTACAAATAATGCTTATTGATGATTTTTGGTAGATGCTTCTTCAAGATTTTAATTTAATTTTTCTTTTTTTCAGTTAACAACCATTTATTTTTTTCTACCCAATGTTTTACCTTTCAAATGAACAATAAAAGATAAAACTCTTCTGTCTAAAAATGTGTAATTCGTTCTGTACGTTGAGTTCATCATCACTGTCTGCAGCTGGTTTCATTTTTCGTCCTCTTAAATCATGGTTTTTTATTTAATCTATCACAGCTCTCAAGTCTTTAAAAGTAGTTTTTCTTTATTATATTGGTACCTGTATAACTTATTACTCTGGTTCTACATTTACACTATCAATTCATATAAAATCTTCCCAGTTTCTCTGAAACTATCTTTTTTTTTCATTTTTTAATGGTATAGTAATATTTTATATGTACAATATATAATATAAAATATATAAGAAAACATCATATAATATTTTTATGACACAGTAATATTTTAATTTTACACACACACACACACACACACACACACACACACACACACACACACATATCCCATAATTTGTTTAGCCATTCCCCAATAGGTGATTACTCTTTCATTTTCCAGTTTTTGCTGGTACAAAATAATCTGCTGTAAATATTTTTGTGTACATTAATCCTTTCCCTATTTGTCTGATCTTTTTGAAATATAGGCCTATTAGTAGAATCAGTGGGTCAAAGAATGTATATAGTTTAGTGACTTTTTTTTTTTGCATTATTCTAAATTGCTTTTCCAGATAGCTAGATGCAGTCATTTTGAAAAACAATTTGGAACTATGTTAAGAAAATGACTAGAATGTCCATTCTCTTCACTACTAGATCCACTAGTGGGCCTGTCTTCAAAGGAAGTCAGAGATAGATGTAAAGCTTCCATATTCTTTATCATAAAGGATATTCCATATCCTTAAGTAACATTGGAAACAATGCAAATGTCCATTGATTAGAAATGCCTAAACAATTTTGGATCATGACCAAATAGGAATATAATGGATATTATGGGTATCAAATATGAATGTAATGGATATTCAGACCATTAATATAATGGAAAATAACTGCTATAAGAAGTGATGAAATCAACAATACAGAAAAACATGTTTATGGCAGATTATATAAACTGATGCAAAGGGAAGTAAGCAGAACCAGCAAAATAATATATGCAATAATTACAACATAAATAGAAAAAATAGCAAAACAGAGAAATAGAAACTGAATGTAGTAATTTTAATGATCAAAATTAACCCCAGAGAGGAGAGTTCATCCTTCTCCTTTTCTGACCAAAGGTAGGTGGTTATGGGTGTGGAACATGGTATATACTGTTGGACTAAACTGTGTTGATTAATTTTCTGAACTGTGGTTTCCCCCTTCTTTCTTATTCTTTGTTAAAAAGGATGGCTCCCTTCATATATACAGATATATATATATATATATATATATATGTAGATATATATATGTAGATATATACATGTAGATATATATATATAAATAATATAATGTGAATACAAAATATCTATAAATATTTTTAGAAATCTTCAAAAATACCTTAGTAACATAAGGAGTGGATTTATCAGTTGTCTTCAGTAGGGGTTTCATACAGTAGTATCACTGCTGAGTTTTTTTCAGACAAAGCGACTCAGTTAATATATTGAAATTGGAAGTGAAAAAGTAGTAGGTATTCTGTTAAGATTATATGTTTTTGTTCTGTAACACAGAACATAGTAGATTAAATGAATCATCCCTTTGACTTTTGTTTCCTTTGCTGAGAATGTTTTTTAAAAGAGCTAAGAGATTTGCCCAGATGAGTTTTTTCAGCTCTGGTGACATAATATTTTTGAAATACTTCTAAAAATTATCCATACATTTATAATTAATAAATATATTTTCTCCTCAACACTACTGACATTTTCTTTTTATTCATGGCACTTGACATATGACTATTATACATATTTAATGTATTTTACATAGTACATTAAAATGGTAAAAGCAAATGATGTCTACCTAAGGAAAAAAGAAAATTTATCACCCATCCTTTTATTTTCTCATCATTTTCATAATTTAATAATATGTTTAAGAATTCCACCATTAAGTAAATGAAGCTGTGTTTTGATTCCATAAATTTGTGTAAAATTTCACAAGAGTTGAAAGAGTACTATAGTGCTAACTGTTTGGGTTCTTAGTTTTCACCAATTTGGTATAGATGAATCATTGTCAGAGACTTAGAAGTTGTAAAGGAACTTCAGAAGTCAGTCTCCTTTCTACCAATCCATTCCAACAGGCATTCAGTAAGCGCTTCATATTCATAAGAATGCCAAAGTTTTCTTCTCTCCGTTAGAATACAAGCTCCTTGAGGGCCAGGTCTGTTTCGTTTTTTTTGTCTTTGGATCCTACTGAGTAGCATAAGGCCTGTCAAACAGTAAATGTTTGTTATCAAATGCTTGTTGAGTAGAAGCTTATTAATGTTGTTTCACTCTCTTTAAAGATCACAATGCTTATATTTAGATACATTTTTAGTGAAAAAGGATTTGTCCACATGAAAGTATAATAATTCTTTTGAATATAGTCAACTGGGATAATCTTCTTGAGTCTAGACCAAAAATGAATTCAGTCTTACTTCATTTCCAGATGGCATTTCCAAAAGGCTCTTCATATTTTTTAAGGTGCAAAAATGACAAATCAAAAAGGAATAGGTATTGAGATGAATTATTGAGGAATCTTTCTAAGATCAGACAGTGTGTGTTATCTTAAGTACAGTATTCCATGAAAGAGGGTACAAGTTTCAGTGAGACAAGGGAGTGAATAAGCAATTAAAAACTGTTGGTTTATAGGCCAAGGATAACATAGGACATAGGTGTACCTTTAAAGTGTTATGACCAGTTTGCATGAGTGAAAGTTAGGAGGCAAAACATATAAGAGAAAGAAAATTAGAAGAGATTTAGTTTATTTGGAGAAGGTGTAGAAAGAGATTCTTGGAAAAAGGAATCTAGGATAATTTAACAGTTAGAATATTTGAAGGGTTGCTGTATGTGAAGGAAGGTGAACATTTGCTTTTGATCATTTTGTGGACAGAAGGAAGGGAAATCGGCTTAGATTCTAGTAGTAGGGTTGTATTATCTGGTACAGAATGAACTTCCTGACAATATGCATGATTAAATCCTGGAGCACGAAATAGAGTTGGATTTTACAGTTTCTATTACTGTTAATTTTTAAGAATAGTTTGGAAACCTATACATTAGGCATTGTATAAGTGTAATGCTTTTTGGAGGCAGTAAGACTAGATGTTTTTTTTTGCTTTACCTCCCTCCCTATCATATTATCAATATGTAAACTTATAAACTTACTGATGTTTATCTCATTTTATCACAAGGACATTTATAAGCTGAATTTAATTATGTTTTACAGATATTATATAGCCTTTGAAAATGTACTGAAATATGCTTTGTTCCCTTTGAGTACTTTAAATTAACTTTTTCTTTTTCTATTTAGGTAACTTTTGAAATGCACAAAGAAAACCTAGCTAATGTATTCAGGGAATACCAAGGGAAAGTTGGTGAAGAAATAGGACCAGGCCCCTCCAGTCCAGTCCAATCAATCTCTGGTGTTAGTAGAGATGCTGAAGTTTCAGAAGATGCTCCACAATTAGAAGTAAAGGAAGATACTTCTGTTTGTATTAGCAGTAATGATGATGGGGAGCCAGTCAAAGACATTGTAGAATCTAATACAGAATGGCAAAATCACATATTATCTGATGAAGAAAGAAAAGCTGGGGAAGAAAAACACAAGGGACTAGATAAAGCGGATTCCGAGGGAACACTGACCAAGGAAGTGGAATGTAAAGACAATTTAGAAGTAGCTCCTGGGGTAAAAGAAGCCATGAGTGTCTCTTTTGATTCTACCAAAGTGAGTGAGAAAGATAATATAACTGGAGTCCTAAGTACACTTTCAGGAGAAGATATTTTAGATGTTCCTGAAATTTTGGATAAGTATACAGTGGAAGATGATGAAGAGGATTATGTTGAACTTAAAGTAGAAAGCAGTCCCTCTGTTGAACAGCAAGAGGAAAACAATCCGCCTCTTAACCTGTCAGAGGCAAGCATGTTACCTGTTGAACTGCAGCAAAATGAGTTACCTTCAGTTGTATCTGAAGCCAGTGAAAAAGCTGATTCTGAGATATTAGTTGAGGCATTGCCAGATTCAGATACCTCAATGGAAGTGAATTCTTCCCAAGTCATAGGCCAAGCAGAAAGCAACCAGATGTTAGCGGAAGGAAAGAAAATGACTGACCATGCTGGTGAAACTGGAGCAGTTATTGATGGACATATCAACAACTCAGAAACTAGTATTGCTTCTGAGAAGAAGATTGCCAAGTTGGATGTTTCCAGTGTAGCTACAGATACTGAGAGACTGGAATTAAAAGCCAGTACAAGCACGGAAACTTCTCACCCTCATAGGCCCAGTGCTGAGGTGAGTGCTGTTGCCTTTTTCAGTATGCTTGTGTTAAAATTAGACATGGAAAGCTTACATAGTATCATTTTGTTATTATAATGTTAACACATTATAAATGTGTTAAATCCAAAGATTTAATATCTAAATATTCCTATTGGAGGGATTATAAGAAATTTAATCTGAAATAATTTACCTTTGTTTTTCTTGGACTAGTCTGTTTTAATAATACATGTTGAACCAACATTTAAAAACATTTAAAATAAAGTAGGACAATTTATATAGTTGAGTATAAACTCTGGGCTTACTCTCCCAAACCCTAGTAGGCTAGCAAGTATAGTCCCTAGAGTGTGGCTGACTAGTGCTCCCCTCAGGGTTCTAATGGTAATCCTGAGGGGTCATGGGTTTGGGACATTACTACACCCTTCCCAAAGTTTATGAGTGACATTTGCTCTCTTCAACACATCTACTGTGGTTTGTTTGCTACATTTCTATAGATATTAGCTCTCTAGTGACTTAGAAAAGTTTTATCATCTTTTTATTAGTACAGAATTTCAGGAAAAGTATGTGGCACAGTTTCCAAGTAAATTTTGAATTAATGTCCTTTCATGCTTATAAATACGTGGTCATACAGTTTAACACGTAAACATCAATTTACAGAGTTCTCAGAAGTTATCAGGTTATTATTTTGTTTTCGTTTTTGTTTTTGTTTGTTCTTGTTTTTGTTTTTGTTTCTGTTTTTGTTTTTTTGGCCTAGGGAATGGGGTTAAGTGACTTGCCCAGGATCACTCAAGTGCTTATTTTGATGTTTAAACACGTTTTTCTCAATCCAAAAAAAATAAAGAAAAGCAAGCCTTCCATCTCATCATGGCTTTTGCCTCATCCCTATAGCGCTCACAGAGCATATGGCATTCTCCCTATAGTGCCTAAGTTACTGGAGTCATCTAGAAGTAACATCCTAGCCTTTAGGTGAGAAACCAAATTGAAAAGTTTTCTATGATTGCCTCAGTGTATAGACCCAACCAACTGGGGTCTGGACAAAATCATTAGGTGATCCTTTGTACACAGTGCAAAGTGGTTTCTGTACAATTGGCCAGGTATCTTTTGGTACTTGGCCATATTTACTTCTATGCCAAAGAGTACTCACACATTTTTCCAGTGGATCCCATCCAAGGGCAATCCTAATGGAATTCCAGGCTCATCAAAAAATAATAACTATAGGCTATTATATAGGGGGCTTTCCAAAATAATTAAACTTTTGATGTTAATTGTTCAAGGTTTTTAGACCAGCAGGAAAAGCTTATGTTATGGACTTGCAGGCATAAGGATTTCACATTGGCTCCTCTAGAATCATGTATTGAATAAGGCATGAAATCTTAAGATTTGCTTAAAATGAAAAGATGGCAATATCATAATGCTTATAAATAACGAGTATATAAGACATTGCTGTTAGAAAAAAGAGTATGGTTTTCATTGCGTTTTCTAAGACATGGCAGATTGAGAAAGTTGCCCCAAGATTTGAGTTTTGGAGACTTGCACATTTTTATTGGGAGCATTTGATTAGACCTGTAAGAAATGGCTTGGCTAGAATTAGGTGGTAGTGTTATCTGGTGCTTTTAAATTTTTTTAAGTACTGAAGGGACTTAAATATATGCAAACAACAGATAGAGGTAGGAGTGGGAAGGTAAGAGAGACTAAATTAGATTGCCTGGTAGCAGTGCCCTTCTTTTGTTCTACCTTCCACCCATCCCCTAGATTTCGGGCTTCTTTTTCCTGAGATCTTGATTCTCTTCCCTCCTCACTTTCCCCTGGTAATCATTAAAATTTGAAGGAGGTAGGGAAAGGTGAGAATACAATGTCATTTGTTTTGTACTTCCAGCGTGTGGCTTCAGTTATAAAACACATCATTATTTTTGAAAGGGTATTCTTTTAATTCTTTATTTTGAGTCATCTTTATGATAATGTCTCTTCTTCGTTTTTATCTTTTCTGTCCTAAATATACTGACTTGCCTTTTCTTCTGTCTCCTAAGATTATAAGAGCATCTGTATTTCTGAGTGTAAACAACTAGAACGTGTCTTTTAGAGGCCATCAAGATAATTTTTAACAACAAAAAAATATTGCTTGAAAATCATTCTTTTGAATAGACTTTTCTCTTACAATTTTGGTCAGCTCAGTTAATATTTGCTGTCCTGTTGAATAGTTCCTGGGCATTTAAGTGGCACAGTGGATAGAGTGCTGGGCCTGAAGTCAGGAAGACTCATCTTCCTGAGTTCAAATCTGACCTCAGACACTTACTAGCTGTATGAGTCTGGGCAAGTCACTTAACCCTGTTTGCCTTAGTTTCTTATGTGTAAAATGAGTTGGAGAAGGAAAGGGCAAAGCATTCCAGTACTTTGCCAAGAACATCACAGATGGGGTTACAAAGAGTCATGCACAACTGGAAAACGACTGAACAGCAATGGAATAGTTCCTGGAAAACGACTGAACAGCAATGGAATAGTTCCTATTGTGCAGCTATATTGCAGCAGCATTCCTTTCTGCAGAACTACTTGTCATTGTGCTTTTAGATTTCTCTTTCTTTCTCTTTCTTTCTTTCTTTCTTTCTTTCTTTCTTTCTTTCTTTCTTTCT